>NC_080426.1:24167157-24499657 GCF_029873635.1 Malania oleifera | reverse complement strand
GTTGAGTTTTTTTGCCAGTAGGTGGATAGAAGAGCCATCTAGTCCATTCGAACTGATGATGGCATTGGTTCGACTCGTTTGAGTCTTTGAGATTGTCGACTCTCAACTGTTGATGGAGTTGTCCCCCATAGTTAGCTTGGTTTAGGAAAAAACCAGCTCTGATACCATGTAGAAATGGTAAGAATACTGTTTCGTATATTCACATTAAAAACTGTACTATATGCCCTACTATATAACATGTAACTAGCAGCTAAGTTAAGGAAATAAAATCCTAGAATAAAGGAATATATAAGAATCACGAAAATCCCTATTGACTAGCACCCCTTCTGTACATGCCTAAAATATGACAGTCAAGAATCATTCCTTAATTATAGAGATCACTCATGACTCCTAAACTGTAGGGATTTCTACAGTACTCTCCAGACAAAATCACAATGTGAGAAAAATGAGATGCTATTTCTCACAAAGCACACAAATATTTTGAGAAAATGCCTTCAATGGTTTCCTAATCTGCAACAAGTTATTGGTATTGATTCTATTAAGCACAACAAACTAGATACAAGCCTTGATTTTTGGCGCTACCTTGGCTATAAAGAGGAAAAGAAGAATTAGAAAGGGTCAAAAACTCACAAAATAATTTACATGAATACACCCACGAAGGTTCCAGCGACCAAGAAAGAGAACCCACTCCCAAATAAATATGACAATTATTCAATAGAATCAACAAGGAGAAAAGCTCATTTATCTCCCTATTATTGTGAGAGATCTCTAAAAATGAAAATCCCATCTAGGGGTGGTTGGGAAGGTGGAGAAGATTATGAGAGATTTTTTGTGATCGGTTGTTGGTGAGAATAAGAGGGACCACTTTGTTAGTTGGGAGATTGTTAAGAAGCATAAGTCAGAGGAGGACTTGGGGCTTGGTAATGTGTTTTCTAAGAACATATCCTTAATTGGGAAATAGTTATGGAGGTTTCCCTTAAAATCCAATTCCCTATGGCACAAGGTAATAAATAGTAAATACAGAATACCTAAAAATAGATGGGATCCCAAATGGAGTGGTAATGCCACTTATGAGAGTCCATGGAAGCTTGTGTCCCAAGTTATTAGTATTTTCTTACCTCTTACTCATTTTAAAACAGGTAATTGGGGTAAAATTCAATTTAGGGGGGGACATTTGGGTTGGCAAGTTTTTGTTGGAGCTGTTGGTGCCATACTGCCGAGTTTGTTTAGACTGTCCACTGTTCACGATGCACCAATTTCAGCTTTTTATTCTTTTGAAGGAGGGGGGGCTATCTATCTTGGGATTTTGTTAGGTGTTCTAGATTCTTCTTCTGCCAATTTCGTTGGGGGAGGGGGGGGGGGGATACTAGGCTTTGGATTGGAGAGGCTTTAGGGTCTTTCTCTTCAAAGTCTTTCTTTTCCAATCTCATAAATCGAAAAATCCTAGCCATTTCCCCGTACATAAAGCTGTTTGGAAAGCAAAGATTCCTTTTAAAGTCCGGGCCTTCATGTGGACCTTAATTCTTAACAAGATCAATACAAACATTATGCTATTAGTCTAGATATTTGTGTGATGTGCAATGAGTGTAATGAGACTATGAGGCATTTTTTCATTCATTGCAAGGTAGCAAGATTCATGTGGAATAATTTGTTTTCATATTTTGGTGATGCTTGGGTGGCTCCCGCCACAATTCATAATTTTTTGAAAGTGAAGTTTGGGGCTTTGGGAAGGAGAGAGAGAAGATATTTTGGCACGGTGCTGCTTTTACAATTTTGTGGCTGCTGTGGCTGGAAAGGGATGCTTGAGTTTTTAAAAATCAAAAGACCTCTCCAAGACTGTCAGGAGAAAGTTGTTTTTCTTGCTTCTTACTAGGCTTATTCTTTTGGGGTTTTTGGATGTCTTTTGCTTTTCAATATTCGAAGGGATTGGAAAGCAGCTTTGATGTAATTGTTAGTCTTTCCTTTTTTTTTTTCCCTTTTTTTATTTTGTGCTTTTACTTGGGAGGTTTCTTATCTTCATTTCATTGTAATTATATTATTTTAATAGAATTGTTTTATTATAAAAAAAATCCCAAGTAGCCAAATGAGTCCCCAAATCAAAAGTAAAGTAAGAAATAGCGTTATTCCACTTGAGCTCAAACGGAAGAGACAAGGAAAGGAGGTGGACAAAACAACATTTCCCAACCAAAGATCTTTCCAAAAACGAATAAAAAACCCCTTCCCACCATGAATACAGTGTGGGAATGAATTAGGGATGGGTCTGAGAGAGAGATCTCCATGGGATCTTTGGAGAACATCTGAATCCCAAATTGGTGTCGCCACCATTCTAATTCGGCCAAAACTTGCTTCTAATGACTCTATGCCAAAGGGAATAATCCTCTTGGGGAATCCTCCCAATAGCTAAGAGAGCAGTGTTTTTAGACACCAAATCTCCAAGGCCCAACCCATCCTCCCATTTTGACCTACACACAACATCCTAACTCTTCAAGTGGTCCCTATGACCAGGATTTTCTCAATCTTACTAGCAATCCTACATGAATCGTAAAAATAGACAAGTAATACAACAGGATACTGGACATACAAGGCTGGATAAGAGTGGCTCTACCCCCAATTGAGAAAAGAGCCCCCTTCCAACCATCTAGACGCTCTTGCCAGTACCATATTCCAAAAATTCATAGATTTGAGATTAAGCCCAAAGAGACCCCTTGATATGAGAAAGACCAATCCAAAACAAACCATACCCCACACTAAAGGACCACTTCTTAAGCAGACGCATTAATGGCAGCTAAACCTGTCTTCCTCATGTTAATCTTAAGCCCAAGAACCCTCTCAAAAATATAGATAAGACTCAAACTACTTCTAAAAGAAGGACAATGGGTCGTCTAAAAAGAATTGGTGTCATCAAGGTGTGGAACCACCATCCTCTCCCTCCCCATGGCTAAACCTTTCAGCCTACGCTATCCACTATCCTACTCAAAACATCGGCCACTAAAACAAACATAAATGCTGAGAGTGGGTCACCTTGTCTAATACCCCTCAAGGCACTAAACTAGGATTTAGGTTCACCATTCACTATGACCGAAAAGAACCCACTAGACATGCAGCCCCTCATCCTGTGACACCATGTCTCACCAAACCCCTTCCTCACAAAAATTTTGCCCTTGAACTTGAGCTAATTTTGTCATAGGCTTTCTGTAAATCCAATTTAAAAATGAAGCCCTATTTTTTTATAGCAAAAGAAATTTCATTAATAAGGAAAGAATTCACAAGGAGGGAGAATTATATATCTCCCAAAGAAAATCTGGTTCGAGCCAGAAAAAAAAAACTGAAACAACAAAATCAAGTCAACCAGTTCCTCCAATCCCTATTTAAATCTTGAAAACTAGTTTCCCTAAAAATTCCGAACACACCATAGAGAAGCCATATACTGATTTTTTTTTTTTTTTTTTTTCCATAGCAATGACCAATTTAACTTCTTCCCAGAAAAAATCCACGTGTTACGTCCCAGCCATCAGCTCCATAAGACTGCAAACTTGCTACACTTCTACAAAGCTGCCCTTTTAGGAGCCTTATTTTTTTTTTCCCCTCTTGAAAATGTCCTCTACCACCTCCTTTGCTACCAAAATTGTATTCACTCTCTGTCTATCCCTCCCCCACACCCCCCCCCCCCCCCCCCCCCCCCCCGCAAACACACTTTTTGCCCTAGAAATGATCTTATTGAGCACTGCACTCAACCTATTAACTAATACTTTTTTGATTATACCTTAAACACTAGAAACTAGACTAATAGGTCTGTAATATGCAATTTTGATAGATCTACTATTTTTTGGCACCAAAGTAATGAATGTGGAGTATTAATCTTACTGAAAATTCCATTCCCATAGAATTTATAAAAGAATTTAAACAAATCTCCTTAATCACTTCCCAAGAATCAAAGGCCAGTTAACAAAACTATCCGATCCTGTAGCTTTATCCCTCTCCATCCCAAACACGGCACCCTCGCTTCCCCCTCCTTAAAAGGTCTTTCCAACCTGGACATTTGATCTATTGAAATGGGATTCCACTCTAATCCCTTTAATCATCGGCCTACAAGCATCTTCCTCAGAGTACAGGTTAGAATAGAAGTTGGTGATCTTGGAGGCAAACCAACTATTCTCAAATTCTTCACTGTTTTCCCATTTGCTAGCCTATGGAAGAATCTAAATTTGCATAGGCTTTTATCTTGTCAGAGAAATTTTATATATATATATATATATATATATATATATATAAAATCTTTTGTCTGGTCAGAGCTGTGATTATTATCATGTAACCTACTTCTGCAGTTTCAGTGCTCAAATTAAGACAATCTTGCTCAGGGTGCTGTGCATCCTTAAGAGACCATCATTCTGCTCCATTAACTCATCTTCAGTTTCGGAACCACCTCCATAAGACTACAAGACACCATCCTCCCCTTTGAAATCAAATCGGCTCTAAATTAATCGATTAACAGGCCCCTCTCAGAATCACTCAAGCTACCCAGTTCATCTTCCAAGATATAAAATGAATCCTCTTCTAATTCTCACTTTACTCTAACCCTCTGTTCCTCCCTAAGATCAAAACGTTGAGGAGAGAAAGGGTTGCTAATGCTACAAGCTGTTGAAATGGAGCTCTTTAGCATAATGGTGTTCTTCCTTCTGCTGCAATGGTCGTAATTCCTGCACATCGGCTGCACTTTCTCTCATATTGTCCTCTACATTCTGCACAGGAAACCTAGCTGGACTCCTTCCCCCACCCCCCCCACTGCCTGGGCATGGGGGGGCCACTGACACAGCCCAAGTTGTCTTGGTTGGAAGGGCCTTTCAATTCTGTTTGTAGTGTCTCATCCAGGCCCAGCTCTTTATTTCCAGAAGGGCTTGTATTTCCTCTTGGAGTGGGTTGACCACCTTAATTTTCGGTACCCATTTGTGAACCAACCTTCGCAGCCCAATCTAAAAAGGCCCACGTCTATGTCCCAATAAAGCCCATTGACAAGTTTAAATTTTGAAACCTCCTTGCCAGCTGGACGTAAAGGATCCACACACAAATAAGGAAACGTATCACTGTATTTGCAGCCTTTAATCCTCCCAGAGTATCTCCTCCCAGTTGCTGAAGCTTTTCTGACAGCTTCGCCAAACAATCACCCTTCCGAAGGCCTAAGGATGTCACTTGCCTTTCCCCCCTTTTCGTCAGACTGGTAGATGTATCATGTATGAAGCTCCACACTCTGTGCACTGCAGATTAGGGTTTATGTTGGTTGTCCTCTTTGGAGAATAGAACTATTAATTCCTGTTGTATTTTGACTAGGTTGTGGATATCTTAATGATAAGGAGGTGGTGGAGCTCTTTTCTTTGTTGTGCTTGTTGGAGGGTGGTCATCCTTCTGTTGGGGAGACTATTGGTTGATGGTCCTACATTCTTCAGGGTAATATTCCTGCAAGTCTTTTTTTTTTTTTTAGTAGTTTTTAATCCATGGAAACTTACTTTTTTTTTTTTCGTTTTCCACACTATATTGTAGCATTTTGAAGCCCAAAGTCACCCCAATGATTAAGGCTTTTTTGTGGTTAGGTTTTCATGATAAGGTTAACACTAAGAATCTGCTGCAGAGTAGGAGAGCTTTTAAGGCTTTATCTTTATTTTTATCCATTCATAATTTTTGGCTCACCTGTTTTTGCATTTGTTCTTTTTCTTGGAAGATCTGGAACAAATTATTTTGTTTATTTGGAGGGGTTGGGTTTGCCCGGAGCTGGTGGAGGATTTTATTGTCAGTCTCTTATAGGTTTTGGGAGGAGTACAGCTGGTTCAGCTTTGTGGTGCGGGATGTTTGCTATCTTGTGGGCTATTTGATTGGAGAAGAATGCTCATATTTTTCACAGGGAAGAAGATGTCTTGCTCTATGCTCTGGGTCAGGATTCATTTGGCCTTGCTGTGGGTTTCTGCAATTGGTTGTTTTAAAGGGCTGTCTTTTTCAGATCTTAGGCATGATTGGATGCAGTTTTGTTTGATTTTTTTTTTCTTTTCTCTTATATGGAGGATTACATATGCTCCTTTTTTGTATATTCGTTCTTTAGTAAAATCTTCTTCTTTCTCTATGAAAAAAAAGAGTACTTCATAGAATGGAATGCATGTATATTCAAGGGAAAGAAGATGCCTTTTTGTTGTTGCTTTGGGGTAGGATGCTGTATAAGGGCTTGTTGGGCTTTTGCTGCTGGTTGCTTCAGGGATTGTCCTTTTGAGATCTACAACATGACTGGCGGATAGTGCTGTTTTGATTTTTATTTCCTTTAGTTCTTTTATTTGTGCTTTTGTTTTTTGTACTCTTCTATTCTCTTAATAACATTTTTTTTTCCTAAATTAAAAGAGTGACGGAAGATTGCATTCTAGATTCACAATGTAGATTTCCAGGAATCACTCCCATCAAAAGAAAGCATCCCATTTTATAAGGCTTGAGAAATTCTTAAAACAGCTGTAAATTTGAACAAGTTCTTCTCTTTGCTAGTCTCTACAATGCTTATGTAGAAATCAAGGCCAGAGCTACCCAAGACTAGCAAAAATGGAAGCCTTCAAGGAAAAGGAAATTTTCTATATTTCAAACTCCTGCCTAATCTGGAGGGAAAAAGATAGATAGCAACCAAATAGAAGGTGTTGTACTTTGGACACATTTGAAAATTTTTCTATGACTCATTTTCCTAATGCTCTTCCCTTTCTTCAACATGGATTTAGTTGGAGAGCTAAGATTCCTTCTAACATTGTTTTAGTCGGAAGACTATGATTCCTTTTAAAGTTAAAGCTTTCACTTGAATTGCAATCCTTAATAGGATCATACAAGTGATTCCAGCATAGGATAAGGGTCAGATAAAGCATTATCTTTGTTTGTGATTTGTTATTGGAGTGGGGAGACTTGTTTGTATTTGTTCTTACATTGTTCCTTTCTTTGCCTGTTTGTTTGGTATTTTTTGGAAGCATTCGGACTTACATGGTCCTTTGAGATCTTGTGTATCCATCATCTTAGGGAGTTTGGGAAGGTGAATGATGGAGAATGGGATCAATGTCTTGAAGGCCTAATCTTAGGCTACTTTACTAATAATTTTGGGCTTTTTTTATTAATAATTTTAATTTTTTTATTTTCATTTTATTTTAGGATTTTATGAGTTGACTAGAGGTTTAGTGAGTTGTCTAGAAGGGCTGATTTTATGCCTGACTGTGGGCTTAATTTTGTCAAATTCATGCTTAATTTTAGTGTTTTGAGGGCTATAAGTATCCTTGTAAGGTCGTTGGCCATGGACACACCATTTTGATTAATAAAAAGTTGAGTTTATCTTCTATGATGCACACTCCCCCTTGGGATCAATCTAGGATAGGTTTAACCGCTCCTGCATTAGTAACTTAAACTCCTTATGCTTCTGTTCTGCATCAACAAAGGAAAGAGGCTATTTGGAAGTGTGCTGTTTGTGTGGTTAGTTGGTGTATGTTTGAGCATAATGCTAGAATTTTTTTGGGCTGTTTTGCTTTTGTCAGTTTGGTTTGGACTAGGGTGGTCTTTCTTTTTTCACTTTGGCATTCTGTGAATGGCTTTTTTTTTTGGAGGAGTTTCTTCGACTGACATGTATGGATTAAGTGCTTTGCTTCATTAATCTTTTGGCCTTGTTTGGATTTCTGCTTTTTTGTGGCTTGGAGGATGCCTTGCCCTTGTCTTTGTATCTTCTCTTTTTTATTCTCTTAATAGATTCTTTGCTTGTGAAGGAAAATAATGAGGCTGGCTTCTCTCGCACTTGCACTTGCTCGCTCCTCTAGGTTTTGCTGTTCAGCTTGTTTGGATTCTTACAAAACTATGTGTGGAGGAGAACCTCCAAAAATCAGTGCAGATTGAAAGGAAGGAAAATTTTCAATCGACATTTGAAAAAGATTGGGATAGGGGGTTTTGTTTTACTGGAGGAGAAGTATTAGAACTGCACTGGTGGATAAAGATTAATCTATTGGTTGCTAAATGGGTAGGCAAGTGTTTGCGTTCATTTTTTTCGACCTTAAAGCAGGTCATTCGTTACAGAAGATTTGGCAGAGCCAATATTCTGTAGTGTAACTGGCGTTTAAATCAAATCAGAAGAGTGATTTTGTGGAGTTGGGTTTCGATGGTATGGATCATTGAATTTTCATCCTTGGAGGTCTTGAAGGGGAGGGCTAGTGAAGGTTCAGGCAGGTGTTGCAGGCAACTGGGGGATCGGAAAACCTGAGTAAATATGTGGCTCAACCTTCATGTACTCATGTTTGCTGGAGCTTGATGGAGGTAATCTAAGGTAGTTCTGAGGCAGTGAGGGGTGGATAGCAATGCAGTAGTTGTGGAGGTTCCTAATTGGCGAGCACGGGAGTGGCGGCGGCTGGTGGTTCAGGAGGTTTAGGGATTGCTAGGGTTGCAAGGAGAAGGGAGCTATTGTGTGTGCAGACGAGAGAGTAGAGTGCTTTGAAAGGGTTGGGCCAGCGATCCTTCATATTAGTGTCAACTTGGCCTGTCATTGGTAAAAAAACCATGGGCTTTTAAGGGAAGATTTGGCCCATCTGCACACCATGGATGTCGACAAATGTATTCAGGACCAAATTAAGTTCTCTAACATGCAAGGGGACTTGCTTGGCTAGAATGGGTATGCTTCTTCGTCACAGGCCTATGTATCTGTCCAATGGAGTTTGGAGGGGCGCAATATACGAGTGAAGAGGGTGTTCAGGTGAGTACACCTCAAGGCTAGCTTATGTCTCAGCACTGCAATTGGAGTGTAGGCAAGGCTCATGCTGCGGAAGGTTTCAAAAAGGACGCGTTCAGTGAATCTTTGCTTTCGGCAAAGCATGCAAGTGGAGAGTCTGGAGACAGAGACTTGTGCTACCTCTTCACTGGTGAGAGTTGTTAGTGTGAGTGGGCAGAATTAGCTTTTAATGAGCCTGATGAGTCTTCCAGAGGGGTTCCAATGGGAGATGGATGTCAGATGAAGGATTCAGGGCTGCACTATGTGTAGGTGGAGGTTAATTATGCGACTGATCAGGGTGGAGATCGAGATGGTACAAGTTCTAGCAATGACAAGGTGGGGATGGAAGGGGTGACAGATTCTTGGGTTGCTGAAGAACCAGCAATGCAATGGGTCTATACTTGGGGGAGAAAGTGTGAAAAAGGGGAATCCTCAGCTGAGAGGCATTTAAGTGCTGATGTGAGGGTAGTTTACACTGAGGGTCCTTTGAATGGGTTGAAGAAAGATTTGGTACAAAAGACTAGTAAGGATAAGCCTTTTGAGAAGAAGAAATGTGGTGTATTAAAATCCTGGTGGGTAGAGGAAGTAATATCCATTTTTGGAAAGATCTTTGGCTGGGAAATGCAGTTTTGTCCTCCTCTTTTACACATTTTTTTTCTTGAGCTTCAGACAGGATGATTCCATTTCTTCTTTTGTTGTTGATCCAGTTGGTCTGTTGCCCTCTTTGGATTTCTACTTTTGCAGATTGTTAAACGATAGGGAGATGGTAGAGCTATGCTTTGCTAGTCTTGATGAATAACTGTCGTTTTTCTTTAGAGGATAGATGGGCTTGGCCTTTGGATCCTTTGGGGATTTACTATTGCAAATCATTTTGTGATTTTCTAAATAGGTCTAATTTACCGGCCAAAGTCCCCTTTAAAATTAAGGCTTTTACCTGGTTGGTTGCGCTTGATAGAATTAATAATAGTAACTTGCTGCAGGTTAAGAGACCTTTGAAGGCTATATTTCCAGACATCTTTGTTTGTTTTAATTATTTAGAATCTGCATCATATTTGTTCATTCATTGTGATTATGCTTGGAGGGTATCGAATAAGCTATTTGGTGTTTAGTTGAATGTTGGGTAAGTTCACGAGCAGTGGACTTCTTTCTGGCTGTTTCCTTTGCTGGTTTTGGCAGGATTGAGGAGAGGGCAGCGCTCTGGAAATGTGATTTCTTTGTAGTCTTTTGGGGACATCTTTTTAGGGAAGAAGTTGCCTCATTTTCTGGTTTGGGAGAAGATACAGTATTTCGCTTCCCTTTGGTGTGTGGGCATGGTAATTTTATGGAGGTGAGCTTTTCTGATATTCAGTCCAATTGGCATTGTGTTGGAGTGTTAGTTCCTGTTGGTTTTTCACACTCTTGTTTTTTAGTTTTTCTGGACCACATTAAGGAGATGTCTTACTCTTTTGGCTATATATTTTTATTCTATTAATGAAATTCTTCTTTTACTATTAAAAAAAAAAAAGAAGAAATGTGGTGATGTATCTGACAAGGAAGGTGAACTGGACAGTGATTTTGATTATGATGGAGGATTTGAGGTTTGTATTTGGGCTTGGATCAACCTTCATCTGATTCATCATGGGAGCTTTCCTATAATCCTCCATCTCCAATGGATGTTTTTGAGGGGGTTTATGCTTCAGATTACAATGGAATAGGCTAGGAAATAGACAAGATTGAGCAGACTGAAGCTGGTATTTACCTGTCCCAGGGTTTTGCTTTCAGCATCCCCTAGATAAAATGGTTTTGCAGTAAGCTAATTGGGATGGGAAGGAAGTCCATTTGGATGGTAAAAGTATGGCTTAGAAGGAATTCCAGTGCTTATTAACTACGATGGAAAGGGTTTGAAAGGGGCTTTCTTTGGTAGCTTTTGTTGGGGTTTTTTTTTGGAGGGGTGGGCAGTTCTGTTTTGGGTTGTTTTTTCCTTTGTTTTAGTTTTCCTTTTTTAGCATTTCTCATCTTGTTTTGGTTGTATTCTCTTTCTCTCTTTATATATCTTTTTTTTTTATCAGAAAAAAAATAACGCAATAAAGAATAGACTAGACAATAATTGAAAATCCCTACTAACAGGACTCACATTGAGTAAATAGAACTCCACGAAATCGCTGTTCAAACTTGGGAGTACTCTGCCATGGTGATGTAAGCAGTGGAATGAACAGTGTCCGAAGCTAAAATATAACTTTAACTCTCAGTCTCATATAAGAACCTCCTCACTGTCATCCAACTAAAATGTCAAGTTACAGCTTGCGGTTGGCAAATCTTCCACTCGATGTTTCTTCTGTAAGTTTTAAATAGCCCCATGGATTGATGGAACTTTACTTTGGTGAGTTACTGAGTTGAATGATAGATATTGTTAGACAAAACCAGATCAATCTTTTAGAGGTCTAATTCAGTAATTGCAGTGCTGAAGATAGACATTCCTTCCATTGGGCTAGAAAATTCTGATATTCACCTCTTCTTGTGGACATCATGGTCAAGTCCTTCACGTGAAAGATTGGGTTGATCCTCATACGATCAAGTCTATCTAACACACACGCATCAGAATGTAATGTGTGTATTTTTTGAGGAAGTAGCTGAATTCTTTGCTAGTTTGGGAGAAGATTCACTATCAGGCTTTGCTTAGGTGTGTTGGCTATTGATGCTTTAAAGGAGTGAACTTCTTGGATGTCCAATGGGATTGGCTCTATTTGCTGGCTTGATTTTGTGTTTTCTGTTTTTTTCCCCTGTTCTTTTTCTCTGTTGTCCATTTTTTCTTTCTGATTTTTTTTTTCTAGATTTTTTCTGAGAGGATGCCCTGTTCTCCTCTTTGTATATTCCTGATCTTTTAACAAAATCTTCTTCTTTTGGTATCAAAATAAAACACACACACACACACACACGTTTGAACTGATTTTCTTGATAATCGTGTATGGGTCTGCACTTCTTGGAGTTGCTTATATTTTTGCCTGTGGGAAATATTCTGGTTTAATCCACAGCATAACCAGGTCACTCTCATTGAAGTCCACATTAACAAAAATGAGCATGTGCTTGATCCTTGTATAGCTGATTGCTCAAGGCTAGTTTCTGCCTCACTTCACATCGCATCTGGCATAGTATGCCAGGCAAAGTCTTCAGCCTCAAAATTGACCTTTGGATGCTAGCTGGATTGAATTGATATGTTTATGGTGCTGAATTCCAAGAACAGTCTCAAATGGATTTCTAATAGTAGACCTTCTACTAATAATATGATTGCCAGCCAAGCACCTTAAAAGATATCTTAATTTCCTTTTTACAACTTTCCTTTGTCATCAGTTTGGGGATGGATGGAACTTGAGAAGTGCAGTTTGGTATTTCGCATCTTCCACAAAGTTGTCTTAAAAAATAGTTCAAAAACTTTGATTACAATTGGGTATTTTAGTGCAGAGTCAAAGAAAGGCATTGAAGATGTACCATTTTGTTAAAATAACTTACAACATGAACTGTCTCATAAGATTTCTACGAGGGACAAAATGGCTCATCTTTGAAAACTTATCAACCACCACAAGGATAGTCATGCCCCTAAGAACAACTACAAAACAAAATCCATACTAAGATCCTACCAGGGCTCATAAAGAATGGGTAGAGGTGTATAAAATCATGTGCCTTCTTTTTATCCTTTACCAAGTTGATTAGTGTGACGTTGTCTAATACCTTTAGCTCCATATGTTTTCAATGAAAACCAATTAAAGCAATCTTCCACCACAGTCATGCTTTTGTCATGTCCATAATTTCACGCAGCCACACCTGCTTGTGGTTCCCAAGTAACCTGTTCTTTTAGAAGTATTCATCAAACAAAAGCAGGTCCCTTTATCCTGAATGGTGGAAGGAAGATGACTGTATTGCTGTCCCATCTTGATTCAGCATAAATTATACCAGTATCTCGAATCAGAATCATAAACTCTCTGTAGCTGCTCAATTCCTGCAACCTTGCAGCCAATGAATGAAATAAACTTTTGGCTTATGGCATCTGTTGTCTTATATTCAGCATAGAAGTAAATTGTTGCAAAAGAGCACTCCACCTGCCATGTATTAACGTCACCATGTTTATTCAGCCATATTGCCCAATACTTGCTATGCAGCACCCAAGAAGCCTGGATGTATAATTTTTATGGACGAAGCCAATAGCAACTGTGTATCATTATTCAAAATTAAGTTCCATATTATTCTGTTTATTGCTGTGTATTAATTGAATTGAGCCAGTAAAGGACAAATTAGAAGTTTTGTAGTTCCTCCTTTTTTGTGAGAGATATACTTAAAAAAGAGGCTTCATTTAGCCGATCCCACCTAGGGGACATCTTGGTTTTTGGTATGGAAGGTTTGGTTCGATTCAGAGTCATGGAACACATTTTTCTTTTATTGAGCAAAATAAATTACTTTGTGCATTTGAGGAATACCTCTGTTTGTCCGCCTAGGCAATGAAATTATGTTTCTCTAATTTGTTGGGAATATATTCTGCGCAATTTCATTTCTTTCACCTTTAGGAGATTATTTGGAGTTGTTCCTTCTATGAACAGGTTCTGGCCACAATTTGTGAGGAGCTACCTTCAGATGGAATCCTCTTTATATATTTATCAACTTCAGGTTAAATAAATCTGTTTGTTCTCAGTTAGTTTGAGAATTGAGGTAACAATGCCTCTCACTTCATGCAAATTGATCCAGGAAGAGTTGGACCGACTAATTCGTCTCCATCTGGTGCTGGGACTGGTACTGACACTACCGAAAACATTCTCAGGGGCTCTCATTCTCATACCATTGACTCTGATGCGACCCCAACTTCTCCATTTTGCTCCCCATGTGATAGTCCAAATTCTTCAGGGCAAAATAAAGGAGACTGCTTAATTTACCATACAGGTTGCTTACATATTGGTCCACGTGGAAATGGAGGTAGTCTACATCTTATTGATAAATTTAGTGTTGATAAATTTTGGTGTGACTTCTCATTGTAGAAGGAAAATCTAGGAGCAATTGCTGAACAATAGTAGTATTTGTTGTTGTCACACTATGCATACCCTCTTTTGTGGTTGTTGCTATCATCATTATCTTGTCAATTTAAATTTTTCTATTCATTTAGCTGTATTTTCAAGTAAGTATTGGGACACTGGGCAACTTATTGTGCAGTTGATGACACTTTTATTTGGATGCTTGGACATCTCACCACTAGGTATTATAGCAGGGCTTGTTTGGCACTCTCATTTTGCCTCTGAATGTTCTGCTCTTTAACATAATTTGTAAGTGAGTAGTCCACTCCCAAGGTTTTACCCTTTTACACCTAAGATAATTTGCAAACGACTCCTTTGCAAGTTCTTTGCATAAGTGTGCTCTTGGCATGTTTACAATGATGTAATTTGATTTATATGAGAACATGGCAATCACCAAGTAATTGCATAGATGATTTGTCAGTTGTAGTCACGATGTTACTGAATTGGTTGGTTCAGTTACTGCTCCAATTAGTCCGCTGATTTGGCGTTTGTAGATAAGGTTTGGCAAGCAAAAAAATGTCTTGGAAGCCCTTAAAAGAAATAGCAATGAAAAAGTCAGATACAATAGGAGAAAAATATTAAAATTCTTTACATGTACTATTAGTGGATTATCACACCAACCAGGTCTCCAGACTTGGCGCTTACAGTTGCTCTGGATATCCACTCTTGGGGACTTCGGATCTGGTGGTGTCATAAGAACTGTAAGGGGAACCAAAATTTTTTGTTGTCAGGCCTTCTATCTTAGTTGAGTTCCTTGCCTTAAAGTGGAGTGTTACAGAAGCTACTGGCAGGGGGGTTTGAGCATTGTGGAGTGCAAATTGTATGATGTATTCTCTCAGGAATTTCATATCTTGTGGGTTGAGAGATATCCATTGCTATTCCATGGGGTTCTGAATTTGTGAAGAGGCTTATTTTCTACTTGAAGTACTACTAAATAATATTATTGAGAAGTAATATCCCGGTTTCTGATGAATTTGTATTTAGTTTTATTTCTTTGCAAAGACCACTCCTTTTTTCTGTCTTATTCGTTTTCTTGCTAGTCTTTTGTTAATGTTTGATATACATTGCCTGTCCACAACCTATGGTTGTTGGGAGGTTGTGTGTTGTATTCTTGTTGCCTGCGCTTCATTGAGAGTGGTTAAAAATTATCTATTGCCTCTAATGGGCGTTGCTTATTGTTTGTTTTTTTTACCATGTGCCATCAGGCTGCACGCGCATGGAAATTGAATGCTTGATGTACATTGTTGGCTGTCAACCTAAATGCTTAGCTTTTGGGTAAAGTGATAATCTAACATCTTATTTTGAGCATTTGACCCATGAAAACATCCCATTATACTATTTGGAAGGCCAAAGTCCCCTCAAAGGTTAAGATACTTTTATTTAATTTCTTAATAGAGCTAGCTCAAGACAACTTGTTGCAAGCAGGGGGCCTTTTAAGGCTTTATCTCCGGATGTATGTTCTCTATGATTTAATAGTTCAGAATTAGTTTCTCACCTGCTCCTTCATTGGTCCTTTTCATGGAGGGTTTGAATAAATTATTTGGTCTGCTTGGAGAGAGTTGGGTTTGTCCAGAGTGGTGGAGGATTTATTGGATTTTTCATTTACAGGTTTTGAGAGGAGTAGAGATGGTTCAGCTTTGTGGAGTTTTGGTTTCTTTTTCTGTTTTGTGGGAGATTTGGTTGGAGCAGAATGGTCAAATATTCAAGGGACCTCTCTTTCCTAACTAATTGTACACTAGAGTTTTGAAATTAGAAGATACTAGTGTAATACTAATATTCCAAAAGAAATTACAAAAATTACAATATAAATTTCTAAGAGATAAATATACTTGATTGTATGCTGAATCACTGAGTTAAGAGTTTACTTGCTTGAAAATCAAGTATTGAGGCTTTCTTTTTATGACATCAACGTTTGGATGGAATTGTTTTGATCTGTTGGACACCAATAGTGATTTATCCATTTTTTTATGATAAAATTATTATACAACCACTTTACCTAAAAGCTTAAGCTGTTAGGTTGTGGGTCAATAATGTATATCAAGCCTTAACACTCCCCTGCACATGCAGCCCGATTGCACATGGAGAGAGAAACAAACAATGAATAACACCCATTACAGGGAATAAGACAATTCTTAACAAATACACAATAAACACGGGCAACAAGATTAAAACCCAGGACCTCCTGACAACCATAGCTCTGATACCATGCTAGATTACCACTTGACAAGCTTAAGCTGTTAGGTTATGGGCCCAACAATGTATATCAGACCAAAAGTAACCTCTTGAGTTTTTAACAATTATAAGGATCTCTCTTAAAGTTTCAGAACTAGCATTAACCTCACTGAGATTTGGTGATTCTCCATTCCATCAGTTGATTGTCACACATAGTACCAAAAAGTAATATTATGGGGATGCAGGTAATTCCTTGCCAGATCCCAGTAATGGGAAGGCCCAAATTTCAGTCCCTAGAATTCAGGAGGTGAGCAGTGGGAAGGAGGATTCTATACCCTTCGATAATGGAATCCAATCCTAATCTCCAGGGATCCAAGTTTTGAATTGAGCTGAACGAGCTTCAGATCAATCCTGAATACTAGCAGTTTAGAGTCAAAACTAGATCATGGTTTAAAAATGTGACTAGTCTTGAAGAGGGTTTAAAAGGTGGGGCAGAAAGGAGTAAAAAACTTGAAGCTGCTTTGAGAGGTGGAGTTGCTGATGTTTTTTGCCCCAATTCTGACAGATTTGAGGGAAGTAAGGTGTATTCTCATCGAAATGTGGCTTGCATGGGTGCTGAGACGAGAAAGGTGTTTGAAAAGAAGAGAGAAAATTCTGGTGAGACAGTGGCAAAGTTTTTAAGGAGAGATTCTAAAAGAGAATTTAGTATATTGGAAGGCTCTCTTGCAAAGGAGGAGGTTGGGTGTAGCAATGAGGCAAGAAAAGAAAAGGAGGCAAAGAAATGGGGGGATTTTTCAGATTTAGAATGTGGTGATATTATTGACTGTGACTGTGGTGGGGGCTGTTGGATGAGATTCAAAAACAATATGGGTATGTTTTTTATTCTTGTGACTAGGTAGGGGATTTATCTTTTATGTTCATCCTTCCCCATTGGGATATTTGGAGGGAGTGTATTTTTTTCTAGTGATGGTTTGGCTAACAATTTACAGCACAGAGATGGAGTTTTGCCTACTCCCATGAAAGAGATCCCTAAGGAATTAGAAGCTCAAAATCTTCTGGATAAAATAGATTTAAAGTTGACTGATATTGGAGGAAATGATTTGTGCTTGGATGGTGGCAAAAGTTGAAAATGAGGGGTCAAAGGGAATTAGTGCATTTGAAGAGTTTGGTAAATTATGATGAAAAAGGTTTGAAAAGGGGTTTAATATTGTCTAGTTTTATTTTGTGATCTTGTGTTTGTTTTTTCCCCCTTGTTACTTGGACTCCTTGCCCCTGCACATTGTACCTTCCTTTTCCCTGTCCAATATAGCTTATTTTAGTATTAAAAAAAAACCAAGTAATAATTTTAGCAGTTTTTTTTTTAAATTTTTTTATTTTAAACTATAACCCTATCCAAAATTATCTTTCTTTGGTGCAATTTATTATTTATTTTTCAGAAATTAGGGGCAACTGTGCAAAATGGTGTTTTGAATTGTGATTCACTAAAATTTGCCCTTGTATCTACAGTTTGGAGTAATATTCTCTTTTAAATCATAATATTATTTGTTATGATTGCCCATTCCAGTCGATGAGGTTAATGGAGAAGACTTAGAAACTCCACAATCGTTGGATGAGATAGGTTTGTAGCTATTTGGCCCTTTAGGTAACGAAGTTCCCTTGAATGGGGGTAAAAGGAAGTTGGAGAAGGGACATTGTGAATCAGAAAAGTTGAAGTGCTCTGTGAATTATGATGGAAATTATTTAAATAGGGGGTTTCTCATTAGTGGATTTATTTATTTATTTATTTATTTTTTCATTTTGTTTTCTCTTGAGGATTGCTTGCCCTCTCTTAGGTTGTATCTTTTTTTCTCTCTTACAGTATCTTCTTTCATTATCTAAAAATATTGATATGATTTCTTGTGTTTGTGACTGGAAATATCTTTCTGCTCTCGCAAGTTCTCATGGTACTGGAAGAGTTGGGTGTAGGTTAAAAAAATCCCAAATGGGATGATTAGAAGTTGATTTAATCTTATTCTTGAAATGAATATATAATTTTGGTTAGGCTGAGATGGTAGAGCCAGGTTCTTTTATCTTGCGAGTGGTCCATGTCTGGTAATGTTGTGTCTCTCAATTGTGTCCATTGATGGTGGCGATTCATAAATGTGGGTAATATTTAAGCAGCAAGGTTGCTTTTGTGTATTGCCGGTTATATATTTCTTGATTCTGTGAGCATCGAGTAATATATTGTTTGACATATGATAACATATTTTTCAGGTTTAAATTGCATATACCCCTGTGACTTAATTCCATTTACAAGAAGACCACTTTTCCTGGTTATTGATAGTGACAGCAGCAAAGCATTCAAGGCAAGCATTTTGACTCATGCTTTATTAATTCACTTACAAGTTCTATACATAGCCACTTCAAAATGTAAGCTGACAGTAACCACTAACCAGGGATGTTCTGGTTGCCAAGAGCTGCAATTATGAGTTGAAACTTGATGGGATAATTGGGATGTCGTGGAAATGTTATTTGGATTTAAGATGTTATACAATGTTCCATAGTTTGCAAGTTCAGTGGCATGTCTGGGACATCAAAATAGTATAGCCTCGATATGTTTTTCTTAATTCCAAATTTATAAATACCGGGAAGAAAAGACAAAACGAGCTTAGAATGAATTGTAAAATAATTTATTTTTAAGGTTGCTCAGAATTATATGCTTATTTACCAAAATATACTTAACTTATGATGCCTATTGGAAAAATACATAGTTTATCGGAATCTACTCTGTATAATTAATAGAGCACTTGATCTATGTGTACTTATAGCATTTATGCGTAACTTTTGTCTTGTATGATTATATAAAAGATTGGATGATTAGAAGATCTACAGGTTAATTTCTTTTAATATTTTAATTTTATGTTGTGTTTGTTTTTGATTTTTTAGGAGATTTTTCTGGACATAAAAAATCCTATGTAGAACCTGTGTAGAACCAGTTTCGTGTCCATATTGTGGACCACTGTTGATATGAAATATCCTTTTTTTATAAGCAAAAATGTTTTGAGTGGAGGGCTGGTTTTAAAAAAATATCAACTTTCAATCTCTGTGTAGGAACTCATCTATCAACTGAAAATAAAATAGGAAAAACCCAAAAGTTGGTGAGCCCTTCCCGATCTAGTGTCTGAGTTCAGCAAATGGAATGGGAAATTGCAAAAAAAAAAAAAAAAAGGGTTGCTGATCACAAAATTGTTGTTGAAAAATAGTGCCATTGGTGATGGGAGAATATATCTGGCGAAGTTTTCTGGGGATCTGGTGAAGTTTGCGAGGTTTGTGCTCTTTGGCACTCTGGATCTTGTTTCCCAATGATCACTTTGCTTTATTTCAATCTGCTTCCTGCCAATCCCCCTTTATTTAATTCTCCAAAGGATGAAATATTGAAAAACTGAGAGGTGCTTTGGTGTTGCTTCTGTTTTTGTTTGTGTGTGAGAGAGAGAGAGAGAGTGGACAAAGATGAGGGTAGTTGTAACTATTAACATTTGAATTTCATTAGGATAACAAATTAAGTCTTATCGAATAAGTGATGTTGAAGTGTAATTTATACATTTTTCCTTAGAAGCTCAAGTCTGAGTTGTTCACTTCATTGTAAAGCAATTCGCACTCAAGTATTCAACCTCTATTTAGAGGCAAATAAGTGCAAACCAAAAGCCCCTCACTGAACAATGCCCTTAAGGCCCCAACTCTCCGAAGACCTGCTTTGACGGGAAGCTTGTGTGCTGAGCTGGGCTCCCTTTTTTAATTTTTCCTAAATCAGTGAAGAGAGATTTCATTGACATACAAGCAAAGAAAAAAGAGAGAAAAAAAGTGTTCAATTAACCGTGTAATATGGTATCCAGGAGGTCAAGAATTGTGTGTACCCCCAGCATGTACAGCTCAACAAACCAACTTGTAAGAGTGATAAGCCATCTCTCCTTGAGGATTGTTGAAGTAGTTCCTGCTTCAAAAGCTCTTGCATTTCTCTCTCCACACAAAGCCCTTCCATGCCCAGATTTTCTTTTTTACAGTTTCAGCAATGACCCACGGCACTGGGCTGTCCTTTTTCTAAAAATAACTTGTATGGAAAATCTTAATACTCTGGAGGAAAATTTGATTTATCAATATTTTGAATTCTTTTTATAGTAATAGAAAGTTTTATTGAGAAAAGGAGAAGGAATGCATGAATAATTTGAACCCCGCCCTCCCGGGTGGCCCCACCCTGCTCACCTCAGTCTGAAAAAAAAAGAAAAGAAAAGAGTTAGACAGACAATACATAAATTCAGGTACTGATGGCTCTCTATTCTCTGCGGCTACTCAAATAAGGTCAAAGGATCGTAGCTTTTAGCCCTATCATAGGAAGATCAGCACCCTCAAAATTTCTCATGACCAAGTGCATCTTGTTAACATTTTGTGGTTTTTGTTAATTGCATGTTGATGGAGAACCTCCAAAGGAGAACCCCTATTTCTGATATTTTGTACCTGTCCTACGTCACATGGTTAGTCAGAGCATGAATTTCTTCTTTGTTACTTCAGTTCCTAGACATAGTCCTTTTATTATGGTGAAGGTCTTTATGGCTATTACTTTGGCAATGGTGCTTTTAAAATCCTTACTGAGGTTCTTTCTTTTGGATTAAGGTCTTGGGGATATTGTTTTTTTTTCATCGAAGCACTTTTTTGAGTAAGGCAAATCCTGGATGCTGCTTTGGTTGCGAATGAGATTGTTGACCCTGTCAGGAGAAGTAGAAGCGGATGGAGTTTAGTTGGATTTTGCAAAATCCTATGATTGGGTGTGGGCTTTTCCTGAAGGTATTAAATGGGTATAGATTTGGCATTAGATGGAGGTGTTTTGGGGGGTTCATCTGCTGTGATTTTGTCAGTGTCTTTTAGTTCTGTGGGAGTTAGGCAGGGTATGCTCTCATCTTCTTTGTTTACATTGGTTGCTGATGTTCTTAGTTGTTGTGTTTCTAAGGCAGTTGATAGCTCTTGTGCATGGCATTTCTATTTGTCTTTAGTCTCTTGATTAAGTGGTTGTATCTCACATGCAATTTGATGAGATACGAATGTGAGTACCTTGTTGTAAATTTTGGAAGGGTTTCTTGTTTCATTTTGCTACAATTAAGCTAAATCTTGAAGTAATGACAGAAGCTTCTGTGGCTGGTAATCCCAGTTGTTTTCTGGGATTACCTTCTCCTTCAACTTACATAGGACTTGGTTGGGTGGTAATCCCAGTTTTTCTCTGGGATCTATTAGATGTTAAATTTTCCAAATTGTTGGCAGGGGAGCTTTTTTGTCTTTGAGGATCAAATTACCCACCCCCCCCCCCCCTTTTTTTTGCCATTTCGTCCTATATTCCCCTTTATTACTCATCTTTGTTTAGGATTCCTGTGGAGGGCCAGATAGGTTGGAGAAGTTGATGAAGGATTTTCCTTGGGCTAGTGAGGTAAGGAGGACCACTTAGTTGGGATGCTGGTCTTGAAGTTCCACAAAATTTTCTAAATTTCCATTGACATTTCCATCTTTCACTACCCCTGAAATTGAAATTGAAGTAACGTTGAATTTCCATCTTACAACATTCCCATTAAAATTTCAACAAGTGATCCAAAGTTTATCAATATCTTAATAGTTTAATGAAATTTGTCAAAAGTTTGATGACAAATTGAAATTTCCTGAAATTGATAGTTATAGATTATGCGATTATTTGTTGATGGTGTTTATTTTATGCTCTGATATATATGTATGTATGTATGTATCTTAATTGAGTATCTGATTTTATTTCCATTAAAGGGTTAAAATATCAATTTTCCAAACAGAAGACTGAAAGGCCAAACTGAGATGCTCAATGGGCTTTCCCCATGGTTCATTGATGTTCTCAATTTGTAAATTAATTCATCAACCTTAGATTTTCTTGCAGGATGCCTTTCCAATTATTGGAGTCAAAGTCAAGTTTTTTGCTTATTTTTCCTAAAAATAACAAGATGGGAACTCCAAGGATTCCTATTATTCCAAATCATGCTAGGTTAATTAAGTTCCTAATTTCAACTTACATGTTTTAAGGGTGATAGTTGAGTAGGCATCTGGTATGTGTTAACAAGAGGTAGTGACCTAAAATATGGGTCCTACTAGATTTTCATTGCCTAGATGTGAGGGTCCTCCACAGAATAGGTTAATTAAGTTCCTACCATTCAAATTAGATAAGATAGAGGTGATGGCACATTTTAAAATTTTTCTCACTTGACCCATTTAATTTAAGAATGATGGCTATTATTAACAGTAAATTACTTGGAAAAAAATCACAACCATTGTCCAAAACTTCCAAAGTCAATTTTCAATAAAAGAAGGATTGCATAATTTTAAAATTCATTCTTTTCCAAGGGGCCTTTTCAAGAATAACTAAAAGAAAAAACAAAGAATTAAGATATTTTTATTTTGTAGGCCCTGCAGGTGGAGTCTAGAGAGGGAAGGTACACATTGCACTAATGTTACATGTGAGCCCCTAGAAGTTTATTTCATAGATATCCATCTTTTGGTCAGATATGAAGTTGGTGATGGTTCTGGTTTCTAGGAAAAATGTGTGGGTTGGGGAGCTTTCTTTGTATGTTGCTTTTCCTTTTCTTCATCACCTATTTCATCTCCATAATACTTCTATTTGTAGTTTGTTTGTTTGGTTGTTTTATTTTTTTTACTTTTTCTATAATTAATCAAGGTTTCTTTCTCTTGAAGCTTTCCTTTTTTCAGGGGTCTTAGTGATAGGGAGGTGGGGGATCTATTTTTGGTACTTGCTTTGCTTGAGCTCTTCCAGGCTTCTTCTAAAGGACTAGGAGACTCTGACATTGGACTCTTTTTTGTTCGTGTGTAGTGTTTTTTTTCTGTGTTGATTAGTGTCTTTGGCGGGAGAGATGCACAGATTTTAAGGGGCAATAATGTATTTGCCCTCGCTTTGGACAGGATAGTGTCCCTTGCTTCCTTGTGGACTCATGCCTCTAGTTTCTTCAAAGTGGTTTACTCCTCTGATGTTGAGCATGATTGGAGAACTTTGTCTAAGAAGCACTCTGCCACTTTATAATTGCTTTTGGAAAGGATAGTTTTCCTTACTTGTATAATTGTGCTTCTAGTTTCTTTAAGGTGTGCTTTTCTGATTTTCAGTATGATTGAAGATTCTTCAAGGTTTTAAATAGCAGCTATTACATAGCTAATGGCTGTTATGTAGCAGAAAGTTGGCCTTTTGATACTGTTTCAGAGTCCTCAAGACTGCTTTAGCGATGGTGGTGGAAATCACAGCTGCAATGGCTGGTTTGTCACTGTAATGGGCCACAACAGACGTTACATTTCTGTTACATGCCGTAATGGCCAGCTATGCTGACAGCTCTCATGAGGCCATGATTTTCTGTCTGAATCAAGCTTCCATTTTCAATTGCAATTCGCAAAGAAGATAGGAGATTGTCCAACAATAGATAGAGATGGACTGACCTGTAAGAAGCAAGGTCTTAAATTTCAATTTTGACTCGAATTTTGAAGCTCCAAAAGTATGGAAATTTTGATTTCGATGTCAATTTCAATTATGATTTAAAAAAATAATGGAAATCAGTTGCAAAACAAGGAATTCTTTTATGAAACTTTAGAAATGAATGGACATAGTAATGTAAGTTTTAGGACTAATATATTACAAGTTAAATACACCTATGTTGTGTATAAGGTGGAAAAATTGTAATGTAAATGTGTATCAACCATATTTGTAAGATAATGTGCATTAAACATATTTAGTTATTACAATTGAAATTCATAAATTATTTAAATATTATTTATTATGCAAATAATGATAATTTAGGGTTATATAAAATGTTGTTGTAAGTTTATTTTTTTATATAATTTCAGAAGCTCTTGTAAAATATTTTGTTTCGATAAAAAAAATAAATTAAATTAAGAGAAATTTCCCTTTCACTCCAAAATCTCTCATTTGAATTTCAAGGAAATTTCATTCTATAGTTAAATTTCGACAAGCTTCACTAAAATTTTGAGATTTCAATAAATTTTGGGTGATTCATTGAAATTTTGATTGAAATTATCCAAGATGGAAATCGATTGTCATATCGGACTTCAAGGGTGACAGAAACCAGAAATTTCGACGGAAATTCCAACAATTTTGTGGAAATTTAAGGCCATGGTAAGAAGATTGAGATGGGTCTCATAATCGTGAATCATTACTTCATCGCCATAAGAAAACAACAAAGATGCTTGATGCATCATTGAGAGCCAAAGAGGAAGGATGGCTTGCAGGAGTTGTGTGGATCTCTTGGCTTTGTGCATCTATGTGGAGAGTGAGTGCTGAAGAAAAAAAAGGCTCCATTTTAGCTTTTCTGGAGACTTTGTATTTTTTAATTTCTTTTTGTGGTGAAAAGTCATTTGTGTCCAGATATATTTTATTATATTATTATGATTTAATAAGGGTCTAAGAATATTATTTATACTTAAGCAATTAAATAATAATATATTTAGTAACTAATAATTGATATATATCTTTATTTACATTTGAATTTAACTACTGATTTAATTTACACTTTTAATATATTTTAATTTATTTGTATCATTGTCCTAGTGAATTACTTTTCTATTTTAAAAATCATAATTTATGAGATCATATGCTTATTCTTTAGAATAGGCAAGGTTTTGTGTGCTTAGGAAAAAAGTCACGGCTGCTGCAACCACTTCTCATTGTGTAACATCCGCAACTCCCACCTTTTGTGGCACCTGCAAGTTTACCTGTGATCGCTACTTAAAACCATGTTGAAGAACTTTGTTGAGTTGGAGTTCTTATTTGTTTACTTTATTTTGATTGAAGTAATTTTATTTTTGCTTCTTGTACTCTTATTCTGAGGACTTCTTATTTTATTTTTGTAATTTCTTTCTTCTTAATGCACTTCTTTTTCTATTAAAAGAAAATGCTTTTGTTGGAAGATAAGTAGTAGGCCTAAAGCTAGAGTTGGCTATGGACCAGTCTAAAATTTAAGGTAAGTTTAAAAATTAGAGCATTTAAAACTTAATGTGTATTAAAAAAGATGAAAAGTAAGACTGTGTCTCTTGATGTTTGTTTCCTTTGCTTTAGGAGTGAGTAGACTAGTTCATTTTTGTTTTTACATTGTCCTTGGAGCATTTTGTTCGGTATTGTTGGCAGGAACTGGGTTTGCCCTCTTCTTTGGAGGATTTCTGCACTGTTATGTTTAGGGAGTTAGGGAAGGGGAAGGAGAGAAAAGCTTTATGGCGGTGCTTGGTTATGGCTATCATTTGGTGTATTGGGATGGAGAGAAATGCCGGAAATTTTAGGGGTGTGGCTACTTCTATTAATTTGATTTGAAATAGAATGGTTTTTCTTGCATATGTTTGGTGCTCAGCAAATGGCTTCTTTTGGCATGTACCTGTAGAAGGTTTACAGATTGGATTGCTTTATTCCATTAGAGCTGTCTTGTAATTATTTGTTTCTTGTGTTGCTGGTTTTCTTGTGTGTTGGGAGGATATCTTATGAACTTTGTTTTATTTTCATCTTTTCGTTTTATTCTTTCTTTCTCCCTGTACTACAATTCTTTATATATAGTATCCTGTTGAAGTTTGGAAATGTTTACAAGATAATGGACAAAGTAGTTGACTAGTTTATTGTAACAAAATTATAAAGATTTATACTAAATAAATGAAAGAAAAGCTTTATAGTAGCTAGGTATTTATTTGTAAGGTTTATCTTGAATAGTTTCTTCTGAATTCAGTCTCGACATGTCAATCTATTGGTAAAATTATGTCAAAGGTATGGTGCTAAAACATGTGCAGGCTATAAGTGGAGCTGAAAAAGGAGAGCGAACTGCATTGCTCTTGTCTCCTAGCTCTTCGCCTCCCATTGGCACTGCTGCTGATTCTTCTCATCATCGAAATGGAAGTCTATTCACTATGTTCCTCACAGCTCCTTTGCAAGCTTTCTGTCTCTTGCTTGGTTTTTCAGGATCTGACATTGAAATGGTGTGTTGGAACCAATTTGCTGTCTTTGTTTTGTAGTTTGTTTAGTTTAATGGATTTATGTGTAGAAAATGTTTCAGGATATGTACAAAGCTGCTGACAAGCTGCTTTCTTCATCCCTTAATGACTGGGGATTGATGTTGGCAACATCGGACAATCTTGATGCTGTTTGGACTCAAGCTTTAAGTGATCCATTCTTAAGGCGACTGCTATTAAGGTAGACTTTCATTTTATTTCTATTTCTTCTGCAAGGTTCAAATTTTGTGGTCTGTCCATGTGTACAAATTCATGAATGCTAAACTCTTTCGAAAGCTATGGGAATTACTAGCGGGCCTGATAGGTCACTAAATATTGATTTCAGCATAGAAATTACACATACATCACGATGTCCTGGATAGTAGTCCTCAGCTCTCCAATGTTTAGCAAGGTTAATTTGTTTTAATTTTAATTTTTTATCAGAAAGAGAAATGTTATTAATTGAAGGATGAAAGCATCAAGGGGATGCCACCCAAGTACAATGGAAAACAACAAAAATCAACACAACCCTCACTGGAAGGTGTCAAGGAAATCAAGGATTACAAATGAGTCCCTCCCAATCACTCACTTTGCCAACAAGAAATCATAGTTATCCAACAGTCCATTGCAGCTTGAAGAGGTGAAACCATTCCCTCGAAAGCTCTCCCGTTCCCCTCCCTCAACACCACCCAAAAAATAGCAAGGGGGACAAGGATAAGAGACTTTCTTCCTTTCTTGTTTGAGCAAATCCCTTCGAAGCCCATAATATGCCCTCCACTATAACTGCAGTGATCCACTTCTGCTTGACCGTGGAGATGGCCAAGTTCCATATTTTACTGGTAAATAAACAGTGCAAAAGGTTTTCCGCTTCTGCTTGACCATGTAGATGTTCAAGTTTCATATTTTACTGGTAAATAAACAGTGCAAAAGGATGTGCTCAACCATTCCCACCTGCTCTTGGCATTAAAGGCACCTATTAATGAGAGGTAAGCCCTTTTTCTCGAGCTTGTCAATGGTAAAGATCCTACCAAGAGTTGTGTCCCACGTGAAAAGTAACCTCTGTGGGGACTGCAGTTTTCCAAATGAGTTTCCTGGGGGAATTGCTGCTGCACTCAGCCAGGGAGCTAAGATGTTTACAATATGATCTGACTGTGAAGTTTCCGTCCTTGTTGAAAGCCCATTTGGGCTTATTGGAGGTTTTTTGCCACTGGATTTTGTAAAGACTGCTGTATAAATCCGTTAAGAGTATCATGTTAGGATTCCCAAATCAATTAGGATTTCTATTTAATGTGTTAGTTTATTCTCAAATCAATTAGGATTTCTATTAGATGTTATGTTGACTTTTCCTTGTTTTCCTTGTTATTTTAGGAGTAGTCATTCGAGTCCATTAAGAACGTGGACTGGGATTTATATTTAATGTTTTCACACTAGTACTAGGAGTAGGATTCCCTACCCTATATATGTAACCATATGGGGCTTTTAATTCAAGCAGGCAATAATATTATTTAGAGCCTTTGGATAATTTGGAGGTAGATCTCCTTGAAGTGATCAATCCTATTTTCTCTATTTATTTTCTATCCTTTTAATTACTTTGATTTCCCTACAATAAAACCCTAGGGTCATATGGTCTTAGAGCCGACATTATTGTGGATGTCAAGCTGTTGATAAAATCAAGATCTTGGAATTTTTTGTCTTCACTCATACACAATGGCCTTAGAAATTTTAGCAAAGTTTTAGATGGAGGCTAGACTAAAGGCTGAACTTAGCAATACGTTTAAGATTCAATTTGAAGAGATTCAAGCATCCCTATCTAAACTAATCAATGCATCTTCCCTTAAAGAGAGAGAATATGATGCCTCTTCCTCAGCTAATTGTAGGGAGCAGCTAGGTGTGCATGGAGGATACCAAGGAGAGCATGATCATAGTCTTTCTTGTATGCAGGTGGAATTTCCTCTATGGGACAGTGATAACCCTGCTGGATCAGTTTCTGGGGCTGAAAAGTACTTTCTCCTTCACTGCACTCCAGACACTTCTAAAGTTGAGATTGTTGCTATTAGTTTGGATGGTGATGCTATTCAATGGTATGGTTTGTTTGAAGCTTGTTATGAAATGCCTTCATTGGGAGAATTTTCTTCTGGATTACTTGTTTGATTTGGGACCATTGGATGTGAGAATATTGATGGAGAGTTTGCCAAAATACACCAAAATAACACTATCTTGGAGTACCAGACACAATTTGAGTGACTATAAAAAAAACTAAAGATTAGAATGAAAGCTAGTTTGTCAATTGTTTTATTCGAAGTCTCCTACTTGACATTCGGCATGAGGTCAAAGTGCATCACCCAAGGACTATGGCCATTGCAATTTTCCTTGCACGGATGGAAGAAGAGAAGTTGGAAGAAGGACGACGTTGCTCCTGCAAGACAATTAACAAGCAGATTGTCAACAGCACTATCACACCACTTGCTCCTCGCAATCTTGCTACCAAACGATTGATTCAAAGAAACTTAAGGAGTGATCAAACAAAGGGACACCATTGCAAATAGGGACGACTCTTTATGATTGAACTAGTAGAGGAGCCAAAAGAGGTTGAGGATGATTGTGCTAATTTAGAATAGAAAAGAATGGAATTTGATTATACTGATGAATCTATGACTTCCTCAGTTCATGCTTTAACTGGGTATGCTAATCCTCAAACCATGAAACTTAATGCTTCCTAAAATTCATTTTCATGACTAAATAGCGTAAAGTGATCCAAAATACATTAAAAATCATAATTTATAAGATCAATAGCTTATTCTTTAGAATAGGCAAGGTTGTGTGTGCTTGAAAAAAAATCACAATTGCTACAACCGCGTCCAATTGTGTAACATCTGCAACTCCCACCTTGTGTGGCACCTGCGAGTGTTATGCTATGTTACTTGCAACCGCTATTTAAACCATGTTGAACTTTGTTGAGTTGGAGCTCTTATTTGTTTTCTTTTTCATGGATACTATAAAATTTCTAAAATAGATGGAAGGACCTTGACATGTCAGAGTAGGTGTCCAAAGGTTAAACTTACTATGCAGAACCATGAGTTGTATGTTGATTTCTTTTTGCTGCCACTAGAAGGGTATGAAGTGGTTTTGGGTATTGAATGGTTACAGACTTTGAGTGATATAGCTCAGAATTTTTCTAAACTGGTTATGAAGTTTGTCATGAATGGCCAAAGCTTGACTCTTAAAGGCAAACTGTTGTGGTAATGTCCTTACAGTTTCAAGCCATTGTATGAAGAAACTTCGTAAAAAGGAGCGACATGGTTGCTTGGTATAGCTTCGAGCATTGGAAGAGTTACAACATCAATCTAACCAGGATGAAGGCCTAGAATTTCTTATTTCATAGTTTTTTTTTACTTGTTTGTGGAGACGCAAGGATTGCCACATCAGCGAACACATGATCACCACATTCCTCTATTGTTAGGTAGTGTCCCTACTAATGTCCATCCTTATGCTATCCTTATTTTTATTAAGCAGAAATAGAAAAGATAGTGAGAGAGGTGTTAGATGCTGGCATAATTCTACTAAGTGTTCGTTCTTAGTGTTCTCCTATCTTATTGGTGAAAAAAGATGATTCTTAGTAGATGTGTGTTGATTATCGAGCATTGAACAAGGGCAATGTGAAGGAGAAATGTCCTATTGCTGTTGTGGATGAGTCGTTAGATGTGCTGGGAGGTGCTTAGCAGTTCACCAAACTCAACTTGAGATCAGACTATCACTAGATTTGGGTACATAAGGTATGAGGATGACATTTAGAAGAATGCATGCAAAACTCTCGATGGCCATTACGAGTTCTTATGCCTTTTGGGTTAACCAATGCGCTTTCTACATTTCAGAGTCTCATGAATTACATTTTCCAACCTTCACCTACATAAATTTATTCTTATATATATATTTTTAATGATATCTTGATATATAGCTCATTGTCAAGAAATCTGAATGCAACTTTGCTTGACCTCCTGTGGAATAACTCGAGTACATTGTTCTCCTAGAAGGTGTTTTAATTGACCCTTCTAAAATCCAAGTGATGACAGACGCCCTATTCTACAATCAAGATGTTGCAAGGATTTTGTGGTTGATTGGTTACTACTGCAAGTTTGTGAAGGATTATGGTATGATTAACTGGCCACTCTATTGAAAAAGAATGCATTCAAATGGAGTGAGGAAGCTAAACAATCCTTTGTCAAGCTTAAGCATGCAATGTCCACCACACCAGTTCTTGCCTTGCATCAAGTTTTGACATTGGTGCAATTTTAACGCAAGATGGATACCTCAATGCTTTTCCTAGTAACTCTTTATTTATCTGACATCATCATGTTTGTTTATGACAAACAAATGCTAGCCATTGGGCATACAGTTACAAAGTGGACACCGTATTTAAATGACTGACTTTGCCAAATTTGAATTAATAGCAAGAGCCTAAAGTAGTTTTTGGAGCAGCGAATGTCGTCCATGGAACAACTAGAGTGGGTCACTAAGTTGTTGAGCTAAGAATGTGGTGACAAATGCATTGTTATGACTTCCTAGACAAGTTGAACTTGTAGCTATTTTTGTATCTGCATGTACTACTCTTGACCGAATCATGAAGGAACGGTGACAAAATTTGGAAACTAGAGATGTTATCCAAAGGCTACAAGGAGATCCGGTTTTAGTCCCTTTGGGACTGGTTATTGTCTGAGGAGATAATTTTATTAGGCAACCATACGGCAAGAATTATACGCATCACTTGTTCCAGGTCACTTTGGATTTCTTAGAACCTACAAAAGCATTTCTCAAGATTTTAAAAGGAATGAAGGGTGAAATCAAGAAGTTTGTAGCAGAATGTGATGTCTGTTAAAGACTGAAGGGTGAAGTTGTGGCAAATCCATGCCTTCCACAGACTCTTCCTTTTCCAAAAGAAACATGGACCGATATCTCCATGGATTTCATTGAGGGATTGCCATGTTCTCAAAGGAAATCTACTATTTTTATTGTTGTAGACCATCTCAAAAAATATGCTCATTGTTGTGCCATGGATCACTCCCTTATACTGCTACAATGTTGCTTGTACTTTTGTTAAGGACAAGGGAACATGAGCACAACATATCATCCACAATTAGATGGGCATATGAAGTTTTTAAAGGGTTCTTGGAGACTTATCTTCATTGCTTTGCGAACGACAAACTAAAGGGTTAGGTGCGATGGCTTTTAAAGGCAAAAATGGTGGTACAGTACCCCTTATCATTCCTTAATCAAGCTGACTCTATTCAAGGATGTTTATGGTCAAGCTCCTCATATGCTTGCTAGATATTCAGCTAGATTCTCCAAAATTGATCAAGTTGGCAAGGAGTACATGGTCAAAACAAAGTGCTTCAGCTCCTTAAGGAAAATCTTGTAGCAACTAAAGTTTGTATGAAACAAGAAGTTGATAAGATCCTAGAATGTGTAGGTTCTGTTACTTATCGTATTGACTTACCATTAGGTTCTAAGGTACAACATGTTTTTCATGTCTCTTGCCTCAATAATTTAGGGAAGCGTGTTACTGTGCAGCACCGCTTGCCTGATATTGCACCTAGGGGTGTATTCGAGTCGAATTGAGTCGGCACAGTAAAATACTCAAATTTAATTGATTTCATAATTGTTAAACTTGAACTCAACTCGGCTACAAGTTTATAAAATTCGAACTTGATTAAGCTCGTCTCAATTATAAATTAATGTTAAATACATAAATAAATAAGATATAATGTACATATAATATTAAATGTATTTATAAAATATATATTATATGACATATATAATATAAAAAATAATAAAATCAAAAAGCTCAAAACTCGACTTGAGTAGAATCAAGTTGAGTTGAGCTAGGGGACAAGTCGAGTATGAGTAGACCGCAAGTAAGGTTGAGTTACTTACACCTGTAATTATACCTATTGGCGAGGTTAAACTGCAGTCACAAGCAATTCTGGATTGTTGTGTGCTCAAACATAGAAGTTGAGACATAATAGAAGTTTTAGTTCAATGATCTCACTTACTAGCTAAAAAAGAAACTTTTGAAACTTAACTATGCTTGGGGGAGAGATTCCTAGAGTTTATTGCTGCTCAACCTTGAGGACAAGGCTGATTTGAATGAGGCAGGAATGTTAGGATTCCCTAATCAATTAGGATCTCTGTTTAATATTATGTTGGCTTTTCCTTATTTTAGGAGTAGTTATTAGAGTCCATTAAGGACTTGGATTGGGATTTATATTTAATATTCTTAATCTCCTACTGGGAGTAGGATTCCCTACCCTATATATGCAACTCTATGGGGCTCTTTCATTGAATAAATAATATAATTTAGAGCCTTTGGCTAATTTATAGGCATATCTCCTCAAAGTGATCAACCCTATTTTCCTCAATTTTCCTACAATAAAACCCTAAGGTCTTATCATATCAAACTCCCAATAAAAAATATTCCTCATCAAGGGAATATTCTAGAACATCCCCTGATTAGTGAACTATGGGTGCTAGCTTATGAAGGCATCCTTGTCTTATTCTAGCTTGAAGATAGAAGGGTAAACGGTGCTAAGTTGGACTCGCAAAAGAATACGTTGTCGTCCGAACACATGTACCATAAACTTCCTTTAGATCTTTTGAGGCCCAACCAGTATGATTGAGACCACAATTGGTAGCAGTGACTTCCCTCTATTAGCGATTCTTCTTTGTCATGAATCTCCAAGCCAGTTCTAGAAAGGGCCTTACTGGAAATGGGAAGGGATCTAAGGCCTAAACCTCCCTTTTGCATGGGTTGTTTAACAACCCCACATCTAATAAGATGATATTAAAAAATGTCACCCATGCTCCCCCAAAGGAATCTTCTTTGGATACCTTCCAATCTCTCCACTATTGCACTAGGGATGGGGAAAGGAGCCATAAAATAAATTGGGAGATTGGATTAATGAGTGTGAGTCTACTGCCTCTTGACAGATAGTTCCTTTTCTAACTAGCAAGTTTCCTTCCAAATCTGCATAGTTCCTTTTCTAACTAGCAAGCTTCCTTCCAAATCTGCCAACAATGGGGTCCTAAACACCCTTATCTTTGAACTTGGTGCCGAGATTGAGGTAGGTAATAAGAAAGGCTCCAAGCTTGCTGCCTAAAAGACCCGCAAGCAAAGCCGGGAATGCCAAGTCCCTCCCATTGGAATGATTTCACTTTTTGCCCAAATTCACTTTTAAGCCTGAGACTGCTTCAAAAGCAAGGAGTATGCATCTATGTTTAAGGATTTGCTTGGGCTCATTCTCACAAAAGATGATAGGGTCATCTGCAAAAAGGAGATGGGAGATGACCATAACAATAATTGTTTCTTTCGATGCTAAGCCCCTTGAGTAGGCCTCCTTTCATTGGCATTGGTTATCTGAAGGCTCAACACTTCCATTTCCATGATAAACAAATGGGGGAGAGGAGGTCTCCTTATTTGAGACCAAGAGATAATCTGAAAAGATTTGAAGGTAGCCATTTACAAGCATTGAGAATGAGGGGGTAGAGGTACAATGATGAATCTAGCTACACCAGATTTCCCCAAAAATCCATCCTCCTAAGAATATATAGTAGAAAATTCCATTTTACTAGGTCAAATGCCTTCTCCGTGTCTAGCTTGCTACGACTCCTCTTATACACGCTTATCTTAAGCATGTAGCTGATTGTTGTTAAAAAAAGTTTTTCTTGTATTTTTTCCCCCTCTTTTTGAAGGAGGTGACATGCATAACATCACGAGTCAAGCTTGTTCAGGGCATTATGCTGGCTTGCAATCGCTTTTCTTGTGTACATGGGATGGGTTACCATCATGTAAATAGTAGTATAGGTTTCAATGCTTTGAGTATGTTAATGCCTTAGTGTAAAGTGGGAGTATAACTTCTCGGTTAATTTGATGTTTCCTTGTGTCAGAGCTAGAATAGCACATAAAGCTCTTAGGGGCGTGTGTGTGTTTATCAAACATTGTAAAATCATTAGCATTTGTAAATTTGTTTAGCCTACTTACCTCCCTTGCTAAACACATGTTGCCTACCGAAGTGGTGTTAATGAATTACGTTGCTCCTGTGTTTACTGCATGCTTGTCATTTGCTTACATGAATTGCTTACTGCTTCCACTTACTTTGCATTCAATTGTTATGAATGTGTTCTTGTAATAAACTGTGATATACTTTGGTTGACTAGTCAAGTAAGAGCATTTTAGCTAGTGCTGCTCACAAGGTGTGAAGAGTTCAGCCCTTGACAATGCGGTTATGGCATTATGCTCATTAAGTTGAGTTTTTTTAGTGAATTTTTAGTACATGGTCGCTGCTAGTAAGGCTAGGATGCATGAAGGCCTTTGGAGCCATGGCAAGGGTAATTTTGCAGAGGAAATGGACAGGATGGTTATAGGAATAAGAGAATATGTTTGGAGTAGCAGAATTTGATTAGTGATGACAACGGGAATGCTCACAAATTAAAGAGTTCCAGGGTCTAAGGCAATCCATTGAATTTTCATGCAACTAATAGAATGAAAATTTACTTATTCTAAATTCGCTATCCAAGAATTAATAATTTCATTGCTCTTTACAGGTTTCCAAATAAAAAAAAATCTTGGAAAGAATTAAAACTCATTAGTATTTCACTGTTATAGCAATGCATTCTAAAAACAGTTGCTATTCACTGCACTAGAGTAAATGGTCTTGTTTCAGCGGTCTCTGTAGCAATGCTACAAATACCAGCTAATGACTACTGCAAACACAAAATTTGCTAAATAATATTGACATTATTGCTACAGAGTAAAATGAATACCCTGTGAATAAATCCATCTAATATGAAGAATATCCTACATGAGCCCAAAGATTCCCTTAGTTGCTGATATCATTCACCACAATTATGGTAAAAATGGGACTTAAAATTTTTATAGAGTTGGGCTTTGAAATTGCATCTTTATAGTCATAACTTTTTTTGATTCAACTTGACTATTGTTTGGAAGTAGTCAAGGAAGAACTTTTTGAAACCCTCTGATGCTGGGCCAACTTGAACCAAGAAAAAGAAGAACCTGGGAATGAAGACGAGAGGATAAAAAAAAGGGAAGGAACATAAGAATTGTGGTTTTCAATTTTCAATGAATCAAGGCTGTCCTTCACATCAATAATGTGAATGTGTTTTTGATAATGGAGAAGCAATTGTTGTTGAGAGGACTCCCACAAAACTAAAGCACTAATGATGGGTCACGATAACGCCCTTTACTTGTAATTCTGTTCCTCAACTGCCTGTTTATCAATCCAAAGTTCTTCCTAGGCCAAAATCGTCATGTTTTGATCTTGCTTCTGGCCGTCAACCTCGAGTGGAATGTCTTCTCTTGCACCCACCAAAGCTGCAGTCAAGATTCCTTCTCTTGAAGAATTTCAGTGTCTGCAACAAGGGATAAGATATGTGTGGAAAACTGAGAATTCTTCAACCGGCAACAATACAAAGAGCAGAATTCTTAAGCCGAAGCTGCATGCAGGCAGAGTGCTCTTTACAGCAAATAACTTCATTTTAGCAGCAGAATTCTTTAACCAGTTAAATTTTTCCAGGAGCTTCAAAGGCAAATTTCATGTTTCATTTTTTAAGTTTGGCGGCTTATGGCAAGCTTGATGCTGAGGTTCCTGCCATTTCCCTTCTACAGTGAAAAATTTTAGATATGCTTCTTTGCTTAAATGAACGGAAAGATTCTGATTAGATTCCCGAACTGAAGTAGAAATCTGATCAAATTTAGCTGTCTGCTGTGGTGATGTGGGTGTTTTGAGTTAAAATTGCAAACCCTGTGACTTTGAGTTGAAATTTGTAGAAAATTCCAACAAACATTGTCAGCTGTGGTGATTGAATTGAAATAACAAACTCCAATGAGCCCTGTTTGGAGAGTTGCCCATACATCCACCAGTAATACCCAAATAAAATTCTCTCATGTTCAATTCTGCCAAAACTAATAGATAAGGGCCTTTATGGGCTATTATTGCATTGAAAACGAGAACAAAGTAATTTTGGAATCCTAAATAAGATTAAACACTCTGCTAAATGTTGTTGTCCTAGTATCTAACTATTATTACAATAATGCTTGCTTTGCCTGAATCAATAACAATTGGGAGAAAGTTACATGGGAATCAGGAAATCTCTGTTGGATGAATGGTGAATTCAACTACAGTGATGAGGAGTGGTTGAATGGCATTAATATTGTTAGGGAATTTTATGATATTGAACTTTCTACTTCTCCTGTAAGTTTGTAATATCTATATGCGGTTTTCCCTTTTTAATTCCCTGATGTTCGTTTCTTTACCCTGCTTCCAAATTGAGTTTTCCCCCTCTTCCCCATCTTCTCATCTTATGTCCCTCCCTTTTCTAGCTGTTGAAGTAAGGGAAGCTGTGATGGCATTGTCCATTCTCCAGATGCAAAGCTATTTTATACGCATTATATTGAAATTTTCTTTGGATTTTGCAGATTCATATTTTGTCGTGCTGTGCTAACACGATATGCACCAACCTTCAACAAGGAGGAGTTTCTTCCTGAGTGTATGCCTTGCCTTCCAGAGTCTGCTCTGCCATCAACCTCTGCCTCTCAAATTGTAGTAATGCAGATAGCCAACATATTTGGTGCAACCAATAATTTCATATTCTCAGAGGGAATTATGCTTCCAGATAACAAACTCATGGACGAGACTCCATCTTTTCGTGAAAAAAGCCTTGGCACAGAGGAATGGCTTTAAACATAAAATGTGGGGAAGTGGATGGATTTTTTCATTCCCCTTTTTTTTTGGTTGCTATTTTGGTCTATATTTTCCTCATTCCCCTCTATATAAAATTCAGTGATGTTTTGCCTCTTTTTTGTTTTCTAGGTTGGGTTTGTTTAGGTGCGGGGTTGGTTGGGGGAGAGCAAGTTATTGAAAATACAAATACCTGTTTTGTAATGAGTTTCCCTTTGACAGAATTTGTGAATATTTCTAAGTGCAGGGTTATTGTTAAAAATAATTGTCATTCCCACTCTCTTTCAGATTGAAGTGAACCATTGACTTTTGGTGGCTGTGAAAGCTTTCATATTTTACTGGTGATTTTAGTGACCTTCCTCCTGATTGAGCGTGAGCACTTGGCATCTTAAACCCTTCGTAGTAATAGTTGTTTGAGAAGAAATGTTTATAAATCCACTGTTTTGTGTTTAATTTTCATGTAATTAACCTCTAAAAAATATTTGATGTGAACAAGGGCTCGTTCATTTGGCAGGTGCAGCTGGGGTGCTGATTATTCATCACATTTGCTTCAAAAGTGGTGATTATGCAAAAGTTAATTTTGATATAATTAATAGGGAATGGTTCATGAAAAGGTATTTTTATGAAAAAATTGGGAATAATTATTTTATTCTGTATCATGTTGGTTGGTTGTACTCACTGGTTAGAATTGCATCTCTTTCATGAATATTTGCCTTCTCTTCTTTAATAAATTATTATATTTTATATAATTGTTATTTGGTTCTCTATTACTAAATATGGTGCAAATATATATTTTGTCTCAAAAATTTTAGGCACGCTGTGACTACTCTTTTCTTAGGATGGTCGTGGTCTAAGTTCCCTTGGTGGTGTGAACTAGAAAGCAGTTAAGTGAGATTTGACTTGGCTTGATGTTGAGCTTGATACTCTTGGCTCCTCTTTAGTTGTAAACCTAACGTAGTGTCACATAGATATGAGCTTGACGAGAGCATTCAAATTTGATTTAAAGAACATTGAAGAATGGTAGGCTTGCCGGCTGCATCTTTTTAGATGTTTTCTTAGCCTTTGTGCAAGCAAATTGGTAGATTGCACCATCTATGTGAAAGTTTGAATACTGCTTCTTTGTCATTGGGCAAGTGGGGAGAAATTAACGTGTGGAACTTGGACACATGGGAGGTGTCTTTGAAGGTATTGCATACGTGCAGTGGAAAGAAGCGAGGACAAGTGGCAGTGTTAGCTTGGTGATAGTTTGCAAATCAAGTGAAGGAGATGCTTGACGACTTGTGTTTTGGCAAGCATCAAAGCTCAAGAATATTCATATTAAAACAGTTCTTGCGAGAGAGGAATTAATATCAATGGCCATGTTTGATTTGCATAATGAAATGGAGTATAAATGGAATGGGATGAAACTTGATTGAAAAGCATGACAAAATTAGGTAATAAATTTGATTCATGCTTGTCAATTGCATTATATTCCTACATATCAAATATACAGTATATTGAGTATGGGGAGAATGTCTTGACATGTTGAGCAATTTAGCTTGCACCTTACCAAGGTAACATTATCATAAATATGTCTCTTATGGCTTCTAAGACAAGTTGATGTTTCTTCCTCGTAGTATCAAAATTGTAAAATCAATTTTTTGATCATTGATTTGCTTCACACTCACAAATAAAATCAATTATTTGGAGAACCATGACTTCACTCTCCATTATTATATGATTAAGAAAAAGGTAGTTAATGATTTGAACAGAAAATCTAAAAGCACAACATCTAGTTTGATCATTCAAAGGCCTCAAATGTTGGACTTTTAAAGAGTATGAGGGGGTTGAATATTTAGGAAGAAAGACTTGATTAATTGGTAATTTGACAATAACAACCAACTTGATTCAAAGGGTCACAAGCTTGCAGGATAAGGATTTTGAGTTAAAATAGCGTCAAATAAGAGTTGGGGATGGTTGATATACGGTGTATTGGTTTGGATAGCATTAGCAGATGGTTCTTTTAAATTTCAGGATAAGTTAGCAATGCAGTTTTCAATGATGCTTTGCCTAATTAGATCTTAGCAAAGGTACCTTGTCTTAGTACGCAATCCATTTGGGTAGTGCTAAAATTGAAATGGCAGTTTTGATTGCATGAAATGAAAAGAGATGTGGTGGCATTTGTAGCTAGGCGTCTTGCTTCCTTGTAAGAGAATCGAGGTTGAATATAAAAAACTAGTCAGGATTCTTGGATTGGATCACCATGGATTTTGTGATATGGGATTACTGGCGTCTTAAGGTTGGTGTGATTGTATCTTGTTGATTGTGGATCATTTTACAACATCAACAGTCATTGCCATTAGGAGACTTATAAACTTATTACGTAATGTCAAATGTCAGATCCTAGGCTGTGGTTTAAGGATGAGCTTAACAAGAAGTTGGTGAGACTATTAACACCCTGAAGCTCAACAAGGGATGAGTATTGTTAATGGTTTAATTGCTAGATACTATCACAGAGTCATACCTCAAAGAACATCCAATCAAACAAATATTGAGAGAGTCGTTGTGGGATTTTTGCTTTTCTTCCAATTCATTTGGTTAGAGAAATAAAAAGAAAAAAAAAAAATAGGGGTGAGGAAAGAAGAAAAAAAAAAAAATTAAAACATGAAAACTTAAACAACAAATCAAAATTATTTCCGTCCCATTCCTACGCTTATCCAACCAGCAGTTGAGCGCGGTTCTTCCCAAGTCCTCGTTCATCGGGAGACCTGAAATCAAGTTTGCGGGCGCGCGTGTGTGCCTCCAGCCATCCTTAACCATCCCGGCGACTCAAAACCTGGCTTGGTTCTTCGAAGCGGACGCTCTCGACGACGAACACGGGTACTGTACCTGGAACTCTCCTGCTTTCGTCGCTAACATCCATTATACTGCTGGTTTTACAATTTTTATTATCAATTCTGCACAGACATGTCCTAGAAGGACATGGGTCTGTTGTGGTTGTGCAACTTGGGATTTGAGAGTATACCCTTCATCCATTATGGAGTGTTTGCAAAAGAAAAATACTCTTGATAAAATGCATGAGTGAACTATAATGTTTTGCATTTTGGGCACGCTTGAATGAACTTACAGGTCCGAATGTTTGTGCTGGGTGATGACTATTTATAAATTCTTTGGTCTAATTGGCTGTATTGCAATTATGAAGTCTAGTATTTTACTTTTTCTGGTAGGCTGGCTACTTGCTGTGTTTTTCATTTTCTATTTTCTAAGCTGAATCTTATACTGGAGTGGGATTTGCACGTGTTTGATTTTCTGAACTGAGTTTGAATTTCCCCACTCATGTTTGTTGAATCTTGGAAATATTTTTGATGCCGTTTTCTTTATATATTTATTTTTTCTGTTAAATGTTCAGTTGAATTGATGACCAGAATTAAAACCATCTAAGTTTCTAAAAGTTTTGTAGATCCCCCTTTTTGGATTACTTTCTGACTTTTGTTTAATTTAGTCTTTCCTTCTTGTGTTTTCTTGGTGGAATTTAGTCTGAAGCTGCGGTTGGTTCTGTCAAATTGAGGGCTTGAAAGTGGAGCCCTAGATCATTTTTGTTACTACATATTCAATCACTTTGAAATTGATTACCTTTTCCAATGAACACTAGGATTCAAAACCATTGCAGTATTGTCACTCTTAATCCCCATCTTCCCTTAGAAAATGAAGTCCTAAATAATGAGTTTTTGCCTATTTTATTATTAAAATAAAATAAAATATTAAATAATACTCTATTTGGGAAAAAATTTCCTAAACTAATGCTCACGTAATCTCGCGGCTTGGTGCTGCGAGATTTAAAGTTGATGGACGAATGGGAAGGTGACGCGTGGCATGGGAAGGTGACGCGTGGCACGGGCAGGAGTTCGAGATTTAAACAAATCTTTCCTGCGAGATTTGCATGGGACACCCTGCTTCTCTCCGAGCCTTCCTCCTTTGCTGGCCGTTTTGGGCTATCACTCAATCCAACTGAGATAGAATCAAGCAAAATAAAATTAAATTTACTAGTCAATTTCTTCTTTATTCTTGATTCAAATTTAGTACTGTTTGTGTTGTGTTGGGCTCGTGGTTAACAGCTTCTTCGCGTCGTTTTATGTTCTTCAATCTTCAATACACAAATATTTCAATCCAATCGTAGAATAAAAACTGGAGAAGCAAGATAACCAGATAACTCATCTTTCCTTTTTCTTGTTCCTGTGAACTTAATTAACATCATCTTCTTATATATATATATATATATGACACATTAAAAACTAGTTTTTGGTCTCGGCTCGCATAACGCGGCCGCGCCACACGTACCCATCGTGATGGTGTTTGCACCGGAACGACCCTGGATGCCGCATCGGCAAGCACACGCACTGCTTCACCCCCCCGCTCCCTCTGCCGGCGGCCACGGATGCGTTGCGCACCGCCGGCGGCTCTTGTACGCTCACCGCCTGGACTGCAAGTGGTGCATGTAGCACAAACCATCTCCCCTGCTTCACCGACCGGCCAACCAAAGGAAAGCCCGGATGACACATCTTTCTTCTTCAATTTACAAAAGAAAGGAATAAGTGGGCTATGGCATTTTATGGAGTATGGTGCGCGGAAGAGGAAGGAGAGGAGGGCAAGTAAAGTTGGGAATAAGTACAAGGAGCTTTTTCTCCACTGGGTGACTTTATTAATTAATGGAGCAATGGCCAGAATATCAGAAGCTGGAGCTTAATTAAGTAGGAATAACTAAAAATCTTAAAAATGTACCTTTCTGGCTAGATGAGGGTAGAACGGCCGGTAGAGGAGGAAGGCTGGGTGTCCCATGCAAATCTCGCAAGACTAACCTGCGAGATTTGTTTAAATCTCGAACTCCTGCCCGTGCCACGCGTCACTTTCCCATTCGTCCATCAGTTTTAAATCTCGCAGCTTGGTGCTGCGAGATTACGTGAGCATTAGCTTGGTAAATTTTTTCCCAAATAAAGTATTAATTAATATTTTATTTTATTTTAATAATAAAACAAGAAAAAACTCCCTAAATAATCATGTTCAAACTAAAGGGCTTTGAAGGGAAACGAGGAAGGTTAAATATTGCGTGATTATAGACTTGATACCTTATGATCTAACTGCTGATCTGCCCTTTTTAGGGCTCAGCAAGAGAGCTTAATGTCTTATGGGTCAAAAGCTCATGGCTGTTTTGTTGTATGGACCTAAATACATATGCTGTGTGTCACTAATGTGGAGATCTCAAAGGCTAAAAGGATGACCCTTGCCTAGACCTACCGAAAGTGTGAAGGAATCATGCCCATGTTGTGACAAGATTACACCAAGTCTATTCCAGATGTACTTATCCTCATTCGAGGAAATACTCCAGTATCTAACCCAATGGTCAAATCTCACGACACAAAAGTTCTTGAACCAACTAAGGTCATTCCTGAGGAGCCCAGACTCGAACAGTAAGGGAGATAAACTTACATTCCACTAGTACTAAGGGTAACTCTCATCTCCATAGTATAACTGGGGTCTAGACCAATACCTCCCGACTATTTAGCCAACGACCAAGAAAGGCAAATACCCAAACCTTCAAGCTGAGAGTATTGTGTGATCTCGTTCTGATCTCATTCTCAAATGGATCATCCGTTGGGCTCCAAATCCCACATGGAAGCCCAGGACACCCCTCAAGGATGTCAAAAACCCGTCCCTAAGCGCTTCATTTAGTACCCAATAGGATGCCAAGGGAGGTAGGCCGCTTACTTGGTGTTCCCCCAAAAGTAAAGTCTCCAAAGTATTCTCATTCACATATGAGTATTCACCAGGGATCTAATGATCATACGACTTAAGTTTGAGAGCACCACCATCAGTAAGTACTATCTAGACCAATCACAACATCACTATGATATACTAAAACTATTCCTATGACATCTCCATAGTTGCATCCAGGTTGATTGACCTTCCTTCTAAGTTGGAAACATACACCAAACCATGTGTTAGGGTTGCAAAACCCTAAGACCTTGACTTTTCTCCCACTCATATCTTATCAACGTCCTCGTTGATGAACATACATGGTCCAACTTTCAATAACACTCTCAAAACCATATAACAGGAGGCTGTAAACCAACAACAATCCTAAGCTCTTCACAATAGCAAAACTTGCCTCAAATCTCACTATAAACTTGACCCAAATCTACTATGAAGGCGCTTGTCAACTCAACTTAGATTCAAAATCAAATGTCGCTTCCTCTGATAACCTAATCAGATCTCAAATCAAACCCTAGACTTATCACGTCCATGATAGTAGTTCAACCATAAGCTAATAGCCAGCCAACATACCAACAATTCTGAAGATGGCAACACCCTTCTCCAAACTCAAACTCACAATCCTAGATACGGATCTGTATCACAACCTTATCTCTCAAAACCCAAATCAATCCCTCCCAAGGAGCAAGATACACAAAGTCCCATACCGGTCACAACTCCCCTCATAACCAAATGCTAATACTTTGTATTGTACCATCTTCTAGCAGACAATACAACTCCCTTCTCTTAGTAGGAGGGTCATGTTTTGAAACCCTTAACTAACCACTTATCAAATTGAAGACTTCTCTGTTTCTCAAAACCTATAAAGATTCTGACATTCGAATCCAAACTCAAGGTTCCATACCAACCTTGCACTTCCTAGGATAATACCATCTCAGAGGTTCTCCAAGTCTGACCATCAACCCTTTTTTGTAGTTAACCAACAAATCAAGCATCAAAGCTCGAAACCAACATAACACTTCCAAAATGAGTTCTCAACCAAGAGTCTACTGAGACAACTCCAAAGATGAGACCACACTTTAAAGTCCCTTCCATATACTTGATCTCAAACCATAGGGTTACCATGTCCAGCGAAACATCCAAGCGCAGTATTTACATACCATTCTAGAAGTGAGGCCCCACCCAAGGAGTCTTAGAATACACAACTCCAAGGATAAGTCCATAGTCCACACTAGGGAACTCTAGAATACGAACGATCTCAACATCTAGGGTTCGTAACCCAATTCCTCATGAAGCCAACAAAATCATGAATCCATAATTCCAAACTTAAACCATTTGAATCAAATCCAACCACATGGTAACCACAAGAACTTCCTCGAGTCCTAAAGGTTCAATCTTGAGTCACATATTGAGCGACAATCTTCAAGGTTATTATCAATCTTCCATGTCCTTAGATATTTGAAACTTAATGCAAACTAAAGCTTAAATTTATCAAACTCTTGTCCTCTAAAAAATCAATATTGATCATCGTCCGTCGTGGTTAAACATTTTGATATCTCTGCCTACTGGCTCATACTCGAGCTTTCATCTGAAAGGCATCCCTCTAGCTTGGTTGTGCTGCACGAACCTACACAACAACAACAAACAGAAAGGCCCTCTCGTCAATGCCCGCTGGCAACATGGCTTAAATGCCCTCTAGAATTAATCTTCCCAATGCCCTTTGGCATAGGTTATTGATGAGGCTGAAAAGCCAACAACACAAAAGTGCTCCCATCATTTCCACAATTTCTCTCTCCAATCTCCTCCCCATTGGAAGTCAAATCATAAAAGCATATTTTGGTTCCAATTAAGTTTAATGAGCAACATTCGTGGTTTCCTTCAATTCCATACCCCACTAGGTAAATGTCACCATTGTGACCAACATAGAGCACTTATGGCTTGAGGACTATCTGTCTAGGGTGTTACTTTCCTATAGATCCAAGAATGTCACCTCTCTCTATGGGTATAAACGTTCCAATTTTTGTGAAAGACACCCTTGGGTGAACTCCTCCTACCATCTACTTTCACTTGATCTAAGAGTATCACCTTTGCATATGGAATGAGGACACCATGAAATATCAACGGATAACCATTTGAACTCCAATCAACCACAATAGGATGACTTCCAAAGTGTGACTACAAGACCCACCTTAACGGCACAAGGTATTCTTGTCTTAGTTCCACCAATCAGCTCTTATCCTTTCTCAAAGGTACATGGCACCATCAAGTAGCCTATCGTTCATAAGATATACATTGGAAGCCAACATTCACTTCATTGCCCACAATAGGTCACATAACAAGAGGGGAGCGTGAGACAAGCACTTCCTCAAAGATAACTTGCTCCTTCCCTCACTCAATGTTACAAACTAAATTCCTGCAATCGAGTTGTTGATGCCAATACTATCAATCTCATTTTCATTGAAGATTGAGAAATCTGCTCTAATACCATCTGTCACGGATGTGGAGATCTCAAAGGCTAAAAGGAATCACCCTTGCCCAGATCGACCGTAAGTGTCAAGGATTCACGCTCGTGTGGTGGCAAGACTACACCAAGGCCAACCTAGTTGTACTCATCTTCATCCAAGGAAACAGTCTAGTATCTAACCTAGTGATCAAGTCTCACAGCATGAAAGTCTTTGAACCAACTAAGGTCATCACTGAGGAACTTAGACTCGAACGATAAGGGAGATAAAAGCTCACATTTCACCAGTATTGAGGGTAACTCTTATCCCCATAATACAATCGAGGGTCTAGGATGACACCGCCTAACTGTCTGATGGACAACCAAGAAGGGCAAACACCTAAACCTTTGAGTTGAGAGTACTGTCCGATGTCATTCTCAAATGGATCGTCCATGGGGCTCCTAATTCCACACGGAAGCTGAAGACACCCCTCAAGGATGTCAAGAGTCTGCCCTTGAGCGCTCCTTATGGTGCTCACTTAATAATAGAATACTAGGGGGAAGTGGGCTGCTCACTTGGTGTTTCCTTAATAGTCAAGTCTTCGAAATATTCTCATTCACATATGAGTTACCACCAGGGATCTAATGATCATACGACCTAGGTTTGAGAACACCACCATCAATACTATCTAGACCAACCACAACGTCGCAACGACATACTGGAGGTCCGGAACCGTCGTCATGAAATATCCTTAGTTGCATCTAGGTTAACCAACCTTGCCTCCAAGTCAAAAACATACACCAAAACCATGTGTCAAGGTCGCAAAAGATGTTGGCTCTATGCTTACATGATACTTCAAGCATTTGGGGATGTGACTTTTCACATTATTTTAAGTAGAAGAAAGTTTGATGTATATCTTGGTTTTCCTTTTGGATATTAGAGTGCATTTGGTTGCGGAGAAGTGGAGAGAAGATAAAAGAAACTAATAGGAGTGAAGATAAGAGAAGAGAAGAAAAGAGAATAGGAACTAGTTTCTTTCATGTATGTTTGGTTCAACGAGAGAGAAACCTGAAGAAATCTCTAACTTTTCTTGTTTGGTTCAACTAATGGGAGAGAAAAGAAAAGAAAATGTATATAGTCGCTTGTTAGTATTACCCTTGTAAGAAAAAGGCAAGATTATAAGGCAATGATAGTATATAAAATAATTTTTTCCATTTAGAAACAAAAAGAACACTTTTTTTTTTTTGAGATTTATCCAATTGTAGAAGGGGAGCCTAGGCACAATGGTAAAGTTGTCACCATGCGACCTGCAGGTCATGGGTTTGGGTGTGGAAATAACCTCTTGCGAAAAGGCAAGGTCCCATTGTGGTTTCCCCTCTCCCGAACCATGCATATGTAGGAGCTTTGTGCACTAGGTTTCCTCAACCCCCCCCCCCCCCCAAAAAACAAGACCTTATTTAATGAGAAACAAACCTATTGTTAGAAGAGAATATGTTATTTTAGTTATTAGGCTGTGGTAATGGGGATATTTTAAGAGGGTAGACCTAGAGCTGTACATAGACTCCAGGAAACTGCCACTCAGTGTTTTTTTTTTTTTTTTTCTCTTCTTCTCTTCTAGTCCCTCCTCTTCTTCTTTCCTGCTTCTCTAACTTTACAACATGGGTATCAGAGCATTGTTCTCCTTCAAATCTGAATTGGTTTTGATACTCTGGTTTTCATTTTTTTTTTCTTATCCTGCTCTAGTCAGTCTGCAAATATCTCAGGGTTAGGCTGGGCAGCATCCTAGGCAGGAAGCTGTGTGTTTTCATGGTGATTTGATGATGTGAAGACAGTTATTCTGTGTTTCGTGCTGCTGCTGCTGCTCCTTTGTCACACTGTCTAGTGTCTGTGCTGCCTGACTTCTTCTCAAGCTCCTTCCTGCTGTAATTCAGCCATGGACACTGCCTCTAATTGTAGTAGGGGAAGTTTTGGAGGATGAGGACAAGGTCTGGATTGTGGTTGTGGCAACGGTTTTGTATTGCGAGTTATGACGAGGAGCTTGTTGTGGCAATTCTTGCATTTGCACACATTGTGGCAAGGAAAATCATACCATTTATCGCTGTTGGGATCTCCTTGGGAAACCAACTTGAGCCAATAAGCCTTTTGCTAAGGGTGATTCTACTATTGACACTTCAAATGCACCTAGCCACTCTGTTGGGAGTCGAGTATATCATTCACTGTACCAGGTTGAGTTTAATTTTTGCATGATTTTTACAACTCCAAACTTGGTCTTTTACATCTAGTGCTACCTTGGCCCATTTAGGTACAATCAGGCTTCTTGGCTCTTCATCCTCCTCACGTTGGGTTGTAGATTTTGGTGCCTCTTCCCATATGACAGGTAGTCCTAATTTGTTCGAGTCCTTGAACCTACTACGTTACACTCAAAGGTTCCTCTTGCTGATGGTTTGGTGACACATGTTTCCGGATCCTTTGACCCTGCTATTAGTTAGCCAATTAACTAAGTCTCATAACTGTTTTGTGACCTTATTTCCTTCTCATTGTGTTATTTAGGATTTCCAGATGAATAAGAGGATTAGTGGAGGGCTTCAGAAGGATGGCCTCTACTATGTTGTTGGTGGTCATGGTGGGTCCAATTCTTGTCATAGGGTTTCCTCAGTTTCCTTTCATAGTGTTTCTCTTGGTCAGTGGCACACTTGTTTCGGTCATCCATCCCTTCAAAAACTACAAGTTTTTCCTATGTTCAAGTCCATTTCTCATTTTGATTGTTCCAAATAGGATGGTGCAATTGGTCGGTACGGTGAATTAACTGACTTCGCTGAAAATTTTTGGTTAACCAATTACTCTAACTGAACCGAACCAAATTGTAGTGTATATAACCCAATGTTTTAAAAGGCTCAATCAAGGCTTGCCTTAAGGCTCACTTCAAAGCAAGGTAAGCCTAAAATGCCTTGAGGCTAATCTAAGATACCAAATTCCAAAAAGGCTAACGCATCACCCATTGAAGCTAATGCGTTTGTACAAAAGGCACGCCTTTTGTGCCTTTTTAGTTGAGGCTTATGCATTTTGAGTGTGTGATTCTCAAGTTAGAATTGGCTAGAAAATTTTAACTACTCATTTATGTAAAATAAATGTCATAATATGAGTTGATTTCTACCACTCTTTGGACCTCAACCTTTCCTAAATAACTAAGAGCTGTATTTTAAATCATGAAAACAATTGAATTTTGTAATAGTATTGCTATCTCTTGTCAAGATTTATGTCATGAATTCAAGTTAGCAGGCCAGCAAGTAGTTTGCAATGCATACCTAATCATTTTTACATTGTATTTGTGATTTTATTTAATTTTTCTTAATTTTTTAAAATATAATTTGCATATTTTTATTTTAAAATAAAATTCTCAAAAGACTTACACCCCAACGCCTTAAGGCTTACGGCTCGCCTCTTAAGGGTTAAAACGCCTCACCTTACACCTTTGCCTTTTGAAACATTGGTATAACTGAGATCTTGCCCAACCGAACATTTCTTTGTTTACTTCAGTTAACTAAAATTAACTGACACTAATAGGTACTCCCATTTCTGCTTAAATTACTTTTTTTAAACCTGCAAGCAACCAGAGGAAAGGGGAACAGGTCCAGAGAAGTTAAAGAACCCACTTAAAGCTCTGCTTCTCCCCTACCCAGAAATTAGTCGAATGAGCAATCATGAGAATCCTTTTCCAATGCTCTACAAATCAAGATGGGTAGATCTGATAAATTCAACGAACTCTCTTGGATCTGAGATGAAGCTGCCCAAGGTGCAGTCAAGTGTGCAAGCCCATTCAAGTTTAACAAAGATGAACTGCCCTGGATTGGTGTTTGAATTCCTGCGGTGAAGTCGTCTTGGGGCTGGGGAAGGCCGCAGGCTGGTGCAGGAGCAACTGACTATGTTAGGTTTTTTGATTTGGGAGTTGTGTTATCGTGGAAGGCAAGGATTGAATATGAAGGGGCAGTAGGGTGGGGGTTTTACAGTAATTTACTCACATACATACATATATATATATATATATATACACTGGTTAATTCAGTTAATCGAAGAAAATATATTCTTAATTGAACTGATAACCAAACACCAAACTTTTTAAAAAATTACACTGAATTGACCAAATTTGAAAACTTCACTGAACCGATTCAACCAAAATTTTAATTTGTTTTCACTTTTCACCAAACAATGCTCAGGCCTAGTTTTACATGTCAATTGGGAAAACCATATTAGGTCATCTTTTCCTTCTAGAGTCAAGTCTCATAATAAATCATTATTGTCTCTTATTCATTCAAATATTTGGGGTTTGTGCTCAAATCTAATAGGAAATAAAAACTCAATTTGGCGTCCGTAATCAAAATTTTCAATCTGATAATGCACTTGAATTCGTTCAAAATGCCCACCATGCAGGCGCCTCTTCTATCCATCACTATTTCAACTTCTGGCTTTGGAGATCCATTCCAATGTGACTTGGATTTGCCCATTACTCATCGGAAAGGTACTCAAACATGTGCTCAAGAGTCTTTGATTGCTTATCCTGTTGCTCATTATGTTTTAGTTCTTCATCTTGCTAGTCCTATACATTCTCTTACCTTGTCTATTTTTCTCAATTTCTATCCCTTCCTCGCATGTTGAAGCACTTGCTAACCCTAGGTGGGAGCATGCGATGGGTGTAGAAATGGATGCCTTGATCACTTGACTGGACATGGGACTTGGTGGATCGTCCTCCGCGTAGGTTGCCAAGGGTTACACTTGAACATATGGTACTTCTAGTATGTTGATATCATCATCACCGGCAGCAACCAGAGCGGCATTGCAGATGTTAAATAGTGGCTTGAAGCAAATTTCAAATCAAGGACTTAGGTATTCTGTGTTACTTTCTTGAAGATTGCAAGAACTCTCTTTGTAAAATCTGTGGATCAGTTGGGCAATATTTTTTGTGAAGCCTTTATTTAAGCCCTCCTTTTCTAATGATTGTGATATTTATTCACCTCCAGCTTGAGGGGGAGTGTTAGAAGAGAATATGTTATTTTAGTAATTAGGTTGTGTTAATGGAGTTTTTTCCTTAAAACTTGATTACTATCAATAATATATAAGAGGTCAGATCTGGAACTGTACTTGACTCCAGGAAACTTCCTCTCAGTTTTCATTTCTTTTTCTCTCCTCCTCTTATCTTCCCTCCTCTTCTCTCCTGCATGTCTAACTTTACAGCACCTATATGTCCATTGAACTCCATAATCACTATATTCTTATTGGTCATTTTTTGTATATGATTTATCAAACCATATTAAATGATAAATAACATATATAAATATTATATTTCTGGATTTTTTATTTGGTTTAGGGCCATAATTGTCTTCTTGCAAAGTTATGAATTATTTCTCTTCTTCTCTCTCCAAATATCTCCAATTTGGGGAGGAAAAAAGTGAACATTTTTCTCCTTTTTTGTGTGCACTCCTTTTCTCTTCTTCCCTCTTTATTGGAACCAAACACAAAAAGTGGAGTGAATTCTTTTCTCCTCTCCTCTTAACTTCTCTCTCACCCAATGCACCCTTAACGAGATATTTAATGTTTTCTGGGCATGCCGAGGCATCAGCCAAAAATTTAGCAGTAAAGCTTTGGATCATTTTCCTTCGTTATGTTTCAGAATAAGTCTTGACATAGCAATCTCTTTCAATTTGCATATCTGTTTTGAGTTGTGTTTGGATGGTAAGAATGGAATCTAAAAAAGTGGGAATGAATTCCCATGGGGAATGCAATCGCATTCGAGACTTGAGAATGGAATGACTGGTCCCACACCCTTGAAAATAACATAATTTTCAAAAAATTCATTTGCTTCTTAAAATGATAATGGCAAACCAAATTCATGGAATGAGAACGAATTCATGTGATTAGTATTGCATTCCGCTCTTGAAAGGGTGGAATGACTTCCCACATCCGTGGGAATAACATGATTTTTTAAGAAAGCCATTTTCACATAACCCAACACATGGAATACTAAAAATTCCCTTTCTCATTCCTATTTTGTGAATTCAAACAGAGTCTAGCAGTTAGATGGAATTACTTCTTTGTGTGCCAATAGACAAGCAAGCAGAACAAGCAGGATGGCGGTGTACCAATTATAGATAAGACATTAGTACTACTCTCTTCTCTCTCTATTATTCTGCATCAAGATGGTTAGAGCTCTGGGTCTGAACTTCTGATTCCGTTCTTATTCCTCCTTCACTATATTGTGCTTTCCATCCATTTCACCATGGTACAATCCATCTCCGTTAATATCCTTAAGAAATCACTAGCACTTAATACTGTTCATCTGAGCATAACATTGTTGTTTACTGTCCCACTCCCACTGTCTGTCAGTAGCTACATCCCTACCTGCTGCGATATTTTTTTATTTCCTTTCGTACTAGCCGTCAGCATTTATGTTTGGTCCCTTGATGGAACTTTCATCAAGCTTGTTGCTGGTGTCCTTTACTGGGGGGAACAGGTTGCACATGTTCTCGCCTTATTGAGCTGCCTATGGCCATCAGTAATTGCGGGACTGTTGTTGGCTTGCTGCCATATGTTGCTTCTATTGTGGATTGCTTTCTTTGCTGCTTCTTACTGATCAAGTTTAGAGTTTCTGTTATAGTCCTCTGGGAGGAGGAGAAAGAAACAAATGATTCAGATCAGAAATAAATGAATCAGATCCATAGCTTATTGATCCTGCCAAAGCTTCCATGTGTTTTTATCTCCTTGTATGACTTCTCAACTATCAGTGGGAAGAGTATCTAATACAAGCTTATAACGCAGACTGCTGAGAGGTAAATCCACTCTTGGCATTCTAGATTGAATAAAATCTTTGGGTCATACTTCTCTAGCTATAATTCTGGGGTTTCTTGTTGACAGATTGTCCTGGCCATACTATGACTACATTTTCTCTATGTTTGTTGTTCAGTGACAGAATGCTGAATCAAGATGCTGAAAAATGTTTGATGGATGATCTTTGCAAATATCCAGGACTCTCTCAATCTGAGGGACCATTTTCTGTTGAAAAGGTCACTAGCTCACTTGCGGATGAAGAGGACTATATTTACAAGCTAAATGAGTTGCATGCCTACCTTGACAAGGTAAAGTTTTTGAGCTCCAGCCATGCAGAACATAGGAATGTATTGGAAAAAGGAAGAGGAAAGAGTATGTGCAGAGGAAGATGCCCAGCCCAAAAAAGGAAAAAAGAAAAGAAAAAAAATGAAATTAAGAGAGGAGTAATTTGAGAACTTTGATTTTTAGAGCTAACTAATTCTTATACTGAATGGAACTTCCTTTTTAATATTTATCTCTACATATTGCTGTGGCTAATTTGTTGTTGACAACTAGAATTTAGTTCCTGTTCAACACAGGAGGCAAATTAGTGACTTAAGTGCCCTGTACGTAAATGGTAAGAAACCCAGCAGCTGTCCATTTGGTTTAGGTTTATATAGGGAAACTTTTTGGTTGAATTTCATGACTCAATTAATTTCAATCATCAATTGTGCTATCTGCTGGGCTGCATTTTTTTTTTTTTATTATTATTATTATTTAAAATTTGAGCAAGCAGGTGAGTTACCTCTAGGGCTTGCAGAGTGATTGAACCCACATGGAACTTGGACATTTCAGTTTGTCTTGCCATGGGTTTTGAATGGGCATGGTGGTGGACTGATCAGTTTGATGATGATGAATAAAAATCAAACGGGGGAATTTCTTGGGTCCCCTAAATGGCATAATTTGAATTCTATGTCATTTTATTGAGGGAAGTGCTCATTGGTTTGGCCTTATTCTTCTGTTCTTTTTTTAAATATTTTTTTACTCCATTTTATTACATTGTAATCTGCGTCTTTGAGATTAAAAGCATTACTCATCAATATATGGTAGCTAATTCTTGCCATGGTGGATTCATCACACCCCATGCCTCCGCTGCCTCTTTGGTCATCATTTTGGTTTATATAGTACAATGACCAAATTTTTTATTTACTTTATTTTAATTTGAACTGTCCGGAGATAAAAATGTGGAAATTCTATTAAGTTCTCATAGGCTAGAGTCTTAGTGTAGGCTGCAGAGCATGTTTCTTGTTCTACCCCTGTATTCATGTGATCTTCCTTCTTGCTAACTTTTAAGGGCCGAAGGTTATCTGTAAATATTTGGGTTTTCCAATTCAATCCTCTTGAAATAAACCTAATCTTGGTGCTGCATTTCTTGCGTTGCAGGTGAAAGGGATTGTGCGACCAGGTTGTTCACAGCAAGTGCTGGATGCGGCATTGAGTTCCTTATCTTTGCTTTTTAACACCCTCGCCCTCGTGTCTTCAAACCCAAAATTCCATTCCTCTCTTTGAATTCTTCGCCTTTCTCAACCCACCACCACCACCACCCCCACCACCACCTAGGAGGTGGAGGGTAAGGAATCTCCAATAATTTGCATATTATTTGCAACTTCTCTCGAAGTTAGCGGCAGATACCTATAATTACTCCAATAATAACAAGTATATTATTTGGAACTTCTCTCAAGGTTAGCAGGAGATGACTAAAGCAACATGTATATACTGTGTCATTATTTTGGTTTTTTTTAAAAAAAAAAAAAAAAAGAAGGGCGGGACTTCAATTTATTTATTGATAAACCTTCATTTTTTACGGAGGAATACAGTGGTTACAAGATATTTAAAAAGAGAAACAAAAGACAAACCTTTAAAGACCTCCCAAATAACAATACCAATATTCAGTAAAAATAAGATTACAAAACCAATCAAATCAAAACATAACAAAGAACTACGAAATAAATATCACGCAATAAAACAAACCAAAGATAAATAATATAAAACAGATCAAAATCAACAGAAAATCTGCTAAACATATCTCATCTTGCCTTTATTTTATTTTTCTTTTTGTGACAACAAATTTTCACTTCAGAGGAAGTGGATTACTATTCCTTTCCCATTTTCTGCAAATAAAGGGCTCATCTATGGGGCGTTTCTTTAAATATTTTTATGAAAGAATGGGTGTATATGCACTTGAGAAATATTGGAATGGAATGAAAAGCTTTAATAATATTATCTTTTTTAAAATTCTTGATCTCTTGATCAATGAATTAAAGCGAATGAATAATATCGTATTGGAATTAGGCTGGAAGCATGATAAACTTTTACCTTATATGACATATTAAGGAGATTTTGGACGACTAAAAAGAATAATTCATGCTATAAGATATTTTTTACAAGACAAAATTGTGAAGTGGGCAATATCTCATAACAATTGGGCAAAGATTGCTACCATTGCCATGGCTAGCAACGATTGCAGATTAAATAATCCAAGGGGAAGTGCTGGCTCATATTCTCCTCCTGCTGGCTGATATTTTGCTGAGTTTTTTCCCGATTTATTTTTAAAAAAATATATATATATTAAATGATATTTTTTTTGAGAAAATAATTCTTGGAATAACCGTGATGTAATCTCGCTACTTGAAGTAACGAGATTTGCCACGTGTCATTTCGGGAATTATTTTATTAAAAAAAATATTATTTAATATATTTTTAAAAAGAAAGATAAATCGGAAAATAAATTTTTCTGCGTAATAAATTAGGAAATAAATTTTTTTCATATATTTTTAAGAAAAATAATAAATTAGGAAATAAATCTTCTGTATTATTTTAATATGAAACTGATTATAAATACAACCTTATTATTAATAAAAAAAAAGTACGTAGGAAAATCATATTTAGAATTTACTATTTCATTAAATATTACCATTAAAATATATAATATAAATTATATTTTGGTGTAACTTTTTTATGTGTTTTTACTAAAATTAATTGTCATCTATGTGTAGTTCAATGATTAGTTTTAACAATAATATCACAATTTAGCACATTATCTTATATTATTTGTTCAGTATAATGGACAACTATTGATAAATTCATATGAATAATATAATATTTATAAAAATTGCATGTTGTATGAAAAACTTCAATAATATTATGAACATGTACATATGATATAAATTTATTTGAGACTAAAAAATAATAACTTACTTATAATATATGTAAACAAAAATGTAACACAGTATATATATTTCAATAATTTTGATAAATATTAATTGAAATTAATTCTATGATTCTCATGAAGAAAAATTATATTGTATAGTATATATTTATTAAATTTAAAAAATACCAACCATTTTTACCCATAACTGATTGTTGGGATAATAAATTCTTCTAATGGAATTCTTAAAATGACACGTATTATTTAAAGATTACAACTTGAAGTAACGAGATTTGTTTAAGGGCTATTTTGAAAATTATTTTCTCAAAAAATGTATTATTTAATATATTTTTTAAAAAAAGGATAAATAGGGAAAAAACTCATATTTTGCTTGTTCAATCTTTGGGTCTAAAATCTAAATACTCTCCTGCGCGCCACGCAGCTAAGGGAGTAGTAAAGGCTCCTCAGTTCCAAGTATTTTGATCCTTCTCTCTTCATTTGCATGTACAATATTAGCTTAGCCTATGGACTCCAGCTTTATCTAATGGTTAATTTCCTTTTGTTTTTTCCTAAAAAGGAAATATTAAGAAATGAAGATAATAGGGCAATAGTTACCACCGATTATCCACAAACAAGAGAGTGATAATATTAGGTAAAGAAGATATTTGTGTTAACGAGTTACCAACACAAACAAGAGAGGGAAAATAATAGGATATTAAGAAATGAAGGCGACCTTCCATTACTTACTGTTGCTATGCCATCAATAAAAATGGAACAGAATCGGGTCGTGCATCGTGCATGCACCCCTAAAGCACAGTAATCACCAATGAACAGAAGGATGGTCCTTCTGCACAACATCCACAATGCCAAAATGGAATAATACCATAAGCTTAAAACTATGCTCCCATTCGAAGGTCAAACAATTGGTACTTAGGAAACCAATGACTAATTGGTACTTAGGAAACCAAAGACATTCCCAATTAACTCAAGAAAACGATGTAAAAATAAACCAAAAAACCCGTCCTTAGGAAACCAATGACTAAATGAGAAACATGACTGAAAAAATGGGCACACTCACCCTTAAACAGTAGTACTACACCGCAATAATCACAAAAATAGAAGCAAAGCAACAATGGCTTTGCAATATTAGCTTCTGTGATTTGGATAACAATCCCAAGATAACTTATAGCTTGTCTTCGAAATCAGAGAGAGGAGTCATCTGCTCCTTCAGTCCCTTCCTCTTGCGGATGGCCGAGACTAGAGTTGCAGCCTGTGAACCAGCTTCCAACGGGTCAGAAGCCATCATATCCCAGTGATCAAACACGCACTGCGGAAAAGCCTGCCCAGAGGTTGCAGCTCTCAATGTGCTTGAGAATCCAAATGACTCGACAACAGGAAGATATGCCTTTATGTTGTACAGCGGGGTTCCAGGCCTCTGTAACTCCTCAAATACATGCCCACGTTTCTGATTCAGGACGCTGTAGATGCCACCAAGGGCCTGCTCTGGTGCTTGAATCTCCACCAAGTACACAGGCTCCAAGAGCCGTGGCTTGGCCGTCAATTGGGAAGCATAAATAACCCGCCTAGCAGTAGGAATGACCTGACCGCCACCTCTGTGAATGGCATCAGCATGGAGAACAACATCACACACTTCAAAGCATATACCCCTCATATTTTCTTCAGCCAATGCACCTTCCTTTGACGCCCACTGGAACCCAGCAACAACAGAATCCTTGATTTCATTAAGATACTGAACACCCTTACACATATCAACAACCATGTTAGGGCCGGTGGTTTCTGGACCAAAACACCAGATCTTCTTTGCAAGATCCTTGTCCCAGCCAAACTCCTCAGCCAAGATCTTGGAACGAACTTTAGGATCATCCCTTGGACCAATACGGCCATCATCAATAGCCTCAGCAAGCCCTTCTTCCAGCGGTCTGGCTTCCATATATAAACGGTTGTGCTTGTTGGGAGACTTGCTCATCACGGTTCGGCATGACTTCTCAAGAACAGTCTCCCGAAATGACACTACAGGGTCTGATTTTACAATCTCAGCTCCACCCATGAAATCGTCCTGCAAATCCTTCAAACAGATTCAAGGTGGAGTTCTCCAGCACCAGCAATAATGTGCTCCCCAGACTCCTCAATAGTACAAACCACCATAGGATCGGACTTTGCCAACCGCTTCAGACCTTCAACAAGTTTGGGAAGGTCAGATGCCACTTTGCACTGCACAGCCACACGGACGACAGGCGAGACAGAGAACTTCATGGCTCGGATCGGATGGGCATCAACTTCCTTCTCATTTGTCAAGGTTGCATTCTTAGTGATGTATTGATCCAAACCAACCATGGCAACTGTGTTACCACAGGGAACATCCTCAACTGTTTCCTGCTTCTTTCCCATCCAAATAACAGTTCTCTGAACACTCTTCACGTACAAGTCTTTCTTCTCCCCAGGAACATAGTTTGGACCCATGATTCTGACTTTCAAACCTGTTGACACCCTCCCAGAGAAAACACGACCAAAAGCAAAGAATCGACCTTTATCGGATGCAGGAATCATCTTTGAAACATAGAGCATAAGAGGGCCATCAGGATCACAGTTTCTAACAGCATTGGCATATTGATCATCAAGAGGTCCCTCGTACAAGTTCTCAACACGGTACTTCTGCGCCGTGGCAGGTGAAGGGAGGTGAAAAACCATCATTTCCAGGAGAGCAGAGCTAGCAGGAAGCCAAGTCTGCATGACACGCTTCATCAGCGCTTTCCCCATCAACTCCTTCTCTTCAGCCTTCATGACCACACCAAGCTTCTGCAGCATAGGCCACAACTTGTCCTTCTGATCATTCATGCAAGTGTTGATGATCTGCTTAATGGGTTCGTAACAGAACTGAACAAAACCACGCTTGCAGGTAGGGGAACCAGTATTCTTGCTAGTCCATTTTTTGGTAGCAGGGTCAAAGAAATTCTCGCCCCACAGCCTTTCCATCATTTTTGCCTCATCCACCTTAAACTTTGAGGCATACATCTTTGCAAAGTTGGTCAGAGTAAAAGCCCAACCATGCAAACCAGCAGAAAAGGCAAACAGTTCCTTTCTCAGGGTACACCTGCACATCACCTAGAAGGGGATCCTCATATGTCGCCATAATGACATTTGCATTCTCAATTACTCTTTGGAATGTTTGGTACGCCTCCTCCCCGTCAACCTGAAGCTCAAGGAAACATCTGTCCATCTTATTAACAGTTAAGACAGGCCGTATCCTTTCTCCAAGGGCCTGGCGGAGGACAGTTTCAGTTTGGACACAAACACCTTCAATACAATCTACCACCACAAGTGCACCATCAGTAATACGAAGTGCTGCAGTGACCTCAGATGAAAAGTCAACATGCCCGGGGGAATCAATAAGATTGATAAGATACTCATTTCCTTGTCGCTCTCCCTTGTAGCTCTTCAGTGACTCATCACTCATCTCATAGTAGAGAGAAATACCAGTAGATTTAATTGTGATACCGCGTTCCGCTTCATCCTGGCGGGTATCTGTCATCCGGACATCACCTGCAACTTCTTGAGCAATGATACCCGCAGCAGCAACAAGGGAATCGGTAAGTGTTGATTTCCCTGCAAGTAGAAAAAACAGCATCAGGGTTTACACATGATGTGGCTGAATCAAGTCAAGAAATAAAAAGGCTGCTGCAGTTTTTCTTATTCCCTCTTGAAACTTAAAATTATAAAAACAGAAGCACATAATATTTTTTTTATTGCAGAATGTTAATATATTCTCTCTCCCCTGCGAGGGAAGCATAAAATATACCCTATATTGCTTTTATTTTAACAATATTTTCCATACATGCTAAAAATGGAAGTCAACCATTAAAAACATACATCAAAAAGACGAGAGACAGAATAAAGTTTATACCATGATCGACATGAGCAATAACAGACATGTTACGAATGTTATGCTTGTAGTCCATAATCCGACGGAGCTCCTCAGCTGTAAACTTCACCTGCAGAAATCATCAACAAAGCTTAAGAAAAATGACTTTGGAGTTTAGAGCAAATCAACAAAAGACACAATGTACATACCATCTTGACTAGTCTTTAAAACCACGGATAAAAAGGACTTCTATAGTTCCTCTAGAGGCAAAGACACCTGCCAAATAATGTTACATGACTCCTCGGCACAAATGAAAAAGTCAAAAAGCAACAGGAATTAATTGTATCCAAAGGGTTAATCCCTAAACAGACTCATGTTTTATATAACTAAATGCAGATTAAAATTAAGAAGGATATAACAGTATAATTGTTTTTCTACAGATGGAGTCAGATTCACATTCCATATTTTAGGAACCAAGACTTGTCAGTTTACTGCATCACCCAAACTACAATGCATACTACATATCACCCACAAGCAATACATACTACATGTACATATAGTCTATAACTGTCAATAACTATGCAGGGGAAGGGCTGGTGCATTTGCATATTTACAGGCTTTCTCATCTTTCCTTTTGCTTTCACAAAAAGAACACAAACAAATTTTCACTTGCTCTCAAGTTAGATGTATGAACACTTTCATTATATATAAGAACTCCTCCCACAATAATTAGCTGGAAAGATATGGTGCATCTTAACTGCAACTAATCCACGTTTTTCAATGCTGAAAATGCTTACAAAACCCAGTTACAGAATAATGAGGTGTGCACATAGGTCAAAGAAAATATTTTTAAGCTGGTTGAAGCAGCCGGAGCTTAAAATCCACAACAGTGGAATATCTTAATTTTGGAATCCAGACATAAATAAGAAAATTATTATAGAAATATATTTATTGAATTGCACTATAGTTCCAACACACAATAACAAAAAACAGCTGACATATATAATCATACAGCTGTTTTGCTCAAATCTTATAGAGAAATCAACAAACAATGCCTTAATTTAACCACTAAAAGGTCAAATAAACGTTGCCCAGATAAAATAACCATTACAATAAGATTAAAAGCTTACTTCAATGATCCAAACAACAAAAAAATACCCTCAGAAAAAAAAATTAAACCAACAACTAGACGGGACACCGTATCTTTAAATTCAAAACAGGTTAAAAAAAGGAATTCGGTACTGATGAATTAGATCAGAAAATAAGAGCAAAAGGGGAAAAAACACAGATCTAGTACGGATCTGCACATGCAACAAATACAACAACGAATAATCAGAAACAACATCAGCAGCAAAAACAACGAGAAACAAGATCATAAAAAATAGTATTCTCAACACAAATAACGTGATAACGCGAGATCACCACAATTAGACTCAGAAAGAAGGATTCAACTCAGAAAGTTACATTTTCAAAACTTTCAAAAATAAGAGCAAAAGGGCTATGGTCTATCGTTTCATGATCGACCTTTGGGCTCGAATCAAGAACTACAAACGAGATAGATCGACTAAATGATGAGCAGATCGCGAAGAGCAAGCGAGAGAGAGAGAGAGAGAGAGAGAGAGAGAGAGAGAGGGTTAAGCGATCTTACCGACGAGTAGACGCAGGCTGCTAAGGTCGACGAGCAGTCTGTGAGGAGAAGGAGAGGGTATGAGGGGATTTATGTATATATGCGAAGAATATGCGGTAGGGAGGCGGTGGCTCCCAAACCCTAATGCGGTTTGATGGTTCAGTCGCCGGTTCGCTTACGCCTCTATTTACGCCCTCAAGTAACAAAAATTTAAAATTTGAAAAACTATAATGACGATAACAACCTTTTCTTTTTTAAAAATAAAATAATGATAATTTGTAAACAAATGTAACACGGTTTTTAAACTTTTTTTAACCATTTTTTATTAACTATATTTTCATAAAAAATATTTATATATTTAATACATCCCAATTTTATACATTTTCAAATAATAATTAAGTCTTCAAAATAAGGATACATATATAATAAAATATTTTATGATTAACTTTTACACTTTTAAATACTTCACCTTCTTTTCATAAAGCATTTTCACCATTTTACATCTCTTTTAAAAATAAAAAAAATTCTAAATTATAAAATATCTCCTGTATTAGTACAATGGCTCCTAAATTTCTACAAAATAAATTTTCAAACATGATTTGAAAATTGATTTCTTTGTTGCGATCCTATTGAACTTTGATAAGATTAATAAATCGATATTGTAGTTTAATCGATATCATTAGGAGTATTTTTAAAAAAAGAATAAACTAATGATAATAAGCATTAAAAATGAAATTTTCAAATATGATTTTGAAATTTGTACGAGATAAAATTAAATTTGAGAATAAAATCATTAACTCGGTTAGATGGATATGGCAATAGGTCGTTACCATCAACAATAATTTTTTAAATAAAATAAAATAATGATAATATTTTATAAAAAAAAAAACTACATCTAATAACATTATGTGTGTGTGTTTCTCAAATTTTAAAAAAAAATTGTGAAAATTATGTATATAATGAGCTGTTAAATGGAGATAAGGAGAGAGTAGTAAAAAGAAATTATTTATTAAAATTATATATATATGATTCACAAACTTTTAATAAAAAATATTTTATAATTATGCTGTAGTGGTTTGTAAATTTTGTAAATAATGATAACTTGTAAGATTAAGAATATTTTAGGTTCCTATTAATTTGTAAAACTAATAATATTTTAGGTCTATTAAAAAAATATTAAGGATATGTTTAAATCAAGAATCTTAAGTGGGGAAAAGAAAGAAAATGAACACGAGAAGGAAACTTATTTTTTATTATATTTTTTTCTATATTAAATATTATTAAAAATAAAAATAATCCCTATAATTAATTATGTATAAAATTAAAATTTTGGTCACTATTTTATATATATATATATATATATATATACGTTTTTCTTTTTTTATACTCAATTTTATTGATAATCAATATGAAAAAGTGGATTCCGTCATATTTATTTCCTTTCTTTTCCCTAACATTTTCCAAATTCTAGAGCCTAACGAAAGAAAATAATAAAATGAACAAATTATTTTTTACGTTTGGCTATCAAGGGAATAAAAAATTAAATAAAGTCTACGAAAAAAAAATTAAAAATTTAATTTTATATATAAGAAAAAACAAATAAAAATTTAATTTTATGTATCGTTAATATTTATCTTTAAAATTTTAAATTACATTAATTAAGTAAATTTTTATTTTTAGTCATATTTGAAACTAAGAAAAAATAACATAAAAATAACTATTTCCTTTTTATTTTTATTTCCTTTCCTCAAATCCTCAATCCAAATGGAGCCTTAGAAACAATAAGGAGGAAATGGCTTGATTGAAAATTAATTACTCATATGGTTCAAATGTGAAGTTATAACTATTGATTTGTCGGTCCATTAGCATGCTGAGATGAATTTATCATCCAACAATATAATTAAAAAATTAAGAAGTTGTTTGAGATTATTGTTAAAATTATAAAAATGAAAATCATAAAAAAAAAAAAAAAAAAAAAAAACTTAGAGCGATAATTTATTTGGTCAATATTTAAAAAATTAAACCAAATTAAAAATTAATTGAGCTCTTGTTCATTTTTTATCCTTGGATTAAAGGGTAATTAATAGTATGGACGATAATAAAAATAGAAAAGTATAAAAATTAAAATTATTATAATAAAAATAAAAACTAATATAACAGTGCTTAGTAATTACAAAGGAGATGAAGCTATGAGCAAAAAGAGAAAAAAAAAATTAAGAGGGAAAGAACTCACAATTCAGATCAAACTGCTATTTCCAAAGCCTACTTCTTGCACTCTCTTTCTTTCTTTGCCCTTTGTTGTTCAGTGTTATTTTGTGTTCCTCATACTTAGCCTTCAAAGCTTAATTCCACTTTGCTTGGAGAGGTTGCCTTATATCACCATTTGGGCCTCAAGGTTTGACCTAGATAATGCCCAAGTTTACCTCTTTGTTTTTGTTAATTAATTGTTGACTAATAAATTTTGAAAGCGAATTATCAACGAACAACACCCGTCAAGCGCGATTTGATTACCTATATTATTCATACCATGACGAACATCCCGATTAAAGATTTAAAATAATTAATCACTGATTGATCCTACTTATAATCTAACATTCTCTCAAAGGCATCCACTTAATTTTTATTGATGCGCTTTTTTTTATCTAAGTTTTCTTTTTTCTATGTATGTATTCAAGACGGAGTTAAATGAATTTCTTGAGCTTGCTAAAAATGAAAAGTATATAAGCTACAGTCAAATATTAGAAAAAAAAAAATTTTGGATTAATGGATCGTCCAACTGGAAATGATAAACATTTCAACAAATTGATCATATCATTTTTGTATAAGAGATTTTATATTGAAATTTTGGAAAAGACTGGATCGAAGGGTTATTAGTTGTATGTTGTGTAGTGAAGGCCTAGTAAGATTATTAATAAATAAAAAAAATTACAATTCTTAGGTCATGCATTTCCATTTTTCTTTAAGCACGGTTGTATCTTGTCTTAACAATACTAAGTAAAGTCTTTTATCAAGCTAAAAAAAATAGCAACTTCGTGATTATTTAATTATTATAACTAAATTGATGTTATCAGTTGTCATAATGTGTGATAATGAATATTTTTTAAAATTTTAAAGCATGGTATATAAAGTTATTGTAAAAATTTATATATTATTCTAAATTATATGACATGAGATACTGTTATAACACCATTTAGATATTAGGATATGTGAAATCATAAAAGTACAGGATATGGTATGACATGAATGCTCTAATTTAAATTATGTGGGAAATTAAATTTAAATCTTTATATAATATATAAATTAAAATTTTTTAATAAATGCATATAATTTTTTTCACGCCCTGAATCTATCAAGTGGGGCCTGGGAAGTGATGTGATCCAATCACCTATGTCTGATACCATAACTTCAATTACTTAGCGGAAAAATAAATAAACATTCTCAATAATATACCAGAGTTTTTATATAAACATCCCAAAAAGTTCTCAACATCAAGTATCCATATATATATTCATCTCATAAAACTAAAAAAAAAACATAAATCCAAAAATACATCCAAGATCTATACCCTCTCACAAAAATGTTATGCCAACAAACCCAGTCCCGAGCTCGCTAAGTTTGATCACGCAAAGGTCCTGAAAAAAATGAATTGTATAACGGGTGAGACACATCTCAGTAAGACGAAAAAGATTAATACCAATGTGTGGCTATGATGAGGTTTATGTATAAAATATAATTATCATTTACAAATTAATCCACAATTATGAAATCATTCTTTGTCTCTATTCACACACACGCAGTGTATTTTATTAACGAGAGTTTCCCAAGGATTGGGATGATTACCCGCCCATACAAGTAGCACTCCTCTACTATGATACCTTACGCAACCAAGTATGACTACAACTTATGCTCATCAGGGCACTTATCTTACTCAGTAAGCCCTCAAGTGGATAGTTTATCTTGTATTCATACGCATTCATACAATTATTTATCAGCGAAAATTCCCGAGGATAGGGAAGATTACCCGTCCATACAAGTAACTTTCTTCTATCCTAATATATTATGCAGCCCAGTATGGCTACATCTGATACCTATCAAGGCACTCGCATTTCTTAGCAAGCCCTCGGGCGGAAAGTTTACCTCGTCCCAAATACGTAAAATACTACAATATATAATACATTTATTCTTTACTCTGTATCTGTTATCTCCATAATACTCATTTTTCAGGATCTCAATTTTCACACTTCTCAGTATTTCAGATCACATAATATGTCGCATCGCAAAATCTATTCCCACATTTCACATCACATAATATGCTTTCACACACACCCTTCTCATGTTATACGTTGGTTAAATTTACAATTATGCATTTAGAACTCATTGCCAGATGGATAATCATTGTCATGCTTCCCTTCATGACAGGGTGTGCGGCCCATAAGCTGGACTTAACCCTGGTCGGCCTACTAGAGTTAAATCAATAACAACCTCTTCAGTCTGTAAGTCAGATTGGTTGTTCTCATACTGGTCTAGACTCTAAGGGGACTCTACCCTTCTCAGCACAATTAACCATCTCATCTCCACACTCTCTCTTAAATGTGTGGGTACACTAACTCTTCAAAAATCATGCGCAACAGTACTTTTGTAACAACCAAGAAAATTTTAACTATTTAAAATAATAAGAAAGATAATAAAAGGAAAAAAGGAAAATAGAAGAAAGGATGAAAAAAATTTAAAGGGTAATAAGCAAGTGCTTGTCGACGAGCAATCTTCTGAGCCTCGTCGTCGAGTATGCATGTCTTGTTGACGAGGGTTTACCGAGAGAGGTTCTCACATTTTTGAATTTTGTCGACAAGCTCCCGTATCGTCCACAAGCGGTGTTCTTGGGCTCGTCGACGAGTCTAGATATCTCGTCGACAAGGCCACGTGGCAAGTTGCCTATAAATAGGCAAAAATTAGATTTTTAGCGGAAGAATTCATTCTTCCTTCTGTTTCTCTCTCTAACCATGACTCCTCTACCTTCTCTCTTCGATTCCGGGTTAGATTTGACTCAGTTTGACTATCCGGAACCACCACGAGGTTCGTAGGGTCGTTCTCTACAAAGCTGTTGGAGTTGATCATTGATTTGGAGTTTTGGGGAAACATCCCAAAATCATGGTAAGTGAGTTATTTTGGAGTTTTCTTAACAAATATTATTTTTTGGAGCTTAGAAAGTATTAAATGAGTATTTTTCTAAGATTTGAGAAAGTTGAAATTTTTGGAATGTAGGGTCTCATTTTGTTAATTTTAGGTCGAATCCCGAAGAGTAAGTAAGGGGAAATACTTTATAATAGTTTTTTTAAAAAATAATTTTAGAACGGTTAGATTTGGGTATAGATTTATATATATATTTTTGATACAATTATCTGAACGATGCGGGATATAAAATAATTGTTTTTGATTATATATTATATTGAGAAAAATCGTGTGGCTTGAAATCATCTTTACTAATTAAATGGTTGTGAGTACTGTGGAATGATGAATTATTGTGATTGTGAATATTGTTGGGTTGCGAATTCTGCTTGGTTGAGAATACTGGTTGATTGTGTATACCATGGTAATTGTGTAGATGTGTTGAGTGATTGGATTTGCTATTGGTTTGTGTGTGGTTCATGTAAATTGCGATATGGCGTTGACAGTGGTATGAGGAGGTCGTTATATCGTACCTGATATAACCGTTATATAACGTTGGCAGTAGTATGAGGAGGTCGTTATATGAGCGTTTATATTGGGAGGTAAACATTGACAGTGATATGAGGAGTTTGTTTCCCTATTTACCATGAACAAGGTGGTTTGTGTTGCGTCTGTGTGGACCAGTCCTATGTGGACATGTATGTTGTGTGATGTGATTAGTCCTGTGTGGACCAGTTCTGTGTGGACATATATGTTGTATGGTTGACAATCATGTGTGGACATGTATGTTGTGTACTAGAGTCTTGTGTGGACGATTACATTTTGTGTGGATATAGACCTTGTGTGGGTATGATTGAAGACTATATGGATTGACTGTGAAATGTGTTTATATGTGGAACTTTGTGAAATGTTTAATATTGGTTGCGAGCGACTTTAATTAATTAAGTATTTATGGTAAAGTAAATTACTTCACTAGAGGGCTTGCTGAGGAATGCGAGTACTCTGATAATTATTTGTGGATACCAGAGTACAGGGAAGTCACTTGTATGGGTGGATGACCTTCCCTATTCTCGAAGATTTTACCTAAATACATAACCTGAGAGCTTACTGAGAAAGGTGAGTGCCTTGGTATTAGCACTAGAACAGAGGGAATTTACTTGTATGGGCGGGTAGACTTCTATATTTTCGGGAATTATTAGTAAAAATAATTATGTATGTGGGCATGTGATTGGATGACAGAGAAGTTGACCATGATATGATTATGAATGTGTTATCTTGGCTGCTATTGGATTATGAATGCGTTTGTATGGATATTTTAATTATATATATTAAACACTTCAGTCACACTCTGTTGTAAATTATTTCTTCTTTACTGAGGAGAGGTGTCTCACCCCGTCGAATTATTAATCTTTTCAGGTTTTCCAAGTGATCAAGCTTAGATAGTTTCAAGGCGGGGTTAGTTTTTTTTTTTTTGTGAGTGGACATCAAAATGGATTTGTATTTAATTTTATGTTTAATATATTTTATTCAGGTTTTGTAATATGGAGAATGTGGTTGTATTTTATGAGTTTGTTTATGTGAATATAGAACTCTGGTATTATATTTGAGGTTATTTATTTATTTCCGCTGCATGAATGGAATCAGAAACATGGGTTTGGTCTCTTAACACTCCGAGCCCCATGTGGTGGGTCTGGGGCTTTACAACTGTGCCTACTATGGTCCACCGAAGTTCTCAAACCATAACTTGCAATTTAACATTCACATTTAGATCTACTTTAAACAATCACACACAATATATATTTTTCAACGCATTTCAATATTTCTAACATCTCATAAAAATATCATAATTCAACACAGTATATTCACTTTACTCATGCCACATGATTTGAATAATACGCATAATTATATCATCTGAAATAATAAGTCAACTCATATTCATCATCTGTTCTACTGAAAATATACGTTAAATTATTTCCACAATTTATCTAAAAAAATATATTACTTTAATCATTTCATTTTCGCAAATAATAACTAATAACACAGCTCTAAGCTCAAAATTACAGTTCAAACGATTGACTTTTCAAAACTCACATGATAATCATGTATATATATGCATATAATTTCCATTTTAACAGGTTAAATTACAAAATTACTAGCTTAATCTATTCCTCTTACCTGATTTCTAGAAACTACGCCAGTAGAGACCCCAAAACGATACCTGCGCTCACCCGAACCCTGATTCAATAACCCTAGTTCGATTAAACAACCCCAAATAAAATACTATTTTAACATTTTCTAGATCCATAAACTCTAAATAAACAATTAAACTTTCAAGAATAACCAATTTGCTTAATTCCCTAAATCTTACCCTAACCTTGGAGTGGTGTTTGGAAATCTCAGTTCAAAAATCTACTCTACTAGACTTGTAGAGAAACGCTCCTAGAATCACGTGGTAGTTTCAGATCGTCAGTTAGGCTGAAGATTTGAGAAAAATTGAGGAGAGAGAATGAGTTTACCTTACCCCAGGAGTGGTGCCTACAACGCTCCTAAGAAAAATTAATTTCCATTAAATTGATGATGACGAATAATGGAACTCAGCAATATTTTTTATTTTCTGATCGAACGAGTATTTGTCAAGAAAATGAGGAGAGAGAGTGAAGTGGTGGAGGAGAGAGAGTTGGCGAGACTAAGAGACGCTGAGGGCCTCTATTGTTCAAAATCCAAATTGAATTCCTGAAGCTTAAAGAAGCTTTAGGATTCTTTCCTTATATAATAATAATTTATAATATTATATTAATATATTATATAATTTAATTAATAATTACTACTATTTAATTAATTATTTAATTATTTAATTTAATTCCATTTTTTACACTTCCATGCATATTATTTTCTGAGATGTTACAATTTTCCTTCTTAATATTTTATTTTGTAAAAAATCTCAAGAATTGACTATTTCCAATGAAAATGTTAATTGGTTTATTGAAAATTTTAAATTGTAACTTGCCACTTAAAGCAATCTTTTGTTTTTTTAAATGATCAATTGTTGAGTTTATTAAAGTTCAAATAAATTTTAAATTTATTGTCTAGAGAATAGTTATAAGTCCATAATTTATTTTTATTTCTAAATTTATCTTTTAGAAGTTAGATTATTGTTTATCTAAATGATGTTATGGTAATTATTTTAGAACACATTAGAGGAATTTAGATATTTTATTTTAAAATTCCTCCTTTTATTTAAATTTTTTAATACCATATGTTTATTTTATTTTTTTTATCAAACACATTTTTTTTTAAAGTTCAAAACATAATCTCTTTAAAATAAAAATAAAAAAATTAAAGTTAAAAGCCCTTTTGAAAGAAGTTATTCAAGAACAAATGGAATACTTTCTACATCAGGAAAAAACATGAATTGATCACGTTTAACTTTTTAACTTATTAACTTAATATATTTAATCTAATAATAATTAATATTAATTGAATATAATTTAAATTTTAATATAATATAAATAATATTACTTACAAATACTTACAAATAATATTATGTATATTGTTTATAAAATTATATTTTATGAAATTATATTATCAAATTATATTTGATTTGTAAGATATATTTCTAAAAAATTAAAATAGAAAATTAGAATGGTTTAATCAATCCTTTATAAATAATAAATAAATAGAAGCAAATTGAATAAATATAGATATCTTTAATTCAAATCATTCAAAATATCTTTAATTTGAACCTATACCAAAGATTTAGAAGATGTATGACCTATTGCTTGAAAAAAAATCAGATTGTATGTGAGAGTTTCAAGAACTGCATATTTAATGATACATTAAATCAATTAGATGCATTAATTATGTTTAAAGTTTAAATTCTTATTTAAATTATTAAATTATAAAAAGTAGATTGTATATGTATATATATAACTAACTATTACTAACTTATTATAATTAATTTATCCTTAAGAACAGACATTCTGCCAATTAAACATAACCTGAAAAAAACACTCCCCTCCTCTCAATCTACTTTCTAACTTCTTAAAACACCTCCATAACTACTACTATGCATGCTCTATGAGTTTCAAAATTTTGGTTTTTTAATTTCCAAAAGAATCCAATAATTCTCTTAATTAAACTAATTGTCCTCTCAACTTATTTCTGTAACATTATTTCACACACGAACCAAGCCACAAGCAGCTCAAAAACCTGATAAAAACTTATTCCGACTCGTTCATTATACAATCAATTTTCAAGCACAATATTTTTGAAGATTTAAACATGAGCAGGATTGACTTGATTATTGACTTATTGAACCCAACTAAAACCATTTAATAAGATTGAATCAGACGATCTTTTTAAACTCAAATCACATAATCTTAGTTATAGGGGCCATCCAATAGGCTGGATCGGTTGGAGCAAACATATAATTTAAGCCCTTTTCCATCTTTTTGCATGATGGAAATTTAATAACCTCTTACTATTCCAAAAAAATTAGACAATTCATAAGCAATTTTAATAAAGACTTCTCAACACATTCGCTCGCTTAATGACCAAATTCGAACAAATATATTAAAACTCAGTTTGAGATCAGAATGGGCAAGCAAAATTACATGAAAAAAAAACACACAACTTGACTGGACACATTTACAACTCTATAATAGCATAAATTAAATACCATTTCATTTTTAATAATTTTCATCCAAAAAACATACCAAAAAAATCTTTTTTATTTTCCTTTGCCCTTTGTCAAATTCTTAATACGAAGGACAACCTGAATAGATTGTTTCGAGTATATCACCATTCAATATCAATCTCAGTTTGGCCTCTCCCCCTCTCCAGTGGCAGGCAGCATGCACAACCGAAGCAACCATAAAATCATTCACGAAAACGATTAACACGGCAGTAGTCACTGGGTGCAGAGTAACATCCACAACAATATAATTAAATTTAATCTTAAAAACTTGCACCTATTCAAAGATCAAACAGTCTCATTGTTTCTCCGAACAAGACAAGTTTGGAACAACTCAAGAAACGATCATGTAAAAGAAAATAAAACATCTCTATCCTTACAAAGCCATATCTAAATTAGAACACGACAAGAAAAATAAAAGGGCTCAACTGCCAATAGATAACAAATAATACTTCACGGGAACAATCACAAAAATAGATGCGAAGCGACATTTAATGTCGCTCGACGATATTACCTTACTGTGATTTAGATGACAATGAGCTGACAATTTATAGCTTGTCTTCGAAATCAGAGAGAGGAGTCATCTGCTCCTTCAATCCCTTCCTCTTGCGGATGGCCGAGACTAAAGTTGCAGCCTGTGAACCAGCCTCCAACGGATCAGAAGCCATCATATCCCAGTGATCAAACACACACTGCGGAAAAGCCTGCCCAGAGGTTGCAGCTCTCAATGTGCTTGAGAATCCAAACGACTCAACCACAGGAAGATATGCCTTTATGTTGTACAGCGGGGTTCCAGGCCTTTGTAACTCCTCAAATACATGCCCACGTTTCTGATTCAGGACGCTGTAGATGCCACCAAGGGCCTGCTCTGGTGCTTGAATCTCCACCAAGTACACAGGCTCCAAGAGCCGTGGCTTGGCCGTCAATTGGGAAGCATAAATAACCCGCCTAGCAGTAGGAATGACCTGACCGCCACCTCTGTGAATGGCATCAGCATGGAGAACAACATCACACACTTCAAAGCATATACCCCTCATATTTTCTTCAGCCAATGCACCTTCCTTTGACGCCCACTGGAACCCAGCAACAACAGAATCCTTGATTTCATTAAGATACTGAACACCCTTACACATATCAACAACCATGTTAGGGCCGGTGGTTTCTGGACCAAAACACCAGATCTTCTTTGCAAGATCCTTGTCCCAGCCAAACTCCTCAGCCAAGATCTTGGAACGAACTTTAGGATCATCCCTTGGACCAATACGGCCATCATCAATAGCCTCAGCAAGCCCTTCTTCCAGCGGTCTGGCTTCCATATATAAACGGTTGTGCTTGTTGGGAGACTTGCTCATCACGGTTCGGCATGACTTCTCAAGAACAGTCTCCCGAAATGACACTACAGGGTCTGATTTTACAATCTCAGCTCCACCCATGAAATCGTCCTGCAAATCCTTCAAACAGATTTCAAGGTGGAGTTCTCCAGCACCAGCAATAATGTGCTCCCCAGACTCCTCAATAGTACAAACCACCATAGGATCGGACTTTGCCAACCGCTTCAGACCTTCAACAAGTTTGGGAAGGTCAGATGCCACTTTGCACTGCACAGCCACACGGACGACAGGCGAGACAGAGAACTTCATGGCTCGGATCGGATGGGCATCAACTTCCTTCTCATTTGTCAAGGTTGCATTCTTAGTGATGTATTGATCCAAACCAACCATGGCAACTGTGTTACCACAGGGAACATCCTCAACTGTTTCCTGCTTCTTTCCCATCCAAATAACAGTTCTCTGAACACTCTTCACGTACAAGTCTTTCTTCTCCCCAGGAACATAATTTGGACCCATGATTCTGACTTTCAAACCTGTTGACACCCTCCCAGAGAAAACACGACCAAAAGCAAAGAATCGACCTTTATCGGATGCAGGAATCATCTTTGAAACATAGAGCATAAGAGGGCCATCAGGATCACAGTTTCTAACAGCATTGGCATATTGATCATCAAGAGGTCCCTCGTACAAGTTCTCAACACGGTACTTCTGTGCCGTGGCAGGTGAAGGGAGGTGAAAAACCATCATTTCCAGGAGAGCAGAGCTAGCAGGAAGCCAAGTCTGCATGACACGCTTCATCAGCGCTTTCCCCATCAACTCCTTCTCTTCAGCCTTCATGACCACACCAAGCTTCTGCAGCATAGGCCACAACTTGTCCTTCTGATCATTCATGCAAGTGTTGATGATCTGCTTAATGGGTTCGTAACAGAACTGAACAAAACCACGCTTGCAGGTAGGGGAACCAGTATTCTTGCTAGTCCATTTTTTGGTAGCAGGGTCAAAGAAATTCTCGCCCCACAGCCTTTCCATCATTTTTGCCTCATCCACCTTAAACTTTGAGGCATACATCTTTGCAAAGTTGGTCAGAGTAAAAGCCCAACCATGCAAACCAGCAGAAAAGGCAACAGTTCCTTTCTCAGGGTACACCTGCACATCACCTAGAAGGGGATCCTCATATGTCGCCATAATGACATTTGCATTCTCAATTACTCTTTGGAATGTTTGGTAAGCCTCCTCCCCGTCAACCTGAAGCTCAAGGAAACATCTGTCCATCTTATTAACAGTTAAGACAGGCCGTATCCTTTCTCCAAGGGCCTGGCGGAGGACAGTTTCAGTTTGGACACAAACACCTTCAATACAATCTACCACCACAAGTGCACCATCAGTAATACGAAGTGCTGCAGTGACCTCAGATGAAAAGTCAACATGCCCGGGGGAATCAATAAGATTGATAAGATACTCATTTCCTTGTCGCTCTCCCTTGTAGCTCTTCAGTGACTCATCACTCATCTCATAGTAGAGAGAAATACCAGTAGATTTAATTGTGATACCGCGCTCTGCTTCATCCTGGCGGGTATCTGTCATCCGGACATCACCTGCAACTTCTTGAGCAATGATACCCGCAGCAGCAACAAGGGAATCGGTAAGTGTTGATTTCCCTGCAAGTAGTAAAAACAGCATCAGGGTTTACACATGATGTGGCCGAATCAAGTCGAGAAATAAAAAGGCTGCTGCAGTTTTTCTTCTTCCCTCTTGAAACTTAAAATTATAAAAACAGAAACACATAATATATTTTTTTATTGCAGAAAGTTAATGAACAATTGAACATCCTGCGAGGGAAGCATAACACATACCCTATATTGCTTTTATTTTAACAATATTTTCCAGACATGCTAAAAATGGAAGTCAACCATTAAAAACATAAATCAAAAGGGCAAGAGAGACAGAATAAAGTTCATACCATGATCGACATGAGCAATAACAGACATGTTACGAATGTTATGCTTATAGTCCATAATCCGACGGAGCTCCTCAGCTGTAAACTTCACCTGCAGAAATCATCAAAAAAGGATGAGACAAAGATCTTCGTAGTTTAGAACAGCACAAGAGATGTAGGACACAATGTACGTACCATCTTGTCTAGTCTTTGCAACTGCAAACAAAAATACTTTCTCTTCTAAAGGTCAAAAGCACCTGGCCAACAATACCATATTACATATCATGGGTAAACCAATAAACAATTTCAAAAGCAAAAGGCATCAGTTACGATCCCAAAAACTAAGGGTTACCCCTTATACACACTTATCTTTAATAGAACAACCCAAACTAAAGCTAAAGCAGGCTGCAAAGATAAAGAAGTTTTGAGGAGCAGAAGTTATGCCTATTGAAACCTTCGGAAGAAATGAAATCCTAAGCACTTTGCTCTCACTATCCTTCATAAAGAATTCGACTTGTATACTCAAAACTTCATATTCTAAGAAAAAGGTATACTTTTTATACCTAGAAATAAAGCTCACAACTTAATTAGTATTTAGGATTTTGGTCCATCATTTACAGCATCACCCACATGCAATTAATATGAAATACTATAATTTTTTGTATTCTAGGATTTGATCAAAAGAACAATATAAAAATCCAAATATAAACACACTTTCTTTATAAACCAAAATTCCCCCCCATATTTTGTCATGAAAATTTTCTGCAACTAAATATGATTATGTTTAGTTGCAACTTAATTCATGAATTCGTGCTCAAACTGGTTGATAAACCATTAAATCCCAACTTACAAAATAATCAGTTATGCACACAGGTCCAAGGAGATTGTATTTAACTTAATTAAAAGCAACAGATGCTTAAATCCATAACAGCATGAGATAAACTGTTCACTCAATTTTACAATTGAATACAAACACAAATAACTAAAAAGAACATTACAGATACATATCCATTGAATTGCACCCATACTATGAACGCAAAATTTTAACCCGCCAATACTTCAGATTTTTTTTGCTCAAATCTTAAAGTGAGGTCACCAGAAAATGCTTTTAGCAATTTAGAAATCAAGAGTACTCGAATTAAACCCATGGGTCAACTGTAATAAACAAACTTCAACAATCCAAACACCTAGTACATGAAAAACAAATCATCAAGATAGCATCTTTGCAGAAATGGGAATCTTAAAATCATCAGAAGTTACAGAATTAGGTAATAATAATTTCAATCAGAAAAATCAGAAAACTGAGGGAACAGAACACATATCGGGTACGTGTGCGTAAATCTGATGAATACAACTCTATGTAATCAGAGGGAAATCAGTAGCAACCCCAGAAACAAAATACAAAAGCATGACAGCAGTATTCTCAAAATAAATCACCAAACGGAATCGGCCAGACGAGAGTCAGTAACAGAGAGGAAACCCCATAAATTGGAGGAAAAAAAAAAGCAAAAATAAGGTAGCCTATCGATTCATGATCGAATAACGAATTTGAAGAGAAGAAGAGTCTACCAAATAACAGATGAGCATATGAGAGAGAGAGAGAGAGAGAGAGAGAGAGAGAGAGAGAGAGAGAGAGAGAGAGGGCCCTGATCTTACCGATAAGGCGAGAGAGAGAGAGAGAGGCTGCTGAGGCTTAGGAGCAGCAAGCAGTCTGAGAAGGGAGAGGAAGAGAGGATATAAGTATGTGTGAACCCCTCCAGAGGGGAATGCTGTCAAACCCTAGCGGACCTTCGTGTTAACTTTGTGCGCTTCGTTCTGCTCATCATCAAGTGTTTTTTTTTTTTTTTAAATAAAAAATAAATAGTTATTTATAAACTTAATAATTATTATTATAAATTTTTTTAAAAAAATATTTACATTTTTTATTTTGAAATTTAAATTAATAAGTTGGGTGAGTTGTTAAATATAATTTTGATGATAAAAGGATTGGATGGATGATAAATTACTTTTTGTTTTATAACATATGCTTAATATAACATTTTAGTTAAAAAAATCCCTGCCCAATGTCAATGAAAATAGTTAAATTTTTTGTTGAAACTAATTATCGGGTTATTATTTCTATGCCAAAAGTTTGTATTGTGGCTTAGCTAGATTTACTAGAAATATTTTATATATATATATATATATATATATATAGAGAGAGAGAGAGAGAGAGAGAGAGGAAAATTGATATACTCAAGCAATAAAAAATAAAAAAAGACTAATGGTGGAATCAAAATGTCTAAAAAGTCGTTAAAAAAAATAAAACATAGAAGACTTGAAGAAATATAGGAAAACTTAAAAATATAAAGAGCTAAGGAAAAATGTAAAAAATGGTCATTAGTGAAACTAAACATAGAGTTTATGATACTTTATATATTAGATTAGATACAAAGAATAAGAAATGACGTTTATAAACTTGTGAGAGTTTAAGAAAGAAAATGTTAAACTTTAGGTAGTTTAAAAAGTATAAAAGGACGAAAATAATAACGTTTTAACGAAAGAATAAGACATGAAGGAGAGGTGACAGATTTACTTTAGTAGATTGTTTAATGAAAATCAAGTTAGAAGATTGAAATTGGGAGAAATTGTTTTAAAAATGTTTGACCCCTCCCTTTTATAAAAAATGAGTTGTTAAAAAGGAAAAGGTTGACTCTGAGTGTTTGGTAAGAAAAATTATAAGATATTTAAAAGTATTTAAAATGATTAAAATAGACATTTTTAAAAAATATAAATAATGCATCAAAATTTTATAATATTTGAAAAAAAAAAAATTAAGGAAAACAATGGAATAAAATAGTTTGCTTGAAAAAAATTTAACTTTCTGTTTTTAAAAGTATAAAATTTTTAACATTTAAAAACTTCCTAAAAAGACTAAAAGCCGTTTTTTAAAAAAATGAAAAAAATTGTTTATCAAAAGAAATCATAATTGCTTAAAATGTAAATATTCAGTTAAAAATAAAATAATCTTCTATTATTCGCTGTCACAGGGGCACTATACAAATTAATATTTTGTGTGAACATATTTATTAGGAATGCCTTTGCTGCGATCAATAAATTTTCTTTAGGAACTTGAAAAAAATTAGGAAAACGAGTGAAAATTTTAAGAAATTTATTATTTTTTGTATTTAATTATAAAAAATAAGAAAAAAAATACACCAAATCAATAAACAAAAATTTAATTATAAATATCATTAACATTTAATTTTTTTAAAATTCATAATTATAATATAACAAAATATCATTTTTATCAATATTTAATACAAAGCAGTATATTAGAAAATAAATTTTCTTTCTTTTCCTATATAAAAGGAAAACAAAAATTTATTTTAATGATTAAATTTAAGAAAAATTAAATGTTAAGAATATGCGTAATTAGAACTTTACTCATTGATTTAAGCCCTATTGGAACTAAAAATATATTAGGGAAAGGAAAGGAAGACATCAAGTTGATTGTTGAGAAAAGAAAGAAAGACAAAATAGACATACCAAACTAATGAATAAATATTTCATTTTTGAATAGTACTAATGGAAAAGAAAAATAGAAGGAAAAATAAAACCCCTTTTAATATGGGAATAATTGTATAATACCTTAAAAGCTCCAAATTCATAAATTTTAAAAGTTCGGCAACGAATCTCAGCTTATTTGAAGTTAAATATTTACCAAACAAGCATGATTTTAATTTTTTTAAAAATATTTTTCCTTTCACATTTTCCATGTTTCAAACAAGTAAAAAAGAATAAGGGACTAAATATCACTATCATTTACACGCTGAATTGGGCTCATAAAAAAAGGCCAGTAAAATACTAAATGGACTTGTCTATTTTAAGGCATAAAAACAAGTAACATAAGGGGGTTGGCTCCTCAGATAAGCTTAAAACTGTGAATTGCTGAGGAAAGTGAGCATGCATCTGGCACTTTGGAATAATTTATCCACCCTCTGCCACACCAAGCACTGAACATCCAGCAGCTTCCTTGCTTTGTCCTGCAGTTTTGACTGCCGTCTAATTGTTTCACCATGTATCTGACCACAAAAACACACAACGTAAACCTCAATAATCAATGAGGTGAAGACCTCTAAAACATTCAATTGTCAAATCAAAATTTTGAGTTCTTGAATGAATGCTCGCACATTTCATACAGAAAATAACATAAATCACGGTAGGATGACAAAACCATTTTCAAAGAAGCAGCTGGGGAAACAATTGTTAATGTCAAAAACAACCAACAAAACATGGTAGGCTTTTCAAAATTCACACGCATTACCCACGAATGTTTAAACCTTGCACACAATGTCAGTGAGAACGATTCCTAGAGCACAAAGTCGAAAGTCATCAATACCTTGAGAAACAGTCTCACTACAGCTTGTATAAACTCAAAGTTGCTTCTGCAGGAAATCTCAAGCACGAAATAATCGAGCAGAAGTTCAATTGAATGCAACTCTGGTCTGTTTTCCAGTTCGTCTTGCCGATCATCATCATCATCATCTATAATTTGAAGCATTCTAAGTTCCACATCCAAAGTCGAAGGAGATAATGCTTTAATGTAATCTGTGAATGCTGAAACTGCAATCAAGATGTTAATGTGTAAAAGCATTGAGACACGTATTCTAAATATCTGAAGTTAAAAAGAGTGATATGTTTCCTAAATATCGAAGTCATTGGGAAAAAAAATGCTTTTTAAGAAACTCATAAAATACAAAGTGAACTTACAATCTTTCGTCTCCGCAGATTCTAGAAGAAGTTGCAAAAATTGAGAGGGAGGGATATCCGATTTTCTTATACTGCTTACTAGTTTGCCAGCATTTGCACCCTCTTGATCCTTGGCTGACTCACTGGGTTTAAATAATATTTCTCCAGAAAGAGATGGAACTGAGGGCAAGAAAAAAGGAGTCTTCTCTGGTTTTTTTGGAGGTTCAATAGGTTTGTTGCGGACCTGAAAGTTGTCAAGACATTTTTATATAAAATAGGAGGGCATGCAAATGTAAGACTAAAAGTAGTCATTGGAGGTACACGCAACCTTAATGATGTCTAAATTGACCAGGCTTTGCCATTGACTCTTGGGCAATAATGAAAGTGTAACGAGGTCAGGTATTTGCTGATCAAATTGTGGAACATCGCAAGTGCCTTTTGGTTGTGAGTTTATAGCAGGCGTATTGGAATTCTCATCTTGAGCACCATCAATTGAAGAGATGGACGGCAACTTAACAGACACAACTTCCTTTCCACTTGCATAGGAATCAACATTAGAAGCGCTAGAAAAGATTGCCTGATTAACCCTGGCAAGAAAAAAACAGAAGCAAAATCAAATTTATAATTTGGAACAGTTAAAAACTGTTAAACTTTATATACATTGTTAGCCCACAACCTAACAGCTTAAACTCTTAGGTAAAGTGGTAATCTAACATGGTATCAGAGCTTGTTACCATGAGGGCCATGAGGTCCTGTGTTGTAGTCTTGTCACCCGCATTTACTATGTGGTGTTTAAAAAGTTATTGTATTCCTTGAAATGGGTGTTATTTACTGTTTGTATATCTCTCCATGTGCTGTTGGGCTGCCTATGTGGGGGTGCGTTAAAGCTTTGATAAACACTGTTGGCCCATAACCTAACAGCTTAACTTTTAGGTAAAGTGGTGATCTAACAAAAACATTCATATTGTTGGTTGGAAATCTAAAACCAATCATCTGATAGTTCTCAAGATGTGTCAATGGCAGCTGTTCAATTTTATCAATCTTCAGAATTCATTCATATTGTGATTACATTTAACTGATTTCAGTTGGTTGCATTCTATTTAAAACCCAGAAGAAACAGGAGTACTACTTCAGCTGGTAACTAATTAATTTAGAAAGAACAATTATTGAGGAATTAGAGTGGAGTTCTATTTCTGATGCACGAATGTCTTGGTCGGAGAGGTCTCTTCAAGGGGAGGTTAAGCTGGTGTTTCTATTCTGGTGAGGGATGAGGCTCCAGGGCCGATGGGTTTGACATAGTTATTTTCAGAGTGTTGGTGTGTGGTGGGGGAGGATCTAATGAGGGGTTTTTTAGGAGTTTCATGGTAACAGTAATTTGGGGTCAACTGTTAATTCTAGCTTCATTTCCTTAGTGCCCAAGAACAGTAGGATGAAGGTAATAAAGTTTCGGCCTATTAGTTTAATATCTAGTGTGTATAAGATCATTGCTAAGATGCTCGCAAATAGGTTGAGTTCCATCCTCTTAAAGTGCTTTTGTGGAAAGGATGCAGATCGTGGGTGCTATTTTGATTGCCAGTCAGGGGTACAGGATGTTCATTATAGAAAGAAAGGCATTGTACCTAAATTAGCCTTTGAGAAGGCTTATGACAGAGTTAGTTGGGAATTCTTGGATAGGATGCTTAGAAGGAAAGAGATTGGAGTTAGGTGGAGGAACTGGACAAGGGGATGTTTATCTAAATTTTATTTCTCAGTGATTATTTTAGGCAGACTAAAGAACGGTTTAGGTCATCTTGGGGGGAGGGGCGGGGGGGTGGATCCTCATTTCCCTTTGTCCTCGTGGTGGATGTGCAGAGTAGAATAGATAATGCTGTGGATGGAAGGTTATGAAAGATACTAAGGTGGGTAAGGAGGAGGTTGTAGCATCTCATTTATAGTTTGCTGATGACAATATTATTGTCTTAGATGACCATGTTGACTCTTTTGTTCACATTCTCACTATGTTGAAGATTTTGGGAGGGTCTCTAGTCCAAGATTTGGTTTGGGAAAGAGCGGTGTGGGCAGGTTAATCTTAATCCAGAAAGGGCCTTGGAACTGACTTTCCTAGGTGGGTGTGATGTTTTAGAGTGACCTTTGACCCATATAAGAGTTCCTTTGGGAAGGAAACCTTGTTCTTTAGCTTTAGGATCTGGTGGTGACCAAGGTAGCTCGGCAGATGGAAGGTTGGAAAGGAGCATTTTTCTCTTTAGGTGGTCGAATTACTCTTATAAAAGCTTGAGAGGTTAAGAGGGATTTTCTTTGGTCAAGCATAGGGGAGAGGATAGATCATTTGGTTGAATTGGGAGGTGGTATGCAGGTCAAAGAAAGAAAGGAGGGTTGGGTCTTCAGTAATTTGGTGTCTAAAAGCAATGCAATGTTGGCTAAATGATTCTAATGGTTTCCCTTTAGCATGACATTATAAACGATAAATATGGCACAAAAGATAACGGATGAGATGTTAATTTGGGCTTAAGAAGTTTTCAGTGTCCTAGGAGGTTCATTTTAAATGTTTATCCTTCTTTTCTTCCTTTAACGAAGTTGCAATTGGGTAGAGGTAATTGTATTAGGTTCTGGGAAGATGTTTGGGCAGGTAAGGCAGCATCATCCTGTTCCTTTGCTCGTTTGTATCATCTATCTTTTTGGCACAATGATGTGATTTCCTTGCTTCTTGTTCTTGAGAGGAGTTCCTTGTCTTAGGACTTCCATTTTAGATGACAGAGAAGTAGAGGAGCAGTCTTCTTTGCTGATTGTGCAAGAGGGTAGTCATATCTCCAGTAGGAGTGATGGTCAAGTTTGGTCCTTGGGGGTTTTTCAGGTCATTACTCATGTAAATCTTTCCTTTATCACCTTATTCAGGACGTGGCTTTTCCACCCTATTGGGGTGTATGAGGCTAAGGTTCCTTCTAAGATTAAGGCGTTCTTATGGTTGGTTGGACTTAATAGAGATGACATCAACAATCTAGTGCAGTGATGGAAGCCTTCTAAAGCTTTGTCTCTTGATATGTCTCGTATGGGAATACTTTTGACAATGTGTCTCATTTGTTTCAACATTTGCATGGGGCTTGTCAAATAAACTTTTTGAAATTCTTGGGTGAAGTGTGGGTTTGTCCAAAGTAGGTGGAGGGCCTCTTCACTATTTCTTTCACTGGTTTAGGGGAAAGAAAAGGATGTTAAGAGGTTGTGGAGGGGCGCTCTATGGGGAATTTGGCTGAAAAGGAATGCTAGAATTATCTGGAAAGTGATTACAGCAGCGCTTCTTTGGGACAGGGTGCTATATTTGGTTTCTATTGGGCTTAAAGTGCAGCCTGTTTTAAGAATGCTGTTTTCAAGATGCCAACTGAGGCTGGGGGCTTTGTTAAATTGATGTTGTCTTTTCTTCTCACTGCTTTCATGAGTGTAGACATCTTGTTATCCTTAATTGTCTCTGCCTCTCCTGGCATTTTCAATGAAATTCCTTTTTCATAAAAAAACAGGGGTATAGAAGAGATCTGAAAATAGAGTATAAAAATTACCACAAGTAGACCCCATTTTGATCAACATGACTAGTTGCTAAAATGTCCATATTAGGTGACAAGGACAATGCTGTTACAGAGACATCCACATGCATTGCATCAATTTGCCGTGCCAAGATAATGTCCCAAACCCTAAGACTTCCATCCATGCTGGCTGACAAAAGCCACTTGCCATCCTCACTGAAACAAAGATCTGTAATACGATCTGAATGACCTTCAAATTTGCGAACCATTCTTAAAGCCACAATGTCAAATAAGCGAATAACTAAATCATCTGTCACCGTAGCCAGAAGACCTGAAGATAATGTTAGATGGCATTACTGAGACAAAATATGAGAGAGAGAGGCTAATTAAGAAAAGGACACATAAAAAGATGTACAATACCATTGGGGCGGTGGTAAACAATTTTAACAACGCAGCAACCAATTTCCCATCTGGATTTTAGCTCACGTCCTTTGAAATCCCAAGCCTGCATCAGAAACATAAACAATAAAAACCATTCAGCAGAGGTAGAACCAACCTAAGTAGTTTTTCATTATCTTATTTTCAGCAATATTTATTCATCCTTTTCCCTAACCATACTATTTTCCTTGGAGTAAAAATCTTCAAGGTTTGGAGAAAAAAAGAGGAAAAGTACAATTGAAATTTTTATAATTGCCAACCATCTGGTGTTGTGGGAAGGGAGGATGTCGTTGGTAGGGATTTAAGGTTGCATGGGGCATCGTTGGTAGGGATTTCACTGCAGCAATTAAATAATTTTTTGAGAAAGGTAAGATACTCAAACAATTGAATCATACGACTATTGCGATTATTCCCAAGTCCCAGCATGCTAACACAATACATGACTATAGACCTATATCCTGCTGCAATGTGGCTTATAAAGTCATCTCCAAAATCATTGCTAGCAGGATATGTCCTGAACTGGAAAAGGTAGTGAATCATGCACAATCAGCTTTTGTGAGGGAAAGATGCATGATTGAAAATACATACTTAGTCCAGGAGCTTGTGAGGAAGTATGCTAGAAAGAGGATATCACCAAGATGCATGCTAAAGATTGATTTGAAGAAAGCGTATGATTCCATCTCATGGAAATTCATAAAGGAGGTGCTGATCAATTTGAAGTTTCCTGGTAAAATGGTGATTTGGATTATGGAGTGTGTAACTACCCCCACTTATTCGTTGTCCATGATTCGAAGTTTGGTGGGTTTTTTTCAAGGGAAACAGGGCAGACAAGGAGATCCTTTATCCCCTCTTCTGTTTGTATTATGCTTGGACTATTTATCGAGGCTGTTGAAATCCTTAGAGGAGGATCAGGACTTCAGCTTTCATCCCAGATGTAAAGAGTTGAAAATAACCCATTTGGCCTTTGCAGATGACTTAGTCTTGTTTTCCAGGGGCGACCACAGTTCAGTTAAAAAGTTGATGGATGCTTTAGAATCTTTCTCCAAGTGCTCAGGCCTAAAATCAAATCCCTCGAAGTCTAAAATTTTATCTGCAGGTCTGAGTGATTATGAAGCCAAGAGCATTAGAAATCTGACTGGCTTTCAGCAAGGGACTTCTCCATTCGGATACCTGGGCATTCCTCTTGCTTCCACAAGGCTGAATGCAACCCATTATGCACCTTTGATAGCTAGAATTGAGAAGTTCATTAGCTCATGGCCAGGTAAAACTTTGTCCTATGCAGGTAGAATGGAGCTAATAAACACTATTGTTCAAGGGATTGAATGCTTTTGGCTATCAATTCTTCCCATTCCAGTGGCTGTACTAAAATATATAATTAAACTCTGTAGAGTTTTCTTATGGGGAGGCAGAGTCAAACCCTTAGTGGCATGGAAGGATGTATGTCTTCCTAAAAATGAGGGAGGTCAGGGTGGTTTTGATTTGAAACTCTGGAATACGGCACTGCTTACCAAGACACTGTGGAACATTCACAAAAAGAAAGACTCATTGTGGTCGAAATGGATACATCAGAGTTATCTTAAACAGGGGAGCATCTGGGAGATCTCAGCCAGACACGATGATTCTCCCTTGTTCAAAAAAAATTGTGGAGATTAGAAATATACTGATACTTCAATGTGGTGACAGACTGAATGCAGTGAAACAGCCGGAGCTATGGTGTTCTGGAAATGAGATAATCTGTTCTAAAGCTTATAATTTTTGGAGAAACAAAGGTGCCAAACTGCCATGGTATCCACTGATCTAGAGAAGTGGATGCACTCCAAAATACTCCTTCATACTATGGCTAGGTGCTAAAAATAAATTGTTAACTAATGAAAAACTCTCGGGTGAGGATAAGGAGTTGCCTTGTGCCCTGTGCATGTCTGAAATTGAGACGGTGAATCACTTATTCTTCAAATGCAGAGTGGTTAACGAGGTCTGGAATTATCTTAGAGGCTGGCTTGGATGGCATAGGAGAATGACAACTTTAAATGCTGCCTTAAAATGGATGAAAAAAGAAGCTAAGGGAACTGGTATAACATCAGTAGCTAGGCGTGCCTGTGTGGCTACAACAGTATATTGGATCTGGCACTTCAGAAACAAAAAGAAGCATGAGAAAATAGAGACTCCGGTTGATGTCATCATCAAATGCATCCAGGGGCATGCATACAGAGTTATGAATGAGAAATTCCCATTTCTTACTCAGATTGGGGCCGAGAATCCAAATTAGATTATGATACTTATGTCCTGGTAGTTGGATAGAATGAGTCTTGTCTGTTAGATGGGCCTTTTGACTTGTCTGTTGATTGTATGGTAATGCAATGTGATGAGGGCTTGTTTGCCCTTTGAGCCTGAGGATGCCCAGAGTATGTTGTATATACACACTTGATTAATATATTTACCTTTACTGATCCCAAAAAAAAAAAAGGGACGATGACAGGAATTTTCTATAGATTCCCTTAAGGAGTTTGACAGATTACAAGAATCCATAATTTCTTGCGACAGCAATAAGCAAATCAAAGATGGTTCTCCATAAAATTTAATGAAAAACTGGAAGTTATTAATACATTCTTGCTCAAGATGAAGTAAAGGGGCACCCTGTTTCTCTTGGATGTGCAATTGAAATGTGAAGATCCTCCCAAGGTCTCCATATTGTGGGAGTTCTCGTGGTGTCAGATTTTGACCACTGACAATTTTTAGAAGCCAGGCTGAAGAGTTTGATGAATAGTTCTTATTTTGTGGCGATTGGGGACATGAATTTCCAAACGCTTCTCACATGGTTGTCTAGGCTTACGCCTGATCATTTTCCTACTTTGTTAAGAGTCTAGAAAGGTTACGTGGTGTCCTATGCCTTTTAGGTTAGAAAATACGTGGTTGGATCATAAGTCTTCTCTCCAGATGGTGAGGGATACTTGGAATGAGGAGGGTGATAAGCATTGGGAGGGTATCAAGTTTATAAAAAAGCTCAAGAAGTTGAAGGAAGTATTAAAGAAGTGGAATATTGAAAATTTATGGAGACACTAGAATTAAAAAATAAAAATAAATGATTTTAGGAGATATGGAGTTGTTCGATAGGAAAGAGGAGAGGAATTTATTGGTGGAGGAGGTTAAGAGGATGTGGTTAAAAATGAGTTGGAAGAGGTTATTTTAGAAAAAGTTAGGGATTGGAGTTAGAAGACAGACATAAGTGGGCTATGGAGGGTGATTACAACATTAAATTCTTTCATTTGGCTAATGATAAGAGGAATGTTATTAGGGAGTTGGAGGTGAGGAAAAGAGAGAATACTTCTGATCTTCTTGTGATAGCAAGAGAATTTACTAATTTTTTTGCAAACCCTTTTTCCAATGAGGATGAAGATAGGCCAATGATAAGGGGTTGGGGTGGCTTTCCATTTATGATCAAGAGTCTTAGAGAAATCTTTTGACGAAACTGAGGTTAGGAAGGTTCTATCTAGGATGGATAAGGGATAAGGCTCCTGGTCCTGATGATTTTAACATGGAACTTTTTTTACCAAGATTGTTGGGATGTGGTCAGAGTGGATCTAACGAAGATTTTTAAGGATTTGTTCCTTTATGAATTGAGTAGGACTATATAATCCACTTTCATTACTTTGGTTCCTAAGAGAAGTAGATCTATTAATGATGTTGATTTTCAGAGTAATAATTTGGTTACTAGTGTGTATAAGATTATTGCGAAGGTACTTGCAAATAGTTTGAGTTTACTAATAGAGAAATGATTTCTCAAGCTCAAAGTGCTTTGGGGGTATGGGGCAGGGCAAGGCAGATTGTGGATGCATTTTAGTGACTAGTGAGCTCATGGAGGATGTGAGGAGTAAACGAAGAGGTACTATGCTTCAATTGGATTTGGAAAAAGGCTTATAATCAGGCTGGAGAGGAATGGCTTTGGTTATAAGTGGAAGACTTGGATGAGGGGCTGTTTATCTAATGCTTCATTGTCTACCATTATCAATTGAGTCTAAAATTGTCGTTTAAGGCTTTGATCAGTGTTAGGCAAGGAGATCTTTTGTTCCTGTTCTTGTTTGTCTTGGTCGTCGATTGTTTGATTAGAATGATAGAGATACTGGATTAAGATTTTTCACTTGACATGCACCTACTTTGTTACAGAAGTGGGGAGACTAGTTCTCATAAGTATTTTTGGTTGCGAGTATATGGAATGAGTTGTTTGGCATTCTGGGAGAGAACTGGTTCTATCACTCAGCAATCATGAGCTTGATCATGAAAGAAAGTTAGTATGGAAAAAGGAAAAAGAAGATGCATTTTTAATCCCCTTCACCATTTTGGACTTTGTGGAGGAGGGAGAGAAACAGGAGAGAATTTGAAGAGGAAACATCTCCAGTTTGACTCAAAAATAGATGGTTAGAATGCTCAACTTTCTAGTGTAATAAAAAGTGTGAAATAGATGTCCATACTATTAAATCTTACTGATTTTTTGAATGGTAAGAAAAGTTTACTTTGGGTCAGCACCCCCTTGGTGCCTTGTCAACAAATCTTCATCTTTTACTGGTCTGACTGAGAAGCAAAAGGGTCTCAAAGGAGATGGTGTTTTCCCCGCTCCCACCATTCCAGAAGAGGAGGTTATGAAAATGATATTGCAGCACAAGATTTCTAGATGAGATAGGGGTAGGGGTAGGCCTAAAATAATTTGGAATGAAGCAGTGAAGAAGGATTTAATAGCACTTAATCTAATAGTGGAAAACGCTCTTGATCGGGTGAATTGGCGAAAAAGGATTCATGTAGCCGACTAGGGGACTTAAGGCTTGTTGTTGTTGTTATATGTCTGAGGCTGTCTGCTCCTCTGAGGGCAAGAAATTGGGTTGAATTGTGGTATAAGCAAAAAGAAAAATAGACAAAGTTGGACAATTTAAAGTGCTTTGTCAGTCTATAACAGAAGGGTTGAAAAGGGGTTTAATGTTGTTTATCTTTGATGTACAGGAAATGAGTCCAAGATGTACGGAAATGAGTCAAATAAATGCGTATCTTAAATTGTGTGGGTTTACTAGAACAAGAAAGTTTTGATTGGTTGCTGTAATCTTTATATATTTTTTTAATTCAAAATAACCAAAAATTAGGATGGGCACTTTGGAGGCCAAAGAAGGCCCTTTGTTCTGCTTATATATATATTTTAATCTTTTAGCAGTGAGGAAACTCGTCCTCCTTTATCTTGTATTTCTTTCCTCTCTTAATAATTTTTATTTTGCTATTAAAGAAAAAATTCTTACAACAAAAAATATGCACCTTTATGTCCCCATGGTATCCAACACTTATCATCAAGGAATTTGTTGAATCACATGCTACTCCAACCACCTCTCCATCATGGGCACAAGTTCTACTCTCTGACATGTCCAGGTAACTGCCTCGGCTGATCCCTGATTGAAGATTAAATCGTTCAATCCAACCTCCTGCTGTTCCTAGAACAGCAAAATTGCCACACACACTAATACTGCAGGCCTGCAACAAGGTGCAAGGCTTTCCATCAAGTTTTATACATAATGAATTCAAAATACCATACTTTGGAAGCCAATTAGCATCAAAATTTTCAATCAGCTGCAGCATCACAACAGTGATCACATGTAGTACAGGGGTAAGAACAAATTGCTTGCAAGACATTGCAATGATATAAAAGTCAAAATTGTGAAGATGCCAAAATTCAAATCACAACGCAAAATTGCACAACATAGACTAGAATCAAAGGTTACATCTGGTTCACACGAAGGAATGGAGGGAATGGAATAGAAACTTCATAGGGATATAATAACTAACAAGAATGTTACTCAAGAAAAAAATTGTGTCATTCAATCCATCATGGGATAGGATAGAAATAGATATTCACATGGTAAAACTAGGTACAATTCCTTCTCAATTCCATGTTAGATATTAATAAAAATTTTCACATGGTCATTTGTTTTATATGGTAAAAGAAAATATGCCATAATAATAATATAAAAGAAGTATTGCAGTTTAAATTCAAGCATTACCTTTACTGGCATTGGATTGTCTGGGCATGGTTTCAGAATATGCTCACCAAGTACAAAATTCTGGAGTCTCCACACATACGCCTGGGCAGTATCCATGTGACAGGTAACCACATTGCACCAATCACGCTCCCTTATTTCAGCTAATTTGATTTGTCAAGAAAAAGTAACAGGGTAGAATAAGATCACTTAACAGACTGTAAAAAAGAGAGTTTCAAAACATTTAAAAAAAAACATGGGAGAAAAAATAAGATCATTTTACAGCTGAAACATGAGGGAGTCACTAAGTATTTAAACTGCATAGCAGGTTTTAATAATCTTTGAAATATCTTCTGCATAAATTTTTTCCGTTTTCTGGGGAAAATATTTCAGTTCAACAAAACAGAGTCTAAGAAGCACTTTGTCTTCCATAAAGTGCTATTAATTTGGAGGACATTATAGACATTAGTCACTTTACATGTAAAATATATTGCCAATTATTACTTCGAAAACTAAAATATTTAACATCTAGCACCTCCCATAGTGATTTTCCATGACCGGACATGCTTTTGGAACAAGATGCCAAGCAATCAATCAAAAGACATGACTGTCAAATGAGTACAGAGAAGGGTGTTATGGTGGATGTGCACCATTTACAAATTAAAACTAGCATAATCCAAAATTTAGAGCAGGCCTTGGATCAATGGTAAGGTTGCTCCTTTGTGACCGATTGGTTGGTCACGGCCTCACAGATTCGAGTCCAAGGAAACAGCCTCTCTGCATAAAAGCAGGGGTAATGCTGAGTACACTGTAATGACCCTCCCCCAACCATCGCAAAGCAGGGAGCCTTGTGGCTGGGGAACGGAGATCATCCAAAAATCTTGCATTTAAAGTAAAGTCAAAGCATTACTTGGATGTAATACTTAATCTCTCCTTCAACCTGTATGCAAGATCCGAGGTGCCAAATGGTGAAATCTCACATGGGAGTTCAAAACTTTATTCATGCATACTATTTATTCCATTTACATTTTAATATTTCCACTTTGTTTAGTTAATTTTGTTACTAATATTTCTTAATGGATATTTAAATTGATGGAAGAATAATAGCATAATGATACATTCTCTTTATGCTTGAAAGCGTGCAATTTATACACCTTTGTGCTACTAATAAATTGGTCTAATTTTATTAACAATTTCTGCATTATGAAACACGTACAAAAAAAGTCAAGATTACCATTTATCTAAGCTCCATTTAATTCCTACATTACAAAATTCCACCAATTTCTCAAAACAACATTAAAATTGGTTAAAAACAAAACTCCGACCACATTTCCATTGGAAATGCCATCAATTGAAATTCAAGGCATGTGAGAAGTCGTATTAATTGGGAATAGGATCAAATGGAGGATAGCTTCAATAAATGTACCGTAATCATGTGTTCCAACCAACATTAAAATCTGATCCTAAACAACTCTCCACCCGAAGGATAAAAGAAAAACAAGTTAATTTAACAAGTTGATCCAAATTTTTTTTATAACAGTTTTATTATAATTTTGAATGTTCTTTTATATTTTCTAATAGCATTCCCTCATGAAAAAATAAAAGCTCAAAGAGAGACCATACCACAATCAAATGCAATAACAGGCTTCAGTTTGATCTCCTCTTCCTGAAAAGTAAGCAAAATGAAACTTAAGAAAATTTTATTTTGGTATCAAAGATGCAGTACTAAACATCATACATTCAAGCATGTAGTCTAAATAGTCTATTCATAGCAGGAAAAAATAGAAAAAATATCTATTTTAGAAGCTTATATTTGTGCATGAAGAAGACATGAGCACCTATGATCAATAATGTATGCCACATAGAGATACAAGCCATTACCCGTCATACCTTCACCCTTAGTTTCTTTGCTCTTTTAGACACATGACGCTGAGAAAGCTCTCTACTTTGTTGATCCTGTTAAAAAATGCACATATTTGTGAGAGAATTTATCTGAACATGAAACAGCTATGGTGTACCAATGAGATCTTTAAATAAAAAAACATAATTAAGAAAAAAGTCACACTAGTGAGTGCAAAAAGATTTTAAATGCTTCAGAAAGGATAGAGTACAGAAAACAGTTGAAAAATTGTAAATGTTGATATTCTACTACTCATGGCACAAGCCACAGACTATGTTCAATTTGAGATGCAAAGGACAAATAAGAAAAAAAAAACCCACGTTTTTCTAGAAAAATTGAAACACCCACATTAAGAATTTCAAATGTATTAAAAAACGGAAATTCAGGATCTTAATAATCAAAGCATACTAATGCTAGCAAAAATTATTAATCACCCAAACCAAAATTGCCAGACTCCTCACTAATTTGATACAAGCAAAACATAGGACAGATATCAATGCCCACGAGCTTATGAAGCATGGACTGTAAACAAAAGGTTCTACAACTCTCTGCAAAATCACCCCAAACACCTTTAGATTTATATTTTCCAGCTAGTGGAGGCACTCTAGGTAATTAGGCACTCCTGTAATAAAAAAATCGATATTCAAGTAGACTGCTTAACAAACTCCTAATCCTACAATTAGCAAAGCCAATATTTAAGTAGACCACTTAACAAATCAATATGTTTACCACTTTACCCTATTTGGTAACAACCATCTAGCTCAAAATAAGTCTGCCTCAAACCTAGAGGGCGGCACACCGAGAAGGAAAGGAAAAACCTTTGAGCATGAGGTTGCAGCACAGCAATAGTTGGAATATGCAATAGTTGCAAATCCAACATGCAAAACTAGCCCTCTCCTTCAAATGCACTGGGAGTTTATACAGTTCCTAGGGGTTTTTTTTTGGCTCGGGTGCACGTCACTGCTATGTACCATCTCATTAAAAGTTAGGTGCAAAACATATCAGTACTTAAATTGATGATCCGGAATCTGCCACACTGCTATTGAATAAAATACAAAGCAATAAACATAATTTTAGTTTTTTTACTGCTAAGCAATAGAAATAAAAATAATATTCCAAAACACAAACAGATGTCCAAACAAAAATTTATAGCAGAAAACAGTCAGGCAAGAATGAACCAAATGATCAGAGATAATAACCTCAAGCAATCTGAATATATCTCCGTATGCAATATGTCATATGATAAAAATGTTTATCAACATGACAGAGCAAAGTCACGAAGATGACGTAACCCAAAATGACAGTCTCAGGCCAAAAATAATATACAGCACCGGTATATAGTTCCAAATCTCCTAATATTATTATGTAACACAATTAGTTTTAGCTTGCAGTCTTGCTCAAAGCCAATGCCGACAGGCAATGGAAACTAGAAACATATGAAACCCATATTTTAAATCCCATGATATGACAACAAAGCAAATGTGACACAACCAGGCAGGACCCAACTATGCACGTGTGTAAGCTCAAATACAAAATCACATGCACCGACATTTACGTGTGTGTGTGTGTGTGTGTGCATGCGTTGTGTATCTACAACTCTTACCATCATACACTAATATTTCACATTTCTGCATTATCAATAGCTGTTTTCCATGATTTGCCATAGAAATCATTATCTTGTCCAGTTGTCCTTTTTCCTGCAGCTACCCTGCACTAAGAAATCATTTGTGAAATAAATCTTGCAACAATCCTTGGCGAGTTTAGTTTCCCAATCATGTGCTCCGACGAAAATAACAGGATTAGTAACTACCCAAGAATATTGAGTCCTAGCAGGATTTTAGTACCTATAGGGTGTGTTTGGCTCAGTGACTAAGGCTTATAGGACTGGACTGGATTGGACTGTCACTGTACTGAATTGAATTGGTTACGATTATTATCCTATCCTGTGTTTGAATTAGGACACCCCATTGAATTGGCTAATCATTCAAAGGATTAAAACACCCTTTAATTTTAATTTTAATTTTTCTTTAAATTAAAAATTATAACAATATAGATGAAGATTCGCTAAATTTCTTAATTTAAATTTAATCTGAATTGAGCTGCCCACCGAAGCCATACCAATCGACAATCTCCAAGTCCCTGGTAGGAGTAACACGGACAGTATCCTGTGCCATGCCGATGGTCAATGAGGCCGAAAAGTACGACATGGAATACTGTGGACAAGACATTGGAGCTCACCGATGGCCTTGGAGATGCTGGGGCCGTAAGATCTGCTCCAGATCCATCTCATTTTGAATGATTTATAATAAATGCATCCCTTGTGACAAATCCTCTTCTTCTCACTCCACAAACCCTCAAACAGAATTTGCAAACAAACATATATGATTTCCAAACCTCTCCCATCCCCAAAACAAATTCCTGCTTCAATTTTCATAGCTTTACCATCGCCAAATCAAATTCCTGCCTCTAATCACATGTTCCTCAAGATCAGACACCACCAAAGATGTTGGAAAAATGGCTGGAGAAGTTCACGAAGATGACCCTTGTTGTGACGAAGGAGGGCAAGTTCAGCGGCAGATTAATTCCTGTCCAGTTCAGCTGTTTATTTGAGAAGCAAAGATCGAGTGGACGGAGACATCAAACTCCGATGCTGTCTTCAAGAGAACCATGGTGGTGATGCAGAAATCAGAGAGAGAGAGAGAGAGAGCGAGAAGAAGAAGATAATTGGGGAGAGGGAGGGTGGAGGGCATGGGTGCCCATTTCATTCCTTTTTTTTTGGCTAGCAAGGGCAGGCTGGTGGGAGGGGATCAGCCTGCCTAATCCTATATAAAGCAGCTAAGCTCCATCTTCTTAGCTAGTCATGTACTATCACTGTGCTGTGCACCAGACATAGGCTAGGTGTGGTTAGCCTAGCCTAGCCTAGTTTAGCCTATCCCAGCCACCAAACCAAATGCACCCATAGTGTCTACATAAAGGGTTTGTACTCTTCTGATTTCTAATAGTTGAATAGTTGAATGAATCAGAATTTACAGGATTGATGCTTTCTCTTGGCCATGCACAACTAATGGTGATTGTGAGATGATTACTCAAAAATCTTCGATTGATGTTCTAGGTTTTTATCCTCCTCTACTTCACTTACTTGACACCTTGGGGGATTTCCTAGGTTCCATGATTCAATCCTCCCCTCTGCTTCCGCAGTTCTTTTTTTTCTTTCAAATAGAATTCTGCCCTTGACTTCTCAACATCTCCAATTAAAAAGCCCTTACCTTAAAGCTCACAATCTCCCAAATGCATATACACAACTGTAGAACCTCAAAAGCCTACAAATTATACCCCAATGACTGTTCTCAGTACCGCTCATAGCCATTCTTTTCAGCTCACCAGCAATTTCCATGTGTTCCAAGTTCCTATCCAAACTTCACTAATCAAAAACCCAAAATAGAATGCTAACTTCCCTGGAACCCAATCTTAAATCAATGTTCAGCCCTAGCAGACCACTGAAACCCCTCTTTGAATCTGTTTCTTGCAGGACATTTTCCATTTTCCATTTTCCTGTTTATTTTTCTATATCAACTTTTAAAATACAGTTCAATTTTTAATTAAAGACCATTTTTTGTTAAAAATACTTGAAGATGGTTCATTTTAGGACATATATTCCAATCGTCAACATTCCAAACCCCTGAAGGTAATTTCTATTTTTTTATTTAGTTATATTTTTGGGGGGTGGATTTCCTGTCCCCTTTCGTTGGAACTTCTCTCTCATTCTAATACACCTCTTTCTGTCCAAAAAAAAAAAATCAGTTAATCATAATAAACTACAGGGACAATAAAAATCCAGGGAGGGTAGAAGCAACTGTTGGAGATGTAGGTGTGCTGCAAATTGAATAGAAGTGCTAGTCCTACATTGGTTGTCAAAGGGAGTTCTCTCCTATGTGTGTCTTGACTCTTGACTCCTATTTTATTACACACCTTATTTTCCTTAAAATCTATTTCTTTTTTGAGCTAATATGAGGGATTTTTATACTAAACAGCAGTGTAATCTGACTTGAAAAAATAGATTTGAGTAAATTCTAAAGTTATTGCTTCAGTTTTTCCAGCAATAACTCTTCAGTTTTTTGGTCTTAAAGTTCCAGTCTTAGCTGTGTTTTCAAGCTTCAATTTTGAGAGCTGTCTCTTGGTTTTACGGCTTTGCCTAATTGAGTTTTTGGTCTTCAATTGCAGTAATGGCTTGCAGTTTCTGATTTATACTAACTGTTACAATTTTAATTTGCAGCAGTTACTGTTTTCTGACTAAATTATTTACAAGATCTATTTTTCATTTTTTTAGAATTTAAGAAAATGAATTCAATCCACCTCTAACACCCTCTGCAGTGCCCAAAAAAGGTGCAATTTGCAACTTTCGGGATACACTTCCACCTTTCCATACTTCTCCTAAAATTGCTCTCCTCTTCCCTCCCTTTCTTTTCTCTAGATAAAATATTAGCTTATGCCTAGATTGGGTTAAGTTCATGAGCTTCTGGTTTAGTGTGCAACTCATCAGCCGCGAAGGCTCTTGAATCCTCCTGGAGACTGGACGCCGAGTACCAACTGCACTGTTGAGGGCGCAAATTCGGTTTTAGGACAACAGAGTTTATATATGCTTCAGCATGCAAGCTCCTTACTGTAACTTATTCTTCGTAATTTTTCATCTTTCTAAGTATTCTGTTTTTAAAAGACAAAATCAACTCAAATAATCTTTCTGAAAAGAAACACGACATAAGAATACATCAGATGAATTAGAAAAGAGAAACTAATGAATAATGCAAAATGAAGCTTTACAAGGCAACAGAAGCTTCCACCAAAGTGATAAAAAATTCTACTAAGGGACAGAATTAAAAGAACAATAATGAGAGAAAGAATACCTGGATGACAGAGAATAGACGGAAGGCACGATCATGACCCGCAGATAGAATATGTCTCCCATTGGCATAGAACCTGTAGGGGATTTTAATTCAAGGTGCCAAGAATCTGTCAATTACATTAACAACAGAACTGAAACAGTAGGGTCAAATTGAATCGTTAAATTAAAAAGTATGATGCATTCTCCCTCAATAAGAGAGAGAGAGAGAGAGAAGAAAGAGAGAGAGACCTGATGCACAGTGGAGGAGCACTATGCCCACTTCGAAAACGAAGAAGCCGAGGGTCCCCATCACTTGTATCAAATATCCACATCTAAAATGTTGAAATAATAAGTACGCAATTCAAACATGCAGTTTAGTATATTACAATGCAGATATTATCCAAAACATAAATCACAGCATTTCACTCATAACATTTTGTGAAAACGTTGACAATACACAAACTGGCCTTAAAAATGGTGCATTCAACATCAAAAAGTTGCGAAAACAGGCAAGTTCGAACAATATTTGAAGAAAAAAATGAACACTACTGCAAAATGAACTAGATCATGTTTCATAACTTTCATATATATATATATATATATATATATATATAAGGGAAAAAGAAAACAACTTTATCCCACAGTCAGCCAAATTGATCTTTCTCTCTATTATATTCAATTTAAGGCTATCAACTTCCCCTAAATTAAATTTAATAAAAAAAAATTTTACTGCTTCAGGCCATGTTATTCTTGGGATCTTGGTCTTCCTTTTATCCTAACACCATCCTCATCCAAGTCTTCCCCATCTAACAGTCCGTGCAGTACATGTCCAAACTATCTTAAACAATCTTTCCAAAACTTATCTTCAACTGTTGCTAACCCAACATCTTCACCATGCAGTAATTTCTTTATTCTATCCTTGTATTACTAAATGCTAATAATCCATCTTAACATTTTTTCCTTTCTCCTCATTCTTTGACCATGTTCAGTTATTAACTTTCCTGTATTTTGATTGGAAGTTTCCCTTAAACTAGCATATAATCTACAATCACGCAACATATTACCCAGGTGTCATAGGCCAAATATTTCACACCTTTGTGAAAGGACCGAGCAGCGCCAGCTAAAGCACTCTTGTTTAACTAGCCATCCTAGTGTTTACCACGATTCACCAATAGAAAACTTTCATTGTCAGTCGAGCAAATATAAGCGGAAGCAATAAGCAACTTATGAAAGCAATGACACACAAGCAGTAAACATTGAAGCAACGTAATTCATTATCAACACCCCAGTTAACGTGTGTCTAGAGAAAGAGGCAAGTAGGCTAAACACGTTTACAATAGCTAGTGAGTTTTACAAGTTAATGAACACTCACCCTCACCTAAAGAGCTTTTTATGCCATTCTCACTCTGACACAAGGGAACATCACTATGACCGTGGAGTCGCACTCCCCTTTTTAGCCTAGGGAAAAACTATCTCTGAAAAATAACTTTAAACTAGTTTTTACATGATGGAAACCCATCCCAAATGCACGAGACAAGCGGTCACAGGCAAGCATAATGCCCTAAACAAGCTCGGCTTGTGACACTCCCCTACTTATGTAGTCAATGTCCTTGTAGACTTTGACGCTAGGCACACTTCACACTTCAACTTTGTCCAAAAACGATTTCATATCTTCTGCAAAAACCATCTATTTCTTCATTGCCAAGGCCTTTCCACTTCACTAAGAACTCCTGCCACTTCTTCCTTGAGGATGTGAACTCTCTGTCTACAAGGATGTCTTCAAATTTTCGTTTGTCGAGTTGCACTATCTTCAATTCTGCTCTGGTTAACTAACTTCTGCTTGGATTTTCTGTGTTGGCGTTGAACGGCTTAACGCAGCTAACGTGAAACACGAGATGCACTTTCATCCAAGCCAGAGGATCAATTCTATAAGAGGCCTTTCTGAATTTGGCCAAGATGGGGACCGGTCCTTCATATTTACGAAGTAATTTCCTATCTCGTCCTCCTAGTGACCTATCAAGATTAAGCTTAACAAGCACCAAGTCACCTATGTTGAAGTGTTGTGGTCTTCTCTCCTGATTTGCCCATTTCTTCATCCACTTAGAAGGTTTCTCTAGGTAGGCTCGGATGATCTCTGCATTTTGTCTTCATTCTTTGGTAAAGATGTACGCTCTGGGACTCTTTCCTATGTACAACTCGTCCACTATGCGAGGTAACAATGGCTACTGGCATGTAACAAGCTCAAAGGGGCTCTTGTTGGTTGTTGAGCTCTTTTGGGCATTGAAACAAAGCTGAGCCACATCAAGTAGTTACACCCAATTCTTCTGGTTGGCATTGACAAAATGGCGCAAGTACTTTTTTAGTAGCCCGTTGAATCTCTTCGCCTGTCCGTCTATTTATGGATGATAGCTCAAAGAGATCTCAAGCTATGAACCGAGGATTCTATAAAGTTCTGTATAGAAGTATCTGTAGTCTCGATCACTAATGATATCTTGAGGAACACCCCAATACTTCACAATATTCTTAAAGAATAGTTGTGTCGTCTCCTCTGCCAAACAGTACTTCGATGCGAGTATCAACGTATCGTACTTCGAAAACCTGTCTATAACCACAAATATAGACCCTACATCTCCCACTCCGGGCAAGTTGGTGATGAAGTCCAGTGAGACACTTTCCCACAATCTAGATGGTACTAGTAGGGGCTCCAACAACCCTGCAATCTTCTTCCGCTCCACCTTGTCTTGTTGGCAAGTGAGACAAGTCCAAATATCAACCACATCATCACGCATGTGCGGCCAAAGTGTGATGCCATCTTGGATGTCTGGCCCACATGGTATCATGACACTCCTAGCAGTGTCTTCCTCAGATCTCCAACTCGACACGGGCAAAAGGATTGAGATCTGTGGATTTGAGGATCATTGGGAAGAGTACCCATGCTACGGTGGATATCAAGGCTACCCATAATTTTGTAGGGAGGCTCAACTTATCCTTGGAGAAGGATTCAGGATGCATGAAAGCGGTGAATTCTGTGGCCTAGCCTTCTCTAGGAGTAGCCAAGCAAGTCACTATGAAGCTTGGGCAATGGGCAGGTCATTTGAATTCCACAGTGGTGCCGTTGGATGACTTCCAAGTCATTTTGGGAATGGAATTCCTGAGGGAAGGTGAGAGCTATTGAAGAAAGTGATGTCGGATAAGCTACCTCACAACTTGCCTCCACGATGGGGTGTGGAGCATGAGATCGAATTGTTCCCAAGAGTGAAACCACCTGCTAAGGAGCCATACCGGAGCTAGCAAAGTTGAGAAAGCAACTTGATTTGTTGGAGGTGGGATATATTCGTCCTTCCAAACCACTGTTCAGAGCACCAGTGTTGTTTCAGAGGAAACATAATGGGAGCATGCAGATGTGTGCAGACTACCGCGCGCTCAATAAGATGACAATGTACAACAAGTATCTTATTCCATTGATTGTCGATCTGTTTGATCAATTGAACCATTCCAAGTACTGCACTAAACTCGATTTGAGGTTGGACTATTATTAGGTGAGAATTGCTGATAGGGACGAGTTGAAGACAACTTGTGTGACGCGGTACGGGGCATATGAGATTTTAGTAATCCCATTCGGGTTGACGAATGCGCCTACGACATTTTGTACCTTGATGAACCAAGTATTTCGTGAGTACCTCGACAAGTTTGTCGTGGTGTAGTTTTTGGTAATCGCATTCAGGTTGACGAATGCACTTACAACATTTTGTACCTTAATGGTTCAACTATTTTGTGAGCACCTGGACAAGTTTGTCTTTGTGTACTTGGATAACATTATTGTCTACAGTTACACTCCGGAGAAACATAAAGAGCATCGATGGAAGGTGTTCGACAGGCTCAAGGAGAACATTTTGTACATGAAGAAAGAAAAGTGCTCTTTCGCTTAGTGAAGCATCAAATTCCTTGGTCATGTGACTGAGCAAGGTCATATCAAGATGGATATAGAGAAGATGAGAGCTATTCAAGAATAAAAGATCCCAACGACAGTGAAAGAGTTGCATTCCTTTCTTGGTCTTGTTAACTATTACAGGAAGTTCGTAGAGGGGTACTCAAGGAGAACTACTCCTTTGACAGAACTACTAAAGAAGGGTCAGAGGTGGAATTGGAGAAAGAAGTGTCAAGAAGCCTTTGATGACTTGAAGGATTTCATGATAAGAGATTCAGTACTTGATCTTTCGGACATCATAAATCCTTTGAGGTACACACAGATGCATCGGACTACGCCCTTGTAAGAGTCTTGTTACAGGTGAGACATCCTGTCGCATACGAGAGTTATAAGCTCAGTGAAGCAGAGCGGAAGAACACAACTCAGGAGAAGGAAATGCTAGTAGTTATCCATTGTCTCTACGTGTGGTGGCGTTATCTATTTGGGTCAAAGTTCGTCGAGAAAACGGATAACTCAAGTGTCGGACACTTCTTCACACAGCCAAAGTTGTCACCCAAGCAAGGCCGATGCAGGAATTCTTGGCAAAATTTGATTTCTCATTTCAGCACAAGTTAAGGCGGATGAACCAAGTTGATGCATTGTGCAAGAAGGCCGAGCTGGCGTCTTATAGATGGTAACACACTTGACGTTGGGTACCGTTACCACGATGATACGAGAGCACATCAAGGAGAATTTAACCAAAGATCTAGTTGCGCAGAACCTCATGAAGCTAGCAAAAGAGGGGAGAGCACGTCAATTCTAAATGAAAGACAAATTGTTGATGACCCATGGTAGTCGATTCTTTGTGCCACGATCTAGAAATCTGAGGAAGGCACTACTAAGAGAGTCATGATACCATGACATCCAAAATGGCAAGGCACTTTGGCATTTCTGCAGCAAAGGTATTATTGGACGCACATATGTGATGATGTGGTTCATTATACTCGAACTTGTCTCACCAGCCAACAATATAAGGTGGAGTAGAAGAAGATTGCAGGGTTTTCGGAGCCCTTACCGATACTATCTAGACTATGGGAAAGTGTGTCACTAGACTTCATCACCAACCTGTACATAATGGGAGATGTAGGGTCTATACTTGTTATAGACAGGTTCTCGAAGTACGGTATGTTTATACCCACACCAAAGTACTATTCGACAGAAAAGACACAATTTTATTTAAGAATACTGTGAAGTATTGGGATGTTCCCTAAGATATCGTCAATGATCAAGATTCATGATTCAGTAGCAACTTCTGGACAGAACTTTTGAAAATCCTTGGTTCACAACTTGACACATCTTTGACCTATCATCCACAGACGGACAAACAAATGGAGAGATTCAACAGGCCACTAGAGAGTACTTGCGTCATTTCGTCAATGCCAACCAAAAGAATTGATTGCAACTACTTGATGCGGCTCAGTTCTATTTCAATGCCCAAAAAGAGCTCAACAACCAAATGAAGTCCTTTTGAGCTTGTTACAAGCCAGCAGCAGTTGTTACCTCACACAATGGACGAGTTGTATAAAGGAAAGAGTCCCAAAGCGTACATCTTCACCAAAGAATGGAGACAGAATGCAAAGATTGTCTGAGCCTACCTAGAAAAAGATTAAATGGGCAGATCAAGAGAGAAGACCGCAACACTTCAACGTAGGTGACTTGGTGCTTGTCAAGCTCAATCCTGAACAGATCAAGTCACTACAAGAACAAGATAGGAGACTACTTCGTAAATATGAAGGACCAGTCTCCATCTTTGGCCAAAGTCAAGAAGACCTCTTACAAAATTGACCCTCCAACTTGGATGAAAGTGCATCATGTGTCTCACGACAACTGCCTTAAGTCGTTCAACACCAACACTGAAGACCCAAGAAGAAGTCAATAAAACAAAGCAAAATTGTAGACAGCGCAACCCGACAGACGAGAAGTGTCCGGAGTTTTTAGTGAAGTGGAAAGGCCTTGGCAACGAAGAAATTAGCTGAGTTTCTACAGAAGATATGCAACCGTTCGTTGACAAAGTTGAAGTGCAACTAGCATCAAAGTCTACAAGAACATTGACCACATAAGTCGGGGAGCATCACGAGCCGAGCTTACTCAAGGCATTCTGCTTGCCTATGACCACTTGTCTCGTACATTTGGGATGAGTTTCCATCATGTAAGTACTAGTGTAAGGTTATTTTTCGGAGATCCCTAGGCTAAAAGGGGGAGTATGACTCCTTGGTCATAGTGATGTTTCCTAGTGTCAAAGTGAGAATAGCATAGAAAGCTCTTTAGGAGAGTTGAGTGTTCATCAACTTGTAAAACTCACTAACTATTGTAAACGTGTTTAGCCTACTTCCCTCCCTCTCTAAACACAACGTTGTTAATGGAGGTGTTAATGAATTACGTTGCTTCAATGTTTACTGTATGCGTATCATTGTTTTCATAAGTTACTTATTGCTTCCTCTTATATTCGCTTGAATGACAATGAAAGTATTCTATTGGTGAATTGTAGTAAATGCTAGGTTGGCTAGTTAAACAAGAGTGCTTTAGCTAGCACCACACGACCCTTTCAAAAAGGTGTGAAATATTCAGCCTGTGACACCTACTAGATACACAGCATCAAGCATCAAGTTAACACCAATTTTATAAATAATACTAGCTAAAGAATAATTACAAAAAGGAAAAACGCCAAGCAACAAAAAATGATGCCTTATTCAAGGGACCACAATGGGTGGATATCCAAGGTTGGCAGGGACCCACACGGCACTGGGGTCTGGAAATGCATTAGGAAAGGCTGGAATAACTTTTTTCCCTTTATTAGATTTCAGGTGGGGGATGGAGAAAACATTTATTTGTTGGCATGATGCTTGGAGTTGTCTGGAGGCTCACAGTGTGTCATTTCCAGCCATTTACAACATAGTTTGTGACAAAGACGCTTGCATTTGTCAGCACAACCAAGCATCAATTAAGGGGTTCTTCTGGAATATTCCCTGCACAAAAATGTGGAAGATTGGGAACTTCACCAGCTCAACGATTTCTACAGTCATCTTTACACGATCTAGCCTCAAAAAACTTGACCTTCTTGTTTGGTACTTGGACAAGAAGGGGAGTCTTCACTGTCATATCCTTTTGCAGAAAAATTTTTACCTGGGAGTCAAACAACATTCACTCCCCTTGATCTCAATTATGGAAGACCGCTGCCCCCAAATAAGGTTGCCCTTTTTACTTGCGAAGCAGCTCATGGTAAGATCTTGACCCTAGACAACTTGCAGAGAAGGGGGTTCTCTATGGCCAACAAATGCGCCCTTTGCATGGCTGAGGCAAAATCAGTAGACAATATAATACTCCATTGCCCCTGGACTAGAAATCTTCATGATGTGGCTTTGACTCTTATCAGAGAATGGTGGGTTACCACTAGATCTGTTGAGGGGAGCTCTATGCCTGGAGAGGGATTCGGGCAAGAAAGGAAAATAAGAAGGCTTTGTCTCTCATTCCTCTCACAATTTTCTGCTGCGTATGGAAAGAGAGGAACAAAAGAGTTTTCAAAAATTCAACCTCCACGCTTCAGTTCAGCAAACAGCAGCGGTTTAATGCAGTTGCTAGTTGGCATAGTGGACTTGTGGCAAATGAGTTTAATGTAATTTTCTTATTTTTGTGACACCTTCCAGGGTGGTTGAATTCTTGTACTTAGGATTTGCATCCCCTTGATGCCCTTTTAATATATACTTTGCTGATAAATAAATAAAAAAAGATGAAAAGTTTCAGCCATGTCTGAGGTGGGTGCACGTGTTGGGAGGGGGGGATAGGAAGATAAGGTGCCTAAAAACTTTAGAAATAGTTCACATTATGCATAGATGACAAAGAAGATCATGACATATATGTGGGCGATCTACTAGTTTGTCTTTGGCTAATTAATCTCAATACTTCAATCCTATGTTTGGGAGAGGCCTTGGATTTGGATTTGGGTGGATTTAGGAAAAAAAAACTAAGACAAAATTTTATTGAATTTTGTCCAAACCTACAGAAATCAAAATCGAAGACTTGAAATCCATACTCCCAAAGGCAATGTAAGTCAAAATATATTGCTCTAATTGCACAATATGACCAATGAAACAAGTCCACAATCATCAATAGATGATAATATTCATTTTAGTAAATTGAGTATGTAAAAAATAAGAATCACAAAATAAACATTACATGCAAATACATTCTAGAAATAGACAAGCCAAATGCAACAAAAATGACTCAGCAGCTCCCCACCTAAGACAAGCATGCGGATCATACATTGTAACTTGTAAGCAGGGTAGGCCACAAACAGACTCTAATTAACCATTTTCTCTTTAAACACCCCAAAGAAGTACATCATTAAAGAAAGATGCCTAGAGAAAGATCTTCAAAGTACCAAAGAACTATTATTAATGCATACATCCCAACCTTCGCCCAATTTCAGTGTTAATTCAAAAAAAAATTCCAAAAATATAAACTAAGAAGCTAAAAAAGAGGCTTTTCCAAGTTGAAAATCTCTTAAGGCTTGAAATGATAATTATTAGCCATCAAAACCACATGAAGGAAGAAACCCTGAGCCTTTTCTTTGGCCATAGTTCCAAAGAAATCTTTCTCTTAATCAACTGAGATAAAATTCATTAAAGGGCAGCAAGGGGGTGTGCATCCATGTACAAAAAATGACAAGAAAATCAACCCTAATAGAGGGTGTCAAAAAATCAACAATTGTTGTATGAGTATCTATCATGAACAAGACACTATATCAACTAGTTAAAGACTTAAAGTAGTAGTCTGTCTTTTAATAATAAGGCAAAAGACACCAACCACCCCTAAGGTTTAGCAAAAATACAGTCCCCTAAGGTTTAAAAATCCTAGAGACCTCCCTTGAGGTTTGCCAAATAGACATAGACTCCTGCTTATAATTAGCAAGAAAAAAAACCTTCGAAGGGGTTTAAGTGTCCTAAAAGTCAAATGCCAGGGCTGGCCTTTGGGATTTTTGAAAGGGAGGTTCATGGGATTTTTGAAACATTGGGGGAGGTCTGTCTTTTTGCCAACCTTAGTGGAGGTTAGTGTCTTTTGCCGTTGATAAGATCGAAGGGTGTAGATGAACCTTCGCTCTTCTATTTCTTTCTCCCACAAAATTCAGAAATGGTAAGGGGAATAACGGTTAAAGCTTTCCTTCTTTCCTTAATTGAGCGAATGCTTCTTCCTCCACAGTTCTGGCAGTAACCAATTGCTGCCTGATCAGTGCAGTAGTCAAAGATTTCTGATGAAAGAACAATGCAAGAGGATATGCTCAATTTTCTCCGTATTTTCCAATTTCCATCCACAAAAAACATTAGTTGAAAAGAGGCAGTGCCATTTTCTGCAACTGCATTTTTTCCTTACTTTAGTGAATTCCTTTCCAAACCCATAGTTCTCCCTCCAATGCTCTGGAAGTAACCCATTGCTGCCTGATCAGTGTGATGGCCAAAGATTTCTGATATGCAATAGGATATGCTCAGCAGCTTTCCATGCACAACAAACATCTGTTGACAAGAGGAGGTGCCTTTTCTGCAGGCTGTCTATTGTAAGAATCTTCCCAAGAGTTGCCTCCCATGCAAAAAAGCTTTTGTGGGGGCAGCAGTTTTCCAAATAGGCTTCCAGGGGACCCACTGCTGGCTTCTACACGAGTAAGTGAATTCCAGTAGTAGGAGCTCACTGTACAGCTTCCATTGCCGTCTAGCGTCTACTTAGGTTCATTATGGATGTTCCAAAAGGGAACTTTAAAGAAGCTGCCAAAAAAATCAGTAAGATGATCAATGTCACAATCGTAGGCATTACTATCCAAGGGAATGTTTTAGAAAACCTCATATTTTTAAAGAAACCTTGCCAAGCAAAAGTTCATTTCTCACCAACTTCAAGCAAACCAAACAAATTCCCAATAAACTATACACCAACTCCCAAAAGCTTCATATACATAATTAGGTAATGTAAAAGAATATGATTGATAAATTTCTCTTCCTCTTTACTTGGCAGCCCCCCCCCCCCCCCAGGGGGCGATCGCAGGTGCAGGATAGCCAAATGCAGCCTCAAGGAACTTCACATGCAAAAAATGCAACTTCAAAAATTATAGTTTTCTGTAGCATCCAAAAGAAAATTAGCCTAACCCCATGTCAAACCTCTACTGAAACAGGTTATAGAAAGAATTAAGTGCTACAAGAACCATCTGGCAGTAGCCAAGGCAAAAAAAGGTGGGATGCAAGTGCTACAAGGACCATCACCACATCAAATATTATGCTAAAAAAGAAATGGCAACTCATTTCGCACTTCAAAAAAAGATAAAATAAAAGAAATTTTCTAGTCCCTCACACAATAACTATCCAAAAATCTGCCTCATAGCTAAGACCACCCAACAAGAAGCCCAATCAAATTGGTCGTCACCACACTCAGCTAAAACTACCTCACTCCAGAAAGCATCCCCTCCATCATTAACATCCAAAGCCACATCCCTCAGACTGCCCGATTGAACTAGAAGATATTCTTAACAAGATGATATCTACCATCACAGGAACTTCCCAAAAAAAATCCTTTGTAAATCTGTCTAATTTGTTGAACACTGATTTAGGGTCTAGAAAAAGAGAGAGAAAGTAAATGGTGGGATTGAAAGATATTAAAAAAGATAATCCACTCTTCTTAGAAAGATATAGGCCCCAAAATCCTAGGAAGAAATAGCCCATTAAATCCATCCCCCCAAGCAATAAGCTCATTCTTTCACAAATAAATTTCAAGTGCTAACACTTTTTCAAAACAAAGGAAACACTAAGTGTAAGGTTCTCATCGTAGTCCACCTCAAAAAGCAAAATAGCATCATCAGCAAAAAAGGAGATGAAAAATGGAGACCTCCCTGGAACCCATTTCCACAACTTTGGAACCATGATGGTGAACCTGATGGTAAGTACGTCAATGACCAAGAGTTAAAGGAGATAAGGGGTCCCCATGTCTTAAACCCCTAGAAGAAGTAAACAAACCACTTGCGCAACCGTTTTACAAGAATAAAGCATCTAGGAGCACAGATACAATGCGAAAAAATCCATTTCTCCAAAACTCCCCAAAGGCCAAAAGGATAGGCAAATTTGCAGCAGTTGAGTGAGCTTTATTTCTTCTAAAATGTGCCAAACCAGCTGCCATCTGGTTCCAATAAAACTGTCACAAAAGAAACAAAATTCTTGATTATGTTAGACATAATTTCATTCCGCTCATGTTTTTAACAATTAAAAAGAATAAAATTGAGGCCTCCACAAGAGGCTCTGTTTCAACCATGTTGCTGCTACTCCAAAAGATTTAGAAACCTTCCTTCAACCTCCTGTAGTTTCTCTTGACTATCATCACTATGTAAATCTTTACAAACATTCCTCATCTCTCCATCTTTTTATCTCTTGGCCACCACGTCAAGGAACTCCCCAAGAAGTTGATCACAGACTGAAGAGTAAACAAATCATCCCTCTTCGCATCTACCATTGACCAATGTTGAACCCAGATCCTCACTCAAGCACACCTTGGCAACCCTACAAAGATATTTTGTTTGTAAGCTTAAGCCAATTTGCCCTATCCCCTCCTCGTCAATGATCAAAACCATGGTTCAATTCACATAAAATAATGTGATAGAATAGTTCGATTTTTAAGAGCACATAAAATAATGTGATAGAATAGTTCGATTTTTAAGAGCCACTCACACATACTAAAAAACACATTTGACTATGGTAGCCATTTTCCTATCTTGTCTACTACCTCTACCCATCAACAAGAAATGAAATGAACATAATAGAAGTACTAATTTTCTTTTCCAACATTTCATGGTAACTAGTACGTTAACCATACAAAGGGATTTCAACTAAATAAATCTAAAATTTGTAACTAAGCCCAACACCGATATATCAATTTGATTTTGCAAACGCCAATCACATGCATCAAACAATTCGTCCAAACATTGATCATACTTTTATGGAGTTGTCACAGGATGAACTCATTAGCACAGGCTCATTAGCAAAGAAGTGCAAGGAAATTATTGAGCTGTCGTGTGCCTCCTTTATAACTGATTGAAGCCTTCTTTTCTCAAGATTCCATATGCTTATCACTCCAGATGAACCTCCAGATGCTAAGAGAGGCCGACCATCTATAAAGGCAAAAGAAGAAATTAAGTGACAAACAACTTGACAGTTCCACGGCTATGTAAACATATCAGTATAAAAGCAAAATACAGAATAAAAATCTTATATAACAAAATGGTGCACAGAACAATAGTAATTATGATATATTTCACAATACAGAAGAACAATAATTATGATAGGTATAAAAGCAAATACAGAACGTCAATCTTATATAACAAAATGGTGAAAAGAACAACAATAATTATGATATCTTCCACAATATTATAGCAAAGCATGCAGATCAGGTAAAAGATATTAATAATAACCCTAGATCATTCAATGAGTGGCATGTTGATTTCGTTATTTCTTACAGCTGTTCAGAGTTACAGGGACCCTCTCTGCAATGAATCTTGGACAAAACCACTCTTCCCTATGTACTACAATCATCTGACAATTGTGCATAAAAATTTAATACAATCAATGACTATGTACTCAATACATATCGAACAGCTCACAGTCCAGATGCATTTTCCAAAACGAGCTCACACTGCAAAAATACTCCCACAACTATTTCTCAAAAGAAACTCTTTCTATGTGGCATTCCGGATTCCCACCATGTGTCTCGGAGATTTTGGCCCCTCTATTCCCCCTCAGGCCTTCCCTAGTGGACCCCTCTATGCACCCTAATTCATTCAGCCCCTTATCAGCCAATGGGTGTTGAGTCGCTGGTTTAGTCACCAATGCTTCAGTCTCATTTGCTACCCCCTCATGCACAGGCCGGGAAGCCAAACAGATTCGGGAGCAGCTCATTCAGGCTCAAGAGCAACCTTGCAGAATCACAGAATATCTAACAAACAGGAAGATTTTGATTTTCTTGGAGGTTAGAGAGATTGATTGAGTGGTTCCTTGACGCCATGGAAGATTTGGGTTTGCATGGAAGTCCACCCTGTTGCTTCAACTCAAAGAGAATGAGTTGGGGAAATTTCCATCCCTATGGAGATCAACACTGGTGGATGGAAGAATATTGCTTTTCCAGAGGCCTTCAACTCTATGGCTTGACACAAAATTGCATCTGCTGCAGAAGATCTAAGAAGACTAGTGATCCCAACCCAAAGCAAAACCCAAGGTCTCTGCGCTGAGAAGGGTGACATTTGAATCGTGATTGGAGAAAATACAGGGAAGTTCCTCTCTGAATATAGCCTGTGTTTGGACCTGTCCTTTCGTTGTGTGTTCTTATCCCCATTGCGTCAATTCTTTGAGGCACACTGGTGGTTTTGCAGAATCCTGTCACACAAGGGATGGAATAGGCATGTAGGTGACATTTGAATCGTGATAGCAGAACAGACAGGGGGTTCCCTTCTCTGAGTATAGCCTCCCTTTGAACCTCTCCCTCCACTGCGTATTCTTGTCCCCATTGCGAAAACTCTTTGAGACTCACACTGGCGGTTTCGCAGAAGCTCATCTCACAAGGGATGGAATAGGCAAGTGTTGCCACGCACTCTTTTGAAGGCTTAGAGAGAGGTGAAGGGAAACTTACCCTCAAAAATCCCCTGGGCATTAGGAGGAAGGAGGCTAATAAAAAATGCACATATTTTGAGTTTTCAGTGAATTATGACAAGTCTAGTGGGATCTCAGACTTGGTGGAGGCTGGCAGCAGCAAGAGTCTTTTGGTGAACTTATTTTGAGTAAAATGATATCATGGAGTATAAGGCACCTTAACGACAGATCAAATAGGACTGCAATTAAGTCATTTCCCAAGGAGAGGACAGATGTTTGATTGTAGGAAACTAAAGCTGAATCAGTGGATCATGCGACATAAGAATGTAGGTAGATTTTCCTCGGAGCTGATGAAATGCAGGGGTGTTCTCATTTTATGCAAGCAAGAAGTTGTGGAAATGCTGGATCACTATAAATTCCTTCAGTTTTTTGCCTGCACAGGAACATGTAGGATAACTTCAAGTGGATACACACCAGGGTCCAGGTGAAGGGCCCCTAGACAGCTCTTGTGGAGCGAACTCTAGAAAGTCAAAGGCAGGTGGAATGCCTCTTGGATAATTGGGAAAGACTTCAATAAGATTTTATATCATCATGAAAAAAGAGGGGGGGTTACCTCGGAGAACACAAGCACGAAAGAGTTCCTTGATTTCATCAAAATATGAACGCCCTCATTGATCTTCCACTCACTGGTGGCTCATTCACTTGCTCCAAGTCCAAGGAGACTCCCTCTTTATTGAGGATTGCAGATTCTTAATCTTCACAAATTGGAAAGAACATTTCCCCAAGGTTATTCATAATCTCCTCCCAAGACCCATCTCAGGCCACTTACCCATCTTCCTTGATACAGGAAGAGTTAAGTGTGGGCCAACTCCCTTTTTTGTTTTGAAAATTGTGGCTCAAGCACGATAGTTTTGGCAATCAGGTTAATCACTCATGGTGTACTTTCCATTCTAAGGGGAAAGCAAGCTTTATAATTACTGGTAAATTGAAGGGGCTGAAGGAAAACTTGAGATGGTGTAACGTTCAAGAATATTCTCTAGAAAAGATTATAATCCTTATTGGCATTAAGGAGCTTGATGATGAGGAACTTTACAGTCTCAATGCCAAGAGTAAATCTAGAAGATATTTGCTCAGGAAAGAACTTGCTAAGGTTATTAACTTTGAAGAGACCACCTGGAGGCAAAAATCCAGGGCTAAACAGTAATTTCCTTCATTACACAATGAATGTTCATTGTAGATTCAACATGTCGACGAGAAGGAGATTTAACTGAAGATGATATAAAAAGGGCCATTTGCGAGTTCTATAAGGATATGTGCACTAAACCTGGGACATGGATGCCAGCAGTGGATAGCATCACCTTCAGCTCCCTGAATCTTTCCACAGTGCAGTGGCTTGAAAGGCCCTTTGCCGAAGAAGAAATTTTCTAAGCCCTCAAGGATAGTAATGAAAGCTAGCTAGTTGGAAAAGGAACTATTTGTCAAAAGGAGGCAGACTTACCCTCATCAAGAGCATCTTTGTCTAATCTCCCAGTCCAAGATATGTCCCTATTCCCTACTCTTTGCTCAGTTGCTAGCATGTCAGAAGGTCTTCAAAGAAGATTTCCTTGGGGGATCAAGTGAGGTTCATTAAACAGGGGCTGTTTAACAACCTATTTGTAACAAAGGCTTAGGGATTAAATCTCTCTCTAGGTTCAACAAATCCACCTCGAGAAATGGCTTTGGAGTTTCATAAAAGAAAATGACCACCTTTTGAGGAGGATCATTGCTTCAAATACAGTCTTCAGCATAATGGTTGGACCACTAGAGTTGGGAGAGGAGCTCACAGTGTAGGAATCTGGAATTCATTGGGAAAGCTTGGCATGGTTTTCTATCCCTCATCAGTTTTCAAGTAAGGAATGGGGATAACATCTGTTGGCATGATATTTAGTGCGGCGATCAGCCCTTGGTTCCAAATTCCCTTCCATTGGCATGACATTCAGTCTGGCTTGCAGTAAAATGCTCTGTTCAGTAAGCACCTTTGAATAATGATCAAAGTATCTTTGGAGCATTCCCTTAATAATAAATGTATCTAATTGCAAATTGACCACCTCAAAAATTTTTACAATAGGCTTGTACAAATTTCAAGATCAGGAAACTGCTAATAACCCCAAGTGTGGCCTGGATAAAAATGGTAGATTTACAGTCAAGTCTTATTATTGGTATTTCACTCCCCCAGTCGCAACCAGTAGCATCCCCCAAAACCTATCTGGAAAACAGAAGCCTAAACAAAGGTTGCTTTCTTTGCTTGGGAGGCAAACCTTGTGAAAATCCTCACAATAACAACTTAAAGAAAAAAGGGACTGCCTTTGTCAGCAGATACTGTTTGTGCAAGGAACATGCCGAGAAAATTGACCATATCTTTCAACACTGTTCTTGGACCAGACATCTCTTGGATCTGACTGCTACACTGATTAGGAAACAGTGGGCCCGCTATGATAGTGGACAAAGAATCTGCACATGGAAAGGCATTCAGTTAAGTAATGGAAGGACATCTTGACTCGAATTATTCTCGCCATTTTTTGGATTGCATGGAGGGAAAGCATATAAAAGAGCCTTTGAAGAATCAGCAACAGAAGTTCTAGCACTATTACTAACTGGCCAAGTGGATTGTACATCATAAGACACCCTTACTGTTTTAGTCTTTTCAACACCCTGTACAATGGGTGGGTGATCTCTTTTTTGATACTGTTTCGCACATGGGTAGTGTAGCCACCTACTTTTGTCCGGATTGAAATTAATTGAGGAATAGGAGAGGATAATTGAGCAAGCGAAGTTAAATTGAATATGTTTCCTCCTGTCCTAGACCATATTGCGGCCTAATTTCACTTTCTGAAATTTAATTGGCCGTAATTGAGTTAATTGAGGAGTTATCCTAGATTGGGATAAGTTCTTATTCTTGGATGAGATAAACTAGTTGCCAAATACTCTTCTAAGATAAAGAAGGGGTTTAGAGGCAAGGGCAAGCTCCCTTATTTTTCTATAAGAAGGAGACTGTGACTCTTGTCCACACAGACACGCATATGTTGAACAAACTCCATGAGGAGAGCTTGGGAGCAAGAGAAGAAAGAAAGAGAAGGAAAGCAAAGAAGACTCCATTGAAGATAGGGATTTTGAAGCTTGAAGAAGGAATAGTAAAAATGTAAAACTAAAAGGAGGAGACCAAAGCATGCTCAAAGTTTTGGAAGATCCAAAACCAGAGTAAGGTAAATCTACAATCCTCATACATTTTACATGGTTTCAAGAACCTTGGCTTGAGATTATAGTATGCAAAGGTGAATGGGTGAAAAATCTCTTTGCTACATGCTAAAGTTGAGATTTTTTTATGGTGTTCTTCGTGTATGAAGTAAAGATTTAATTTTCAACACATGCAGCTTGAAGTTTCAGTCTTTTATGGCAAACTCAAATGAAATAAACCATATTAGGCATGTGCCAGTTGGCTTGTGTTCAAGAATGAAAGTAATTAGGGTTAGGTATGAAGATGGCTGCAGATATAATTTTTTGGATGCCATGCACAGTCAAGGGCCAGGTCTGGGTTAGAGGAGATCAAAGGTAGCTAGAGAAGCCAGAGAGAACAAAAAAAATAGAGAGATGAGAGGAGAGGTAAGAGAAAGCATGAGGAAAGAGATTTTTAGGCGTTTCTCATGTGCATGTGTAAGCAAGGAGGGTAGAGGACGCTTAAACAAGCTCAGGGAGGATTGATGATGGTTTCAGAAGGCTGAACTACATGTGGCCATCGCCATTATCGCTGGCAACAACCGACTAGGAATGAACAGAGGGCTTTTGAAGTGTTTAGCAGGTATTTTTTTCACGTGGTAGGGTCGCCAGAGCTAGGGGAGGGGATTGGTGGAGCCAGCAAGTTTTTTCAACGTCAGAGTAGGCTAGGAGAAAGGTTAGGGTTTTGACGTCTTCTTCAATGACACATCGAAGAAGACAACCAACGAACACGCGCAAACACCCACCCGAAAAATGTGCTAGGCATGTGCACAACTTAAACTAGTTCGCCCCTGGACCAATGAACTGGTCTATGCAGATCAGTAGACTAGTCCAGCTTTTTAGATATTTATTATTTTTTTAACTTCTTTAATCTATTTCCAAGTTTCAAACAAAACAAAAAAAAAAATAGTTTTCCATTGCAAAATATTCTTAAAAAAAATTGGGGAAGGTAAGAAGAAAATTCTTTTTATTTTAGGACAAGCTTCTTGATTTATTTAATTTATTTACTATTTATTTTGTATTTTCTTTAATTTAACTCTCTTTAATTTAAAAAATGGTTTTTTGACAAGTTTTAAGTTGGTTTGCTGCAGTAGATTTTCACAAGAGTTATTCTCAGGTTTAGGATTTATTTAGGCTTTTTTTTTTGCCCTTTTTATTAGACCATTTATATCATTTTCTTGAATTTTATTCCATTTTTTATCCCATTAAATAGTTAAAAATTTAAAAAAATTTGCAGAAATCCATAAAATATCAAAAATTTTCTAATTATTTTCTAAAGAGGTTTTGGGAGATTTTGAGGTGTTTTGGACCTTGGCATGTGCCTTAGTTTGCATTTGAAAAGTGAAAGTGTGAGGCAAGGTGAGTTTTAAAGATAAGTCGGCACATACTTTGTATGAATCATGTATGAATCCTTCCATTCATGAACATGAGATGTTGAGACCAATTTTAAACTTGCTTGATTTGCATGAGAAAACACTCCAATTTGGTTTAATTAGAAGATTGCATGTTCGACCGAACAATTTAATGTGGCTTTAGTGATATGATGTTTCGTGTGCATGCGATATAATCGGGTCTTTTGTGTGATAATCTTTGAATCCTTATTTGAGTTGAGAAGAATTGAAATCAATGAAAATTGAAAGCACTTTAATTTAAAAATTTGACGGTGAAATTTGGAAGCAGATGATAGCGTCCTTGAAATTCTTGAGATGAGAGAAGCCATACGACTCTGACGGAATATTAGATGGTTGTAAGGTGAAGCAATATCTAAAGGGAGGTCATCTAATTAACTTTAAAGAATTAATGACTTTGTTTGATTAGTGCTTGAACATCTCAATGTGATCACATTACCATTCGCAAGGACAAGTGTATAGAAGTACTAATACCTTCCCTCCACATAAATGTACTCCCAAATTTGGACATTGGTATGTAAACAGAAAAAGGTTTTTTGGACCCTAGGAGTAGCTAGCGAACTTTAAAATTGATAGTAACTAATTAGGTTTTCTAGCCTTACCTAAGACAAAGTACGTTAGTGGCAACTCCATTGACATATTTTTGACCCACATCTCATTCCCCAATTCCCAATTCACAATTCGAGTTCACCATTCGTGTTGAGGCGATTCGAATATTCATTGCAGCAGAGGTGAGCACTCAGAACTTGCAGACAGGTGGCACCCCCTTGGTGCCCTTTGATGAATTTTGTTTTCATTAACTAATAAAAATCAGTCCAAACTCCAGTATGTCTTAAAATTCGATTTTGACTATAATTTTGAAGCTCCAAAAGTACAAATAAATTTCAATTTCTATGTCAATTTCAATTTCGATTTGAAAAATCGATGGAAATTAGAATGAGGCATGGAATTTTATGAAACTCTATAAATGGTTAATAGCCATAATAATATAAGTTCTAGGACAAATATATTACAAATTAAATATATCTATCTTGTGTAGAAGGTGCAATAGTTGTAATAGAATATAACATGTATATTAAACATATTCATAATATAATATAACAAAACCAAGCCTTAGTTCCACTAGGTGGGGTCGGCTTCATATCATAGTGATCTGACAAATTTTACACTGACTGTCAACTACCTAATGCAACCCTCCTCCTTTACCTGGGCTTGGGACCGGCCATGTGTGAAAAAATTTGGACATTAAGTGCATCACAGGTGGAGTTATTCATAATATAATATGTGTATTAAAAATACTCGGCTAGTATAAATGCAATTCACAAATCAATTAAATATTTATAATATAGATAAAGATAACTTAGACATGAATGTTAAATAAAGTATTATTGTAAACCCAAATTTTTTTATATAATTTCAAAAGCCCTTGAAAAAATATTTTGTTTTAGTTAGAAAAAAGTACAAGAGAAATTTCACCTTACGTCTAAATCTCACATTTGAATTCCAAGGAAATTTTATTCTATAGTTAAATTTTGGGCAAATTTAACTATAATCAAATTATAGATAAGGTTGCATAAACTGTGGCGACCCTCCTCCAACCCTCACAAAGCGGGCAATTGTGGCCCAAGAACGTCCTTTTTTTAGGTTAAATTTTGGACAAGTTTCGCTAAAATTTTGATAAATTTCGGATGATTCATTGAAATTTAGATAGAAATTATGTAAGACGGAAGTCGACTAATATTTCGATTTCAAGGATGATGTAAAATGGAAATTTTGACGATTTCGTGGAAATTTACGACCATGGTGTACAGATCATTGTTTCTACCTGGTCTATCAACCTATGGAGAGACTGCTTCGCACCCATTCCTGATTTTCCATCCATCTGATTTTGAAAAGAAACTTCTGGAAAAAGACCTGTCCTAGTTGAAAAAAATAACCAAATCATAATCTTTCCTCTTCTCCGCTCGCACAGCAATCATATTGTCAAAGCACGAGGCCCCTTCATCATGTAATCCATATTTTAACCCTGCTTTTTAAGAGAAACCCTTCTGAAGATATTGAGACTCTCCAATTGTTGCTGTTACCTTTTTATAATTCAGCCCCAAGCCAGCAGAGGAACTGCTTTACATGTTCACCCCAGTCAACAAATAAGCCACAACAATTTACCAACTTGGTGGGGTCTAGTAAAACTTCTGAGTTTTAAAACAGGCTCTTCCCTCTCCCATCAGGCCAACGAAGCATTTCCATCACTTGTAGGCCCACTTATCCGCAACCAAGGAATAAAATCCTGATTTGATGGAAATATGGATGTTCTCAATTTGCAGAAATTGTGGTTTTGATAGAAATTTCAATTTCAATTTAAAGAAACACCAGAAAATTACAATAGATTATGAAAATTATGAATGAAACTTTGGGAAATATAAGTTTGATAATTGCGGATAATTTAGGAAACAGAATGTTGTTTAGTTTATAACCCTCCTGAAATCCTAAATTTAAGACTATGTCTGCAACCCACTATTCAAAGGCCCAGCATCTGGATTAGATCCATTACCCATTAACCCTAGTGTAAGTGGACCAAAAGACCCATTGCTTCCTAGACCAATAATCAGCATCTTCTTCAAGGATGGTTCATTCGCAAGAAAATCTAGACCTGCATCCCACTGAACCACTGTAGACACCTTTTCTCTTCGACTGCCCTAGGTCACTGCTTCCCAACTGTCTTCCTGACAGAAACCTTCACTATCCCCACATCTCACGCACCTCCAGCCATGAAGAGAGGACTCCAAAGCGAATCCTCCCTTTGCGACCTCACTCAACTGGCGCTTTACCCTTTTCACCTTTCATTACTAACTTTTTTTAAAGATTTGAGGCCATTTGATTCGTTTCACCCAATCAAATCCTATAAACCTTCCTAAAAATTTCTCGTAGGATCAGATCCCAACTCAAGAAATCTACCAATCTGAGTTGGCCTAATTGCCACACCATTATCAAATCAATCAATTTTCTTTCTCCAAACATACCTGGTCAAATGACACCACACTCTGGACAAAATCTACACGACACGCCCATTGATTTCGCACAAAACCTCTGACTATCATCCTCTTTACTCTCATATCATAAGCTTTCCTTTCTCCATCGTGACCATTGTTAAATCTTCAATACAGAGAAATTTAATCTCAAAAAGCTCATACAGTCAGCCCAGAACAATTAATAATCATGGAGATGGAGAATATGTTAGTTAATAGAAATATTACATAGCCTTTACTCCTTTGCTGGACAGGATTTACTATCAAAATAGTTTATATAGTCAACACTATAATAAATAACAAGCATTAGAGACACAGAATTATTTCTTAATGCAATTATTGTATTACTGAATATTACAGCTAATATAAAATAAAAAATTTTAAAAAAAAATTTCTTTGCATGTATGAATTGTTCGTATGACAGAAAACCTTACATATATATTTTAAGAATAATTTCACATTTTTAGAAAGTGTAATTTTTGTCCACTTCGAGGCATGAAAAGAAACTCAATTTCCATTTAAACCAAACAAGGTCGAAGCTATTTATGCCTAAACTTTTTTAAAAAAAACTAATCTTTGTGTCATCCAATTAATCATTTTGTGCTCAAATTCAACTATAAAAAGTCCACTGTTCTCTTCACGCTTCAATGTAATACACTTTCAAACTGAAATGCTTCTAATGCAAGTAACTAGTCAACATAAATGACTGTCTATTTCTTGTGTGCCTCCCTCTCCACGCTCAATCAATTACAATGGGAAGAGCTTAAAGACGGGTTTTCTGTTTCACAATCAAAAACAATAAATGACAGTTTTTTTTTTTATAAGAAAAATGTATTAACAGCTATCCAAAAGGGTAAAATAGGTGGAAGAACTAGATGTCCTTCAAAGAATTTCCCCTTCTTCCTTTCACAGATCCACCAAAAACAAAAAAGTATATTTTTGATAGACAAAATATATTTTGGGTAGATGTGTGAATGGAAGAAGGGGAGATGGAAGCAGAGTCACAGATGGTTGACTGAAATCAGAGCAGATTGCCCAGGTGAGGGAACCACTTGTGTAAATGCGTAGGAAGGAATGCATGTACACATAAAAGCCAAAGATATCATACCACTAATTAGCTACCTCTTACCAACTATTTAAACCTCGATACATATAGCTTCTAACTTTATAAAATTTTTCCTACACTAGATTAACTATTTATCCATAATTTAATGCCCATATTTATTGTAACATATCTCATTGGTTCGTCCACAACCATAAATTTCTCATTTTAAATTAACTGTCATTATCTCTAAAATTTGTGCCAAATCAGAAAATTGAGTAATATTTTTCATGAAAGAATCTATAAATGTCACTGATTTTTAAATGATATAAAAAAAATAGTCTCAAAAACATATTGATTAAAATACTAATTACAAGATGTCAAATGCAGAAGGATGAAGATCTATCCTGTAGTTTCCCAACAAATTTATCTGTCCTAAAAAATCAGCATTTTCTAAAATCCAATAACCAACTCGACAACATCCCAACAACAAGAAATTGCTCCAAAATCATCTATATTATATTCACAGCATCATTGCAATAATAACAGCAATACAAACTAAGAAACATAAATTGTATGCACAAGTCATTACCTGTACTGAAAGATAAGGCAGTCACAGCACCTCGTGTAGAATGCGTAAAAGTAACCACCTCCTCATCATATCGAATGTTATGAACATGAATCTTTCCATCAGCACATCCGACTGCAACAACATCTAGTGCAGGGGATGAAACACAACAACATATAGATGATTTCCAGCCTTTGAAATCATACAGCTTTTTTTTTGTGCTTATGTTCCAAAGTTGCATTGAACCATCCTGGCTCCCAATAATAACCTGCAAACATGATTCTCAGTGAGGTCTCATTAACGAAGAACCATGTGAAAGTGCAATTGATATGCCCATAATTTATGCCACTGATACTTAATATTCAACTCAAATGCTTCTTTAAAACAAGGATTATAAAGCTACCTTGTTCAGGTAAGTGTCTGGATGCATTATACAGCTAGGAGAAAAATTATTTTCCAGCAAAATGTGTCCAACTGGAGCCAAATTTTCGGAAATTCCTTTAAATGCCCATATGAACATATTGCCATCAGCATCAACGCTCAAAATGTGCTCTCCAAACAGTAGCAACAAATTAACCTTGGTGTTATGCCTGCTCCAAGTTGCTACCTGTAGTATCATACTCATAATCAGACACAATTAAAACCATTATACACTTCTACACAAAGAGCCTGTATACTAGTGTACTGTAAATATCCCTAGTAATTAGATAAGAATTATCATCTATTTAAAGGGAATGTAATCTTTTTCATATGTGAGTGGAATATTCAATTTCTTTTCCACATTTTAACACGTTTCAAGCTGCGGTCACTTTTTTCCCCAACTCTGCAGATTACATGGAGATTTTATGCCATTCCATTGTATCATAGCTCTCTGGGAAAGCAATGTTCCTCCAACCACAAGCATTAATCTCTGAAGGCAAGAAAATTATCAAAGCAGTTCTATTTACGTTGAACCAACAAGCCTTCATCTTGTGCCCTGTGTGACGTAACCAAGCAAAGGATACAAACCCCTTCTTTCTGCAGATCCAGAAATCTTCCATGCGGCAAGGAACCACTGTGCCTTGTACACCTCCAGGAAAATGGAAATAAACTGGCTATGCCATCTTTCATGATTTGGAGGAAACCGACATGCTCTCCCTTCAACATCCACCATTCTCCTCGAGTCAGCTCGCATGAGAGAGAGAGAGAGAGAGAGAGAGAGAGAGATATCTTCTAAGTTAGCACTACGATAAATTAATCTAAAGTCCAAAACCCTCCCAAACACTTGTAACACAGTTAGCACATGAAAAAAGCAGAATGCGTCATCCAACAAGAACAAAAAGTCTGATCTGCAAACCGTAAATAACAGAACTAGGTATTATCAACCCCTCTTCACACTCCAATCAATTATCTTACTCAGAAGTTTTATATTAAAAAAAATGGAGTGAAACGAACAATAAAGCATCACCTTTCTGAACACTCATATAAGCTTTAAAGCAAGAGTTAGGCTCCCTATTAACAATGATAGCAACTGCAAATGGAAGACATCTGCCAACCCAGTTCCCAATAATGGCAAAACAACAAATGGAAAAAAAAAATCTACTAGCCCATTTCCTGCGCCTACAATCAAAGCCTTTGCTCTCTTAGACGGTTACACTTCATAAAGAAACTCCCAAAAAACTCAATCATAGGCTTAGTCAAAATCTAACCTATTGACTATGACTCCTCTGGATAACATCCATGTCTTCATGAGCCAGCTCCAAAATTTGCCTCTGGTAAAAGCAATCATGGAATGAGAAGTTATGTTTATCCAAACACCACTGAACCAACCGGGAAAACTTTATAATGAACCATACAAACAAGATCGTTAAGGCTAAGATTAAAAGAGTACCATAGGGTCAAGATTGCTTATACGCAAATTTGTGTTCCTCACTCAATTTAAGTAATTCCCAAGCCATTTGAAAGCTAAATTATAAATCTAAAAATCCTAATAAGTTCCTCACACCCAACATTCAACGGTTACCATTCATGACTCGCTAAACTGAACCAAAACCTAAAGAAAAAGATGTCCAACAAATAAACTTGAAAACAAAATGCTGATCAATCTGAATTGACATTGTGCTCAATCTTCAAAGCAATTGATCATTGTTAACCCTTGGTCCCTTGGGGTTGATAACAAAACAACGGTGCACCCTCAATTCAATACATTGGGCAGCAGCCCCAAAAGGATGGGGTATAGCGAAGCTTCCACCAAACTACTAATTCGAGGGAGGATAAAAATGTATGCAGCCTGGTCTAGAGAGGTTGCTTCCACAACTCAAACTACTAATTTCAATATGCGACAGAGCATTTTTCTCATGTGCATGGGGCAATATTGCATACAACTAAACAGTACCAAAAATTTTGCACCAATTAGTTCTCTACATGATTTCTTAGGGAGATACTTATTGACACTCCAACAAAAGAAAAAAAAAATTAACACAAAAAATGTAAACACATCTTGGCTATGACAAACAGCAATGAAAGTACCTCTTTGAATGCTAACACTCGTGTCAGGACCTAAATAAACACTCTGAATTTTCTTTAAAAACCCAATCAATGAATAATTAGAGAGCATGATCTAGTATTATTCGCCTTGGATAATTACAAGCTCGGTCAATCATAAAATAAAGGGTGAGCAATAAGCACAAAGCACAAAGACTCAATTGTTGCCATGCAAGAAGAAAGAAAGCAGGCCACATTATCTCCAAAACCATGGACAAAATTGCAATATGATGAAAACTTAAGCTGTATTTTTTGGAAAGAGCATTTTGAACGTCTCAAATATTTTATCATAAAATGTCGAAACAGCAATACAATATATATATATATATATATATATATATATATATATATATCCATGTTAACCACTTAAGCAATTTTTCTGCAAGAAGTTGGAGTAAAATAGCAAAAAGTATCATTAGAGGGTGGCAACCCCAAAAATCATTTACAAGTCAAAAGATCAATTAAATCTAAAACAGAATGCAAATGAACATCACACATCCCAACATGCCATAAGTGTAAATTCTTCAACCATCTATCTTCAATTCTCAGGAGAGATGCTTAATCTCCATTGAGCACTACTTTGTCCTTCTCTCCACACAACCCAAAAGATTGTGAGAGGGATTAAGTTAACAATTTTCCTCCTCTCCAACCAAGCTAACAGCTCCCCAGAAATTGAGACAGCCACCACCCACAAAAGACCCACATAGAGAAAGCCATGTCATACAGGACCCTAGTCCACTTACAACAGAGAAGACAACAGCTAACAGTTTGAGCCTCATCTTTACAGAAAATACCTCGTCAGCAGAACTTGTGTCCCCTCTTTTGAAGATTGTCTTAAATTGAAAATTTTATCCGAGGCTGCTCCCCAAGAAAAGAAAGCAAACTTTGTAGGCCTCCATGTTTGCAAATTGCCCCCCATGAAACTCAGTTTAAAATAAAAAAAAATCATCCTATTCTAGTGGCATGTTACAGCACATTTTCAATAGACATAGAACAAAAGCATGACCATTAGGCACAAAATTGCACAAATGCATTAGAGATGCCAACTCCCAAAGATTACTCTCGGATAAGGTTATGTAGCAAATTGGGAGGCATAATTAATTTAACACATATTCTATGTTGAAGCTCATTAGAGCATGTGCGAACCACAGCAAACAGTTCTATCATTCAAGTCAAACTAAATAGTGGTAAATTATCCTTAAAAAGCAGTAAATAAAACAGCTATGCACGCTCCATAACCTTTATTTTTCAAAATTTGAAGAATGAAATAGAACCTTTGCCCATATTGGTACAAGACAGTGGAAGCAAGGAAAAACAAAAAGATATTATATGAGCTCTATAACAAGCCTTCAGTAACAAACCTGATGAGCACGCTTAAAAACTGCAATGTCATTCCCATATGCAGCAAATGTGTATTCACGATAAGAGGCAAGAGCTCGAATCTTCTTTGGTAATTGATGACCTCCATTAAAAAAATCATATCCATATTCAAAAATTTGAAAAAGTAGATAGATCTCCAAAAAAAAAAACAATAAATAAAAGCTCAGAACCCAAATGATGCTTAAGTATGCATATGAATGTTCTAGCAAGTTAGCAACATTGTGTTTTGACAGCCTTTCAAATGAAAATACATCATCGAGAATGAGGCCATTAAATTATAGGAGATTCTCTACAATATTTTCTCTCATCAAAAAAAACACACACGCACATTAGGAAGTAAGGAATAATTATAAGTTTTCTTAAAATGACAATTTTTCAACTTTTATATTATCATGAAAGAATCACAATGCAAGGTGACCTATATTTAAGAAAACACTACACAAAATGCAAAGGCATTGTTCAATTTTTTACAGTTAAGGGGGCATTCATATTCTACGTGATAATTGAATGAGCCCAAACAATTTAAGCTGGCAAATCAGAATCTCATAAAACTATTAGACAGCCACCACATATTTGCAAATTTAACACATACCATTTTGGCACATATTTTTCAAGCCCATATTTGTTACAATCCATTAATTTAAAGCTAACACATATTGGCATGAATCAAAGCCCAACCACCCTGGCACCCCTGTGCAAGCACTTTGGCAAATCATTTATATCCTTTTAGATATAATGTAATCTAATGAGTATCCAGGGATTATATTAGAATAAAATTGGATGAATTTTTGAATGAAAAAAAGACTTCCCCAGAATAAATTGTGTGAATCTGATTTACCTACCACAAGTTCCAAACATTGCTCCTTTCCAGTTACATCCTTTATTTCAAAATCAATGATTCCCTCTAAAGCAAGCTTTCATTGAAATAATTAATACTAATGATCTCCTTCAGAGGGGAAGGCTGAATAAATCTCCGTCTCCTTACGTGTGCAAACTGCCTCTCATTCATTGTTCCTTTTGTGAGATAATTTGAAACAGGTTTGATATTTTTGGAGAGCAGTGGATTTCTCTTCATCTTTGGAGGAAATATGTTATTTTCTTTTAGGAGTGTTGGTAAAGGAAGAAGAGGAATGAGCTTTGGAAAACTGCTGAATTTGTCGCGATTTTGGTGTATTTAATCAAAGCACAATGCTAGAATTTTCAAGAATTTTACAATTTCCTGTGATAATATATGGTGCAGAATGGCATTCTGAGCATCATTTTGGGTTCTAGAGAATAGTTGCTAAGAGGAATATATTTGACTAACTTGCGAAGGGACTGACTAGCTATTCTTCATTAGCTATTCAGGATTTCTTTATTACTTCTTTGTGTTTTCATTTTTTGTCTCCACAGAATGCCTCATTCTTCATCTTGTACAATTTTTTTCCATCTTTAATTAATAAAATTCTTTTGTTTATCTATAAAAAGTATTTGAGCTAACTCACAAAATACCCAGACCCTTGGTGAACCTTGGTGCACTTCCTTGTCACACTGCACATTCTTCTCTTTTATGTCCAAACATTACACAACAACAACAACAAAACCAAGCCTTAGTCCCACTAGGTGGGGTCGGCTTTTATGCCCAAACATTGTGAGCATTTTTTCAAAGTAGGGCGGTTCCTATAAATTCTAATCTTACTTTCAAGTCGTATGTATTTTAAGAGAACTTAAGAGCTTAAAACTAATATAGACCCTTAGATTGTTAGCTTGATAACCAATGCAAAAACTTAAGCCTAGAGTCCATGTTTACCTATAAGACCCTGCAAGGTCTCGTTTCTTCATTCCAAACCCTCACGCTTACCATGCTAACATTAAAGGGGTGAAACAAATAAAAGAAAGCCTAGCAAAGCTCAAACAAAAGGAAGAAGGAGTTTCTCCAAGGTTTTAAGGAATTGGTATTCCATTATGTGAATGTGTATGGGGATTCAATTCTTATTGCACAATGGGGAGGAGGCAAGAAGCATGATTGGAATTTATTTTGATGTTCAAGATTTATTTGAGTGTAGAATTAAGACAAATGTTGGGCAAATAGCTTAATTAGTAGCTCAATAAGGAAAGTTAATTAATTACATGCATGACTGAGCAAGTGATTGTTAGTTTGGATTGGTAAGTCATTTTATTGGGTGTGAACTGCTTTGGGTTTGAGATCCCTTATTCAACATTGGGAAAGTAGACAACTTGGGTTTTGTCCCAAGTGCAAACCTATCACTAGTTCATTTTTGCGCGTTTTGGTGATAATTTACTTAAGATTAATTTTTTAGTTGAATTTTATTGAATAGCATCATAAGCATGCAATTTTCCTGGGGTGTGTTTGTTGAACGCAGCAGCAAGGGCTGCAAACAAGCCAAGCAAAGCCAAGCCTCAACATGTTCGGGCTCAGCTAAGAAGAAGTTGGTTTGGGTTTGGGCTCGGGCTCGGGTCAATACAAACTTTAAAAATTAGGCTCAGGCTTGGCTCGGATCCAATACTTTCGACTCAAACTCGACTCGGGATCGTCTTGCTTTTACCCCAAATTCCAAAATATTTTATTCAGAAATCAGCACTCCTCCGTGTGGGCCAGGACCATGTGCAAGTGCAAGCTCAGCCAAGGGATAGGGGAATGAAGGGGAGAAGACTGCATTTATAAGCAAAAGAGAGGCTGAAAATTTCATAGGCTTTCCGATGTAGGACAAGGAATGGAAGAGCACTTGCAAGCTGCAACCTGCCTTGAGCAACTTGTCCAAATGTCCCACATTGAAATTTATTAAGGGAGGAGAGCCCTCCCATCTCTACAAAATCTGAACCCCCCTCCCCACGGCACCACCACAATTCTTCTCTGCTCCGCTCACTTGCATAGTTCTACTGAAAGTTGAAAAATTAATAATGTAAAAATTAAATATAAATGGTAAATTATAGATAAAAAAAGTACTAAAATTTATTAATATAATGTAGATAAATTATTGTCGATTTGGAATGATGCAATGGATAAATTAATAATAAAAAAATTAACAAACAATAACTAAAAAAATTAATGAGCTCAAAACTGAAATCAAGCCCATTACCAAGCCTAGTCGAGCTATTCATGAGTCAAAACAAGCCGAGCCCGTCTTCGCTCAGGCTCGGCTCATTTAGTAAACGAGCCTAAAAATAAGACTTGGGAATCACTCAGCCCATTACCAAGCCTAGTCGAGCTATTCACGAGTCAAAACGAGCCGAGCCCGTCTTTGCTCAGGCTCGGCTCATTTAGTAAACGAGCCTAAAAATAAGACTTGGGAATCACTCATTAAGATAATAAACAAGCTCGAATGAGCTCTTACTGAGTTGAGCTAGCAGCTTGGTTCATTTGCAGCCCTAGCAGCAGCTCCCTCTTCACAGAGGCCCATTGGAACTATTTTGGTGTTGATCCCCTATTCAAAATAGGATAATTAGGCAACCTAAAGTCTCATTCTAAGTGCAAACCAACCAGTCGTTAAAACCTTTATTGTTAGCTAATGACATGCGGAGGAAAAACAAATCCTCAATTTGGGTGCATTCTCATATGTTTAGGGCAATCTTAGGCCTTAGAGTGAATTTAAACAAAAAAATGAGTTGATTCTAACTACGCAGAGGGGTGGATGACAGTTCTTGGCAGAGATTTAGGATGTAAGGTGGGAAATCTTCCTTTGACGTAAATGGGGCAGGCACTTGGAGTGAAATTTAAGGAGAAAGGATTCCCACTATTGAGAAATTTGAGAAGAAGCTAGCAGGTTGGAGGAGCAAAATTTTTTTCTAAGACTTACCCTTATCAAGAGCAACTAAACCAACATACCAGGGTAATTTTATGTCTCTCCATTCCATTTTTGTCAATACTCAGTAGCTAGGATGTTTGAAAGTATTCAAAGAAGGTTTCTTCAGGATAATGTGGGAGAATGCTTTGAATAATGAATTGGGATATTCTATTTTTTTAATAGCGAAAAAGGATCTATTAATGAAAAGAATAATTACAAAGAATGGAGGATAAGAAAAAAAAAAATATCCCACAGGAAAAACTGAAAACTAAGGAACTGTTTAGTCTCACTGTCAAAAATTATGAAAACACAAAACAAAAACGAAACAAAAAACCAAAACAAAAACTAAAAACCAAAGACTAGCAACCTGTTTGGTTAATATTTCTAAAACTAACATAAATTAAACTTTTGATTGAACAAATGCTCATTTTTTTCCTTAATTCCAATAATAATTACAGGATATGATTAAAATAATAAAACTACAAAGTACTCTAAATTAAAAATATTGTAATAAATATAAAAATGATTACAACTATTTTAATTAATTATTACATCTTTAAATTCACTTTACAAGAACAATCTTATTGTACATGACAATTGAAATATAGTAAAAATATTTTGTAAATAATTGATACTTTTTTGAATTTTTTTTTCCAAATTTTATGAACATTTTGTATTTTAATTATATTTTAAATTCATATTATCATTTTATTTTAATTAAAAAGTATGGATAAAATGAATGATTTAATCCAAAGAAGTTAATTATGGATACTAAAATATTCTGGCAATAAGTTGCCAAAACAAGTGGAAACGATAAACTCTGGTTTTCAATTTTTTTTGCAATCAAATGAAAAAACCGTCAACAAAAACAGAAAATCGACAGCATAAACAAACATGTTTTCATAATTTGTTTTTTCACCATACAAAAACGAAAACAAAAAATTGAAAATAGAAACGATATCAAACAAGCCCTAACAAAGAAGCACAATTACATTAAAGCTGCCTTCCAATCTCTTTGAACATCAGACAACGATAAACCCTTAAAAATCCCAAAAGAATGTGCCTAAAAAAAGGCGCAAAAAATGACTTTCTCCAATAGTAAAAAAGAAGGGATCTTCTTATCCCTGAAAATTATGGCATTCCTTTCATTCCACACCATCCACAGCACTGAAAAAACCGCACAGACCCAAAAATTCCTCCCTGTTTTATTCTTTCCAAAACCCCAAGACTTTACCATTGAAAAATCAAAGATAGATTCCGGAGCCACCCATTCTTCTCCAAAACACGAAAACACATTATTCCATATGTATCTCACCACCTTACAATGAACAAATAGATGGCTAGAATGCTCATTTGAACTACAGATATTTGGACTAAGAGCTTTGTAGCGTCTCCTACTCTGTAACACATCATTCATATTAATCTTGTTGAGTATGAGAGTCCAAATGAAAGCCTGGACTTTAAATGGAACCTTTGCTTTCCACACAACTTTATTTAACAAGAAAGGGCTATGATTTGTGGGTCTAGTAATATTTGAGAAGAAGACTTCGGAGAAAAGGACCCCAAAGTATCCCCGATCCAAAGCCTTGTATCCTCCCACAAATTTGGCAAGAAAGAATCCAACACACTCAGTAAATGAGTCAACTCAGCAACCCCTCTCTCATTGAGACTCCTTAAAAATGAAAATCCCAAGAAAAAGAGCCCCCCTTCATTGAAATAAAAAGCTAAAATTCGTGCCTCATGAACAAAGGGACGTTTAAACAAGCGCGGCACCAACAGCACCAATAAATACTCACCAACCCAAGTATCCTCCCAGAAGCAAATTTTGACCCCATTCCCCACTTTGGAATCAGTAAAAGGAAAGAAAAGACAAGCTAACTGTGAAACAAACTTTCAAGGACTTGCACGAGTAACATTGCCACTTCCTTTTGAATCCGATCCATTTTCATGCAAACAATATTTACGATTTGTTACTTTATGCCATAAGGAATTAGGTTTTAAAGGAAACCTCCATAACCATTTCCCAATTAAAGAAATGATTTTAGAAACCACATTACCAAGGCACAAGCCAAGCCACCTTCAGACTTAGGCTTCCTAACAACCAACTAACCAAATGATCCCTTTTATTCTTCCTTCTACCAGACCATCAAAAATCCCTAATTATCTTTTCCAACTTCCTAGCCACCCTAGGAGGTCATTTAAAAAGAGAGAGGAAATAAAGGAAGCACTAATAAGCATAATTTTACCTCCCAATGAGAGACAAGCCTTCTTCCAACCTTTCAATCTATTGCCCACTCTCTCAATCACTGGATCCCAAAAAGCATCAAACAGAGGATTTCCCCTAACAGGAAGATCAAGATATGAAAACGGCCAAGAAAGAGATTCACAACCTGCTAAAGAATAAGATTCTAAAAATCTATACCACACAGATTGATGCCTGCCAAGCTACTCTTAAACAAGTTGATTTTTAAGCCCAAAATTCTCTCAAAAATTCTAAGCAACACAAGAATCTTACAAAATTTCGTTGCATCATTCTTATGAAAAAAGATGGTATTGTCCATGAACTGAAAATGAGACACCTCCACTTCATCTCTACCTATAGATAGACCGCTAATAATTCCCAGATCCCAAGCATAGGAAACCAACCTGCTCATGACATCCACGACCAAAGTGAACGAGAAAGGAGACAATGGATCCCCTTGCCTAAACCCCCTCAAGATGTTGAACCAATCCCTAGGCTGGCGATTAACAGTCACAGACATATTAGCATAATGAGGCACCCTCCTATCCACTTACACCAAAGACTTCCAAAACCTTTTCTCTTGAGCACATTCATTAGAAAACCCTAGCTTTTTCAAAATCCAGTTTAAAAGTCACTACGTTTTTTCCCTCCTTTTCACATCCTCAATCACATCATTTGCTATCAAACAACATCTAAAATCTGCTGTCTTCAACAAAAGCAGATCGCGCTAAAGACACCGTGTCCCCTGACACCTCTAATCCTTTTCAAAAGAACCATTGTTAGCAGCTTATAACTACTAGTCACCAAGCTGATTGGGCATTCTTCAAGGAGGGTTGGAGGTTAAAGATCTTAGCTGTCATTAGGAAATGAAATCAACCTAGGAAGCATTAATACCGGCACAAGATACGAACATGACACAATATTGACATAGCGATACGGCAATTTTGTAAAAACAAGGATACAACACGTCCAAGAGACATTAATTAATATAAAATATATAATTAGGCATGTTTTTCTTTTTAAATGAAAAATATTGAGGTAATGGGCATTACTCGGACAATAAAACATCAATTTTGTGCTTGGGACACTTCAATAATTCAATCATATTTTTATCAGCAAAGAGAAAATTTTATTAAAAAAAAGCATCAAAGGGATGCCACCCAAGTACAAAAGAAACAACAAGAAAGAAAAATCCTTTCCTAAAAAGCATCAAGAAAATCAAGGGTTACAAAGGGGTCCCTCCCAACCATGGTCTTAAATTTCCACAAAATTATCGAAATTTCCGTTGAAATTTCCAGTTTCCGTCACCCTCGAAATCGAAATGGCAGTCGATTTCTGTCTTGTATAATATCCTTCGAAATTTCAACAAATCATCCGAAATTTATCGAAATCTCTAAATTTTAGCAAAACTTGTCGAAATTTGAACTATGCAATGAAATTTCCCCGAAATGCAAATGAGAAATTTTGGAGTTAAGTGAAATTTCTCTCTTAATTAATTTTATTTATTTATATCGAAACAAAATATTATTACAAGTGCTTTTGAAATTTATGAAAAAGTAAATTTACAACAACATTTTATTTAACCATTCATGTCTAAATTATCATTATTTGTATAATAAATAATATTTAAATGGTTTATGAATTTCATTTGTATTAACTAATCACTAAATATGTTTAATGGACATTATCTTACAAATATGTTTGATGCACATATTATATTACAACTTTTCCACCTCATAGACAGCATAGATGTATTTACTTGTAATGTATTAGTCCTAAAACTTAAATTGTTATGTCTATTAATCATTTCTAAAGCTTTATAAAATAATTCCATGCTTACTACTTATTTCCATTATTTTTTAAAATCGAAATCGAAATTTTTCGTCGAAATTTCCGTACTTTTGGAGCTTCGAAATTTGAGTCGAAATCGAAATTTAATACCTTGCTCCCAACTACCTTAGAATGCTAGCAACTTGAATAGGAGAAATAGCTCCTTCAAAGGCTCTTCTATTCCTTTCTCTCCACTCTGCCCTAAAAATAACAAGGGGAACGAGGGGGAGAGGTTTTCTTGCCAACTAGTAAAAAAGAGGTAGGGAGACACATAAGAGGGAGGAAAGGAGGAGAGAAGGACTCATTTTTTAACAAAGAAAGAGCCTAGCCTTCGAGAAAGATGAGGCCTCGAGTCTTCAACCCTTCAACAGACTGGCAGACAAGAGGCTTCAACCTCCAATGAAGGCTAAGATCGTTGATGAAGCTGTGAGATGTCTAACGAAGGCTACAAGGTTGTAAGGAGAGGTTCAATAAGACTGGGAGTATGCCAAGATATGGTCGCGAGTGCCCTAGTAGGTCAGTTGATGAAGCTTTGCTACTCATCTCTTGTTCGTCTACCTCTGGTTTTTTTTTTTTTTATATCAAGTGGTCAAAGGAGCAACTAATGCATCGTTTAAAGTTAAAACATGTCACGAGCATGTCTGGGTGTGTCTGAATATCCATCTGTATCCAAAAATAAAAACAATATGCCTAATTTTGGACACATATCCACGGGGGTGTAAGTGAATCAAACCTACTTGTGAGCTACTCAGACTCCACTCATTCCCTAACTTGACTTGACTCAGCTCGATTTTACTCGAGTTCGAGCCAAGTTTAAGCTACACAAGTATTATGATGACTTGAGTTCAAGCTCTATAGTACTACTCAATTCAAGTTCGAGCCTAATCAAGCTTTCTAATTTTGTTATTTTTATATTATATAAGCATATAACATATACATTTTATAAATTTATTTTATATTATATGTACACTATATATTTATACATGATCATAAAAATCAAGATAACTCTAGGCCTAGAGATAACAAGTGTCGTTTGTGCACATGCTCCCCAACTAGGCTTAGCAGAAATCCTAAAAAAACAATTTTGGGAAGATATGGATAGTATTATACAAAGGATACCATGGTCTGAAAGAACATTCATAGGAGCTAATTTGAATGGACACATTGGAAAGGACAATATAGGTTATGAAAGAATACATGAAGGCCAAGGATATGGAGATAAAAAAATGCAGCCTTGATGCGATTTTAGATTTTTCCAAGCCTTATGATTTTGTTATATTGAATACCTGCTTTAGAAAAAAGATGAGAACATTTAATAACTTTCAATAATAGTCAACAAAAGCCAAATTGATTTCTTATTAACAGGGAAGGGGAATCGTCTTAGTCTTAAACATATATACTAAAAAATGAAGAGAAAAAGCAACATAAATCAATGCAAGAGTACTTGGTGATGGAGCTTGAAGGGAGAAAATGTAGTAAAATTCAAAGATAAAATGATCAAAGAGAGTGATTGGATGATAGGTGATAAGGTAGATGCGATAACTTTGTGGAACAGGATGGCAGATGGTGAACTATATCATGAAGATAACAAAAGAGATTTTAGGTGAACCCAAAAGAAGGCACTCAAGCTGTCAAGAAAGTTGGTGGTGGGATCAAGACATGCAAAAAAGCTGAGAGAATAAATTTTAGAAGAACAGTACACAATATACTTGATTCTAGTAGTCTAATTTGTTTTTAGTGCTTATCTACTCTCATTATATGTCTGTATCTTACTAATATTTAAATTAAAAGAGGTCATGCATTCTCGCTGATGCTTGTGCTTTCAAAGATTTAAAATGATATACGTTTGATGATATAAATGATTTATCCATGAATAGCTTATCCATAAAAAATATGGATGCACAAGTGACTGCCCAAAACAGTGAAAATATCATCCTTCTACGAACTAATCTTAAAGACAAATTTTTTATTATGGTTGAAGCGTCTCATTAGTTAGCCTTGAAGATCCTAGAGTTGCAAGGATTTGGCCTAGTAGAACCATCGAGACATAATGCTTACATTTTTCCTTGTACTCAAAATAACAAAAAGAAAGAAAATAATATGGCTAAACGATACAGATGTATAATATGTAAATTCTTACCAACAAGCACCAAGTTGATCTTCGCGCACTGCATATAAATTAGAAGGAAAGAAAAACAGTAAGATGTTTTTCAGGTTGCTTTTGAACAAAAGCTATAGTTTCCAAAAGATATCACACAATAGTCAAAATACAACACATAAAAAAAGTTATTTCTACTCATCCACATAAACTTTCAGAAACATGCATTATAATTTGCTGCAGAAAAAAAAAATTGTAGTTCTAAAGACACTAAGGCAATATCAGGAGCAAGTGGCCCCAAAGACCTGGCTCAGATTGTAAAGGCTTGGGCTGAGGTAAGGGAGATCCAAGGTTGAAATCTTACCAACTAATGAAATACAATACACGCACGTGCACGTATATATATGTATATGTATATATACATATATATATATATGTATGTATGTATATATATATATATATATGCATGTATGTATGTATATATATATGTATGTATGTATGTATATGTATGTATGTATGTATGTATGTATATGTATGTATGTATGTATATGTATATATATATGTATGTATGTATGTATGTATGTATCTGTATGTATGTATTTATGCATGTATGTATTTATGTATGTATGTATGTATGTGTATATATATATATATATGTATGTATGTATGTATGTATGTATGAGCAGCAGCCTGTTTCCATGCCTCAAATCTGTGACCTCCAAGTCACATGGCAACAACTCTGCCATTGCGCAATATATATATATGTGTGTGTGTGCATGTGTGTGTGTATGTATATATTTGTATGTATTTGTATGCATTTGTGTGTGTACAAGCAAGTAAAAGTGTGAAACAACAGAAGGTAATGACCCTTATGATGATCATCACAAACCCAGGTTACTGGTCAAATTCATCCAACACTGATCATCTGTAGCATGTCATCAAATGCAACACATTGTTGATAAATCAGTCATCAAATACAGCATCTGAAACAATTTTCTGAGAATGGTGAAATATTACAAACCTAAATAAGAATATTATGTCAAACAAGGATCATTAACAAGCATGGTTAAATAGTGGCAACAGTTACAAATGCTATAGCAGGTGTGGGTGTCCCGTGGCAAATCTAGCACAGCTAGAAGTAGCTGTAGCTGTCATAAAATTCTTTTACGCATTCACAGCCCTGCCCACATAGACGGATTTTGGGGTTTTAACTCTGAAGTCCTTTCTTAATGTGTTTCGACTCATTTAATACAGTCAACATTTTTCTACCAAAGGTGATCAATTTTATCAGTTTTAAAACAAGTCATAACCTTATCAGTATAAACTTTTAATACACAGGCACACAATTTTTCTTCTTCTTCTATCCAAAAAAAAATTATATAGTTTGACTATTGTTTAACAAATTATAAGGTTATGTTTGGTTCGTGGAATGCCTACTCCCAAGAATAGATTAGTTTTAATAGGTTAGTAACAATTACTTTTAGAAGAAATTATGCTGTTACTATAAAGCAAATAACAATGTGAAACTTTCTATAAGCCTATAGTGAGGAGTAGATAAGGAATAACTATTCCAAAATTTCATCATAGGGATGTCTATTACTGTGATATTACATCTTGAATGAAATAATTAGGAATATGTGAGGAATAGTTATTCCCTCGATTTTCAAATTTTAAACTATATTTTAGCTTATTCCAAGAATGACTAAACTACCGAACCAAATGAGCCGTAAATCTTGGTTTCTTGATCAGCCTTAGCAGGTTTATGAAAATTGTAGAACTATATGAAAGATACAGGAAATAAAATAAAAAGCAGCAGGTGTGATACCAAATCAAGTTTTATAAGAGCAGACGTGATAGCAATTACAAAGTAGCAACTGGATTCTATAACAGCTGCTATGCAACAGCTTATATTCAATACAAACTAAAAACATAACTAGGTATTATATTTTCTCCCCGACACTGCCCTCCATCACAACAGCAAGAATGGCGAACACCTACGAACATCTTTCTCCCATATTTTCTGGCCTGAAACCAAATCAAAGACCCAACACCTCCTTAGTATTTGAACCCTATATCCTCCAGTTCGACCTGTCATTCCCTCGTATAGAACCTTGTGACTCCTGCACCAAGTCATCCTTGGCTTTAGGGTTCGCACAACTCCACCAGCAACAAAGAGTGATCAATCGATTCTTAACCTAGTCAACCAACCATTTAAGGAAGACGAATCTTCCTTGACAATCTTCCTTTGTCGAGGGAATCTTTCTCCCAGAAATTGATCTCAATACAGACATCGCATGCAAGCATACAAGCAAAACATCCCAGCAGAGTTGCAGCACATGAACATACAAGCAGAGCACCCCTTCGGCAAATCATCCTTGGCTTTCAAAGGCGATCGGTGTATCCTATTTCGGCCTTCAAAGAACTCTCATCTGCGATTATGATTCTTAGGAGTGGTGAACGAGTATTTTCATTAGAGTTTTTATTTTTTGAATAATGGGGAGGATCAATAGCTAGTCATGTAAGAAGCTGTTTAGATGGGGAGGTCATTCATCAATGCGGATTGAACACAAAACCTTCTACGCTAATCATCATAAGCCCTCAGTTTTCCAAATTTTAGAGATTTCAGGGAGGAAGTTTTCGTATATTATTCTAAAGAAAAAGGAATTTATCTGGATCATGAAGATATTGGGGTAAAATGTGAAGGAAAGCGAAGAGTAGACAAACTTAATCCAGGAGGCTTATATTTAAAAGGTGAAGGAACTTAGGCCTCGATTAAATTGCGAGTCAGCGATAAAGGGAGATTTCTTCATATAAAGAAGGTGAGCGCAAGAACATAGCATTTTATGCGTTCTTGAGAGTAAGAACAGTGAAGGCTGGAGAAATCTTTTTGAAGCACTTATGCAGCTTTCTTGTGATCATAACAAGATTATTGCCTTCGGATGTTCAAAATGTGGTTCCTTAAACATGATAAGACATGAAAGATTGACAATGGAGCAGAGCTGGGGCTCGAGCCAATCAGGGAAGCACACATTTGCAGAAGTAGTCATCAACGTGTCGACGAGGGGAAAATCGATTCAGGAAAGAACGATGGGGGATCCTGTGATTTCAAGAAAGGTTTTTCAACTTCCCTATCCAGCCCAAATTTTAATAGTGCTTCCAAATTTAATAATGGGTCTGGGAGAGGGAAATTTGGGCATGCAACCAGCGGACTTCTTACAGCCACTAAATAGGTAATTAAAGGAAAAGAAGGTAGCAGGCCAAGCCTTATCCAAAAAGGTGGTGGGTCTATACCAGAGGACAAGAAAATAAATGCTTATACCCAGTCCTAAGAGAACATTGAAGAGAAAAGTGAGGAAGACAGTGAGAGCAAAACTAAGGCAGAAACTAAAGAAGTAAGCCTAGAGGTAGAAGGGTTCAGTGAGCATTCTCAGATGATTTCAATCTCTATGGATAACATTGAGCGACCTAAAGACATGATGACCAAATTAGGGGGGGAAGAAGGGTGGTTTACCTAATGGAGAGGTAGAGTTTTCATATGTTATGCTTTTGTGGAGGGACAATTTTTTGTTAATGTATTTTTGGTGTTAACGTATTTGCATGCTGTGCAGTGGGTCAAATGAGACTTCTAGCCATTTATTCTTTCAGTGTAAGGTTGCAAGATACATGTGATACAATATGTTTTCATTTTTTGGGGAGGATTGGGCAGCTCAAGAATCTATTTTTGATTTTTTGGAAGTAAGGTTTTGGGGTTTTGGGAAGGATAAAGCTGATAGGAGTTTTTGGATCTGTGCAGTTTTACAGTGCTCTGGGTGCTCAGGCTTGAAATGAATGCTAGAATTTTCAGAGAAAAGAAAACCTCTCCATCTTTGCTTTGGAGAAAGTTATTTTTTGTGCTTCTTCTTGGGCACATTCTTTTGGGACTTTTGAGGGTCTGACACTGTCTAATATCTGAAGAGATTGGAAGGCAGGTTATTTAATGTATTTGTGTTTTTTAGTCTGTCCTCTGTTTTTATTGAGAGGATTTCTTATCCTCCGTCCATTGTAATTATTTTTTCCATTAATAGATTCATTTATGTTCTCAAAAAACTACACATGGTGTAGAAAGTGTGCATTAACTTCTAGCATCAGTAGATTCGTGATGGCATGGGCAAGGTCTTAAATTAAATTTCAATTTTAACTAAAATTTGGTAGCCTTAAAAGTACAGAAATTTCTATGGAAATTTCAATTTCAATTTCAATTTTAAAAATGATGGAAATTAGTACTAAAGCATGCAATTCTTTTATGAAATTTCAGAAATTTAAATAGACATAATAATGAAGTTTTAGAACTAATATATTATAAATTAAAAGCATCAATGACAGGTATGTCGCATATGAAGTGCAGTAGCTTTAATATAATATTCTCATTAAACATATACAGCTAAAATAAATGAAATTCATAAATCAGTTTAATATTATTTATTATACAAATAACAATAAATCAGTCGAATACAAATGTTCTTGCCAAGATCTAAGTTTAATCTTTCATATAATTTCAAAAGCTCTTGCAAACTTTGGTTTCAATAAAAAAAAAATATATATATATATATATGAGATAATTAAAAGAGAAATTCCACCTTGCGTTTAAATCTCACATTTGAATTCCTAAGAAAGTTCATTCTAAAGTTAAAAAAATTATCGCTTTTTCGAGATTTCAATAAATTTTGGATGATTCTTTGAAATTTCATGGAAGTTATTAAAATTTGATATACATAGTTGGCCCACAATCTAATAACTTAAGCTTTTAGGTAAAGTGATACTTGAACATGATATCAGAACTGGTTACCAGGAGGCCCTGGGATCTAGTCTCATTGCCACATTTAAATAAAAAATTATTGTTCTTGGTATGGGTATTATCTATCATGTGTTTATCTCTTCACATGCTGTTGAACTGCACGTGCATGGGAGTGTTAAAATTTGATATACATTGTTGGCCCACAACCTAATAGCTTACGCTTTTAGGTAAAGTGGTACTCTAATTAGTCTAATAGAACTTCTTGGGTTTACAATCTTTAAAATCAGTAGTGCCAAATCCTTATGGCATGCATGGGTTCGGCTTGATTCACAACCAGAAGCAACAGATTCGTTGCAGCACATGCCTGTGGTTGGAATTAAACTAAACCAGTTGGTCAACGGTAAGGTTGCTCCTTTGTGACCGAATCAGTCATGGGTTCGAGTCCAAAACAACCTCTCTACATAAAAGTTGGGGTAAGGCTGCATACACTGTGACGACCTTCCCCTTACCCTCGTGAAGTGGGGAGCCTTATGGCCCAGGGACCTCCTTTTTTTAGTGATTGGAAGCTTTAAATTAGTGACTTGAATTTGGATTTGTGTGGTTTAGGATGAAATGCCAAACTGTTCGATTTTTTTTTATCAAAAAAGAACATTTATAATAGAGAAAGAAAGTACAGAAGTGGAGAGTAAGAAATCCTCTTCCCAAGGACAAAAGAGCAAAAACAGAAAAATAAAAGATTAGTACAAAACAGCAACCCAATCATGCTGAACAATCTCAAAGACGGTCCCTTGAAACTGCCAATAGCAACATTGAATCAGAATCCCCAACCAAATACTACAGAATCTTCTTCCCTTGAATATAAGAGTGCTCCATTCCAACCAAACTCCCCACAAAATAGCATACCCCAACATAAACCCAACTTTTCCCAATAAAGCCGAAGAGTCTATTCCAAATCCTTCAGGAGAAAGAACAGTGCAAAAATATGTAAGACATAAATTCAGAACCATCAAAACAAAGAACACACATCCAGGGATTAACCTATAGAAGGCCACCTACTCCACAACTGATTGTTAGTGTTAACTCTATTAAAAGCAACCAACCAAATAAAAATTTTAATTTTAGAAGGAACTCAGGCATTCCCTTCCAAACACTATGATACCGAAAAAAAAAAATGAAAAATTGTCCCATATTAAAAACTCAAAGAAAGAATTGTAAGAAAACCCCTAAAGACTCCAGCAACCACTTCCGTAAATCCTCCCTGTTACATAAAAACCCACCAAAAACGTCAACAAAGATGCAAGTTCCACCACCTCTTTATCGTTCAGAGCTCTGCAAAATGAAAATCCCAAAAAAACAAAAAAACAAAAAATTCTCCACACTTGGTATCAGAGCCAAGTCGGTGACACTTGGTGAGAGCCCAAGGTTGAGTTGCCACGTGAATTCGATTGCCTTTGTTGTTGGATTTGGGAAGCTTTGGTAAGTGACCACGGCACCAAACAACGCTGAAAGAATCAGTGCACTGGAAGCACAGGTTGAACCAATAGAAAACAAGAAAGAAGAGACAAACGCACTATGTTACGAGGGAAGTCAAAATAAATGAGGAAACGACACAAAGGAGCTAAATCTCTCACCCGAATACAAAGCCCATTGTCCCACCCCATACTTGGTGTGAGAAATAAAATGTGGATAAGGTTTAGTATACAACCCCAAGGACTCTTAAAAGAAGATCTAAAACCAACTAATACCATCCATTTTCTTGCAAATCAAATTTACTTTTAATAACTTTATGCCAACCTACAAAACCCCATAGCCATTTACTCATCAAGACAACTTTTTTAGGCACCAAATTGCAAAGACCCAACCCCTTCCTTTCTTGACACAAGCCCACCTCCCACTTAACCAAATGATCCCTCTTCTCCCCCACCCCAAATCAAAAAAAGAATCTCATGATTCTATGCATAGACCTAGCTATCCCCCCCCCCCCCCCAATAGGAAATTAAGAACTAGACAAAAAAATAAAACAAAATACTAGAAAGACAAGAGTGAATGAGAATAATGACCACCTAAAAGGGAAAAAAAATAAAAAATAAAAACAAAAACAAAAACAAAACGGCACCCTTCAACCCATCCAAAGGCTCAGCCACTTTCTCTACCACAAGCCTGAAAACACATCAACCTAAGATTAGCACCCAAAGGAACCCGCAAGTATGACAAAGGTCAATCAAATGTACACACTACACACTCCTCTAAAGAAGCCAGCTCCAAAGATCTCTCCGCCCCAAATTAATATCAGCTATCCCATTGTTAACGAAATTAACTTTTCTCTTGAAACAAACTCAAAAAGTTGTAAAATGGTAATTTAATAGTTAAAATTGAAATAATGAGCTTTAATTTTCTCTACCAATAAATTATATTATTTTTTATTTACAAATATTAAACATATATATAACAAAAAGTATTACTAGTTAATTTAAAGACTTTGATTTATGCAATTACCTCTTAACTTTACCAAACAGTTCTGCTTTAGACAGTCAAAGAAACAACACATTTTGATATTAGATACCAATCAAAATAATTTAGGATTCAAATTTAGAGATTCATTTTAAAATTTAGAACTAGTTCACAGAATCAAATTGGAATTCAATGTTCAGCACCCATCACTTAATTTACCATTTGCCCCCCTAATTCAAAGAGGTCCGCTCAGACGCTTCCCATCATGAATAAACAAGCTCTGCAAATTGGCTGGATCACTTCAACCTATTTCAATTTTTCTCTTACCACCATCCAACTGAGCTTATCCACAAGAAGCAGAAAATCAACAAACCCATTTTATCCAAATGAGCTCCAGCATTCTTTTTTCTAACCTCCTACTCCATAGAAACAATGTAGCCAATATAACAACCCTTTTAAAACTAGGCATCTACTGTTCACATTAAACAATATCAACTTCTCTGCTCAAACTATCATACTCAAAAGTAGGAGGCCCTTCCAAACCTTCCATAGGAGTCTCTAACACAAAAAGACCTCATTCTTAAATCATAAAATTTGACTAGTTGAAATTACACTTATACTGCTCAAAAGGTTCATCTAATAATAAGCGATCATCACACACAAACTCTTATCAAAGTCACTATCCTTATCTGAGATCCCATTTATTGTTCATGTACATGATGGACCACCCTCACTCGCCCTCCCTCCTACACTGCCCTTCTTCTTTATTAGGCCCTCCACAGGAGAAAAACTATTCTCATTATTTCTCTTTAGAACTATTGTAGTGCACAACTCTAGTGAATCTCTGAAAAAAGTTTCCACATATCAAAACCTGATTCCATCACCCTGACAACAATCAACCTCACTAATCCATCCAAAGAAATTTTCTTGCCAACATTACAAGAACCCTGGAACGCACAATTCATTTTTTGAATCCCACCATTGTAAAATATATACATAAAAATAAATAAAAAGGAAGAAAGAAAGAAAGAAAAATCGCCTTTAAAACAATCCCATCAACCCCAACAATCAACTCACTATCACCATCACCTCCCCGTCAAGACCTTCCTTGTAATTCTCCAAAGCATTACTCTCCTTTTGAATATGATTAGGTACCCCTGTTAGCAAAGGCACCTGCTTGCCATCAATATAACATCCTATAACTACAGTAGTCTCCTTGACATTCTGGTCCTGTACTTCATTTCTTATAACCTATAAAGTCCCAACCAATCCCTTGTCATAACAGCCTTGTGCTGGGCTCCCAATCCTTAGACAAAAGCCCTCACATTGGAGAATTCCTTCATTATGGCACAAATATCCTTCACCGGAGAGGATTTCCTCACCTCTAGAGCCAAATAGAATACTGCACAATGAGGCCTCTTCAGGTCTACCCCAGCTGTAGATATCCTGGTAAATCCCGTTGAATGGGTCAAATGTATGGACTGACTTGCCTTCATGTTCTAATTATTGACCAGAATCCTTAAATTACTTTGCTCATTTGAAACTTGTTTCTTCTGCAGATGGACCGAATCATTAAAAGAATTAGTGCACTTTGAAGGTGGAGTGGGCTTGAGAGTACCCTCAATTGCTTAGGATCCACAATCACTTGCAGCACTTCAGTAAAACAACTCCATTTAAGACCCTTTCATCCACCTGGAATGAAAAAGGAGTGTCCTCACTCCTCTCCCTCTAAAGCCCCATCTTAGTCTCAAAATCTTGCCGTTTTTCAACTAGTGAACCACTCAATAGGTAAAGCTCCCAAATCTCTTTCAAAGAGAAATGGTCCAACTCAGGAAATGAAGATGAGACACAGTCAACAAACCACCAAACAGCCAGCGAAAAAAAAAGCCAATAAATCGATTCACTTGAAGGTTCCTCTGTAACAAAAATTCCAGTCATCCTTTCCCAATCCTTTCCACTCCAATACCAAAGGGGTTGCCTTTGATCTGGACTATTTTGTATCTTGTATTTTCTCTTAGGAATATACACCTCGTTGTCTACTCTTCTTGTCTTACTAAGTATCATTTTCTATCCAAAACTAAACAACTACTTAGCTTCCTATGTTTATTCACTAATCCACACCCACACACACACACGCACACACAAAATCTCTCAGTCTCTCAATTATGTTTCTATTATAGACAGAACAAAGCAATAGTTCAACCGCAACAACACCCATCTGCGAGCAAAGAAACTTCCATAGATGCAAAAGGAGAAAGCAAGACATTCAATCCAGCAATTAAATAACTTACATTAAAATCAAATTATCTTATATAAGTCAAGGTGCTTTCTTAAGTTTATTTAAGTGAAACCAGAACTTCAGATTTTTCATGTTCAGGCTGTTCAGCCATATCGGAATCCTTCTTCAGTTGCTATAATTTCTGGCGCATTGTAAGCCTAAAAGACTAAAACCACACCTCAACGATTCAAAGTGAACCAAAAAAATGCAGAGTAAGTACACAAGGGAAAGAAAAAACCATAATTGCGAGCATGTAACAAAAAAGTGGGGAGTGCAGAATAGAGAGGAAGGAAAATTTACGTTGTAAATCTGCCAAGCTTTACCAACGCTGACGGTGACAAAGGTCTCAGTGCCCAACCTCTGAACAGAGAAAGGAACGTTGCTCGTTATGTATCCAATAGCTCTAAACGGTTCGAATATTCCCATCTCTTCCTTCCGTCTTCTTTAGCTTAGAGAAAGAGAGTAGAAACTTTAAGGGTTAGGGTAAGGATTTCGGGACGAGATTAGGCTTGCGTACAAGAGAACTAGAGGAGCATCTGGTTTTCCGTTTTTAAGAATTGAAAGCACACTTACAGTCGGCCCAGTCAGGGTTTTATTAGGGTTTTAGGACCAACAACGGCATCACCCCTGAGCTGCTCTGTAGGTCAGGCCGGTATGTGTCGGACCTCCTTTTAACGGTTAACCCTTTTATTCTCGGATCCTTTGGACCCGATGAAGAAATGGGTTGATCCGGGTCGAAAACTACTTGAATTGGAAGCTCCAATGAGCCAGGTAGCTCTTAAAGTTCATAATATTTGACTCAATAAATAAACCATATTAAATAAGTAAAAACAAATGTAATTAATAATAAAATTAAATTACATCAAATCAAGTTCATCTTTACTAATAGAAATTTGATTCTAAAATTTATAAATCTTATTATAACTTAAGTTGAGATATTTCAACATCAAATTATACACATTGAGTTTATATAATTTTCAAATTTAAAAATTTTCACCATGATGTCACTTGACACATTGAGATCACCCACCACGTGACAATTTTTTGTTAAGTGTGCGCAAGTTTGACACAAATTGATGACGTGACAGCAATTCGATTGTTTGAAGAAAACATAAACTGGACGCCCATAATTGTGTCACGTTGTCTTCCGAATGTACGATCCTGATTGGGTTAGTTGGTTTGGATTTGGTTATGTTTTAATTGGGGCAGAAGTATGGGTTAATGAGCTTGGATTTTAGATTGGGTTGCAGGATAATTGGGTATTAGACTTGGATTTAATTACATGAGCCAATTAGACTAAGCTTGGATTTAATTAAACAAGTTGCAGGACAATTGGACTAAACTTGGATTTAATTAAATGGGGCTCAACCAATTAGGTCGAGTCCAATAGGCTTAAACTGGGGAATAAGCTTATTGGGTTTAGTTTAGTTGGGCTTGGGATTTGGTTAAATGTCAATGGTCAATGGACCTACATCTTGGGTTTTTGGATCAACTAATTAAGAATTGGGTCAAGTTGACCTAGATTTTGGTCAGATCTCGAGTAATTGGGCATGACTATTTGGATATGGGTTACTGAATCTGAACGTGGGTAATCAATTTGAATTAAAATTCCTACTTGCATTCAAATCATAAAATTTAAAAAGTTGCAATTTTAGGTATCCAATAAATGAAACAAAACTAAATAAAATTAAAGGAACCAATCTTCGTCTTCTAACTCCTCAAATCTTTAAGTCTACTGCTTTAAATTTACACTATAAATTTTCCTACTATTTTTGCAATTTAAGCTTCATAATCTTTTATTTTCATTTACATTCTCAACTTCAAGCACTCTAACTCTTAGCAATTCTCAAGCAATTACTCTTTATATTCGTTTGTGTGTCTCGCCCTCAGAAACCTACTATTTATAGGTTTGGGGGATCAATTCAATCATTTCTGATTTGATCAATTAGCACATAATTTAATCAATCAAAATTAAATTGAATTGATTAATTTGTGCTTGCATTAAATCATAATTTCATTACATGATTCTTATGTAAATTCTCACATGTCTTATTTGTTTTTTTTTCTCTTGTGCTTCAAAGTTTAAATACGAAGACGCTGGCCCACTTTATTTCATTTTATATTTTTTTTTTATGTATTTGAATTTTTTTATTTTTTTCCATGTATTCAGTTTTTTTCCTTCTTATATTTTTTTATTTCATTGTATTAATAAAATTTTATCCATTTGTGTTATATAAGTCCCAGACAAAATGAGATATCTACAGTGACTATTTATATCAATTGCACTCATTAAAAATTTTAATAACATGGAAATGTTTAATGGAGACAATTTTGAATATCTTATAATATTTTTAATACAAATAAATTTTAAATTAGAAGGTAGATCACTTGAAAGGATAAGATGGACACTTTCAAAATTGACACATAAGAAATATAAAGAAATCTTATTTTCATTGGGAGAGAAAAATGAAGGGAATTAAGAGTGTGGGAAAGACGAATGGTTATGTGGCTATTCATATCACGCATGTTAGGAATTTGAAAACATGAAAACGGTCCAATGGGGGCAGATTGGTTATTTTATAATGTTTTAGGATATAAAAGGGATTTAAAATTAAAATAAAGAGCTACAGAGGCTAATTTAGGTATTTTGAAAGTTGTTATATTAGGAGTGTCAAAAATTTTCTTTTAACCATTTAGAAGTAGTTTATTTAATACCAAATGAATCCTTAGTGCAAAATTTGATTTCTATAGCCTTACGCACAGTGCAACCCATATTTAGTTCCATTAAAGTCCAATTCATTTTTAGGCCCAACCCAATTTAAATATTTGAAGCCCAATTCAGAACGTTATCCACTACACAGATTACGTTCAAGCCCATTTTAAACTTTTGGATGAGCCCATGATTTTAAGGATTTAATTTCAGCTTAATGGGCTCAAGCTCCAAACTCTACTTCATTGAATTAGGAAGGGGGTGCCAAATTAGGCTCACGCATTTGAAATAAATTTGGATAAATTTTAATATAATTTTACATTACATCTTATCCACATACAATACAAATTCAAATTTGATATCTCTCCAAACATACGGTTATAGCAGTATTTGGAAGTACAAATTTTGAGTCTTAAATTTGTATTTATGTGGATTCGGGAAAAAATTAAATATAATTTTATATTATATTTGTTTCAAATTTATTAAAAGTTCAGTCTAAGTCCTAAAATTTGCATTCCCAGATGCACATTAGGATCCATTTATATCAAGAACTTTGTTTAGAAAAAGGAAAAGAAAATTAAAAGAAATTCTTTGAATTTTTTTCTCGACGCCTAATACCATTAAAATGAAAATTTATTTTAATTAAACTACTTCAAATAGAGTAAAGGAAAATTTTTGGTAATCCTTAAAAGGGCAAAATATGTAATGCCAATTTTACTTATATGTTAAATAAAATTACCACATATGTTTTAAAGCTTAAATTTTTAACCTCATTGCATGTTGGGATTCTTATTCTTTAAATTTCAACCGACCATCTTCCATAGAAGTCCAAGCATTCAGCACGATGGATTAGCCTTCTACAATTATGCCCATAAATGGAAACTCTTAAATATGGAGAATGCATACTCAAGTTGAGAAATGAAATCAACATTTTTTTTTAATTTATAGAAAAGAAGGACGCCAAGTTAGTTTAGATTTGTATGCGTTCATTCTTCAATTTTTTATTTTTGAATTAAATTTCATGTGTGTGTAATTTAAAGAAATTAACGCTTGTAGTTGTATTTTATTTTTGAAAAGGGAATTAACAAACACGTGGAAATTTCCAAAACACAAAACCTGTGAGAAACAAGATACAGACAAGCACACGCCAAAGAAAATAATCACACGCATGCACAATACAATATTTACGTGGTTCGGCAATTTTGCCTACGTCCACGGAGTTGTAGGGATTTCACTATTATCAGGGAAGTATACAAAGTGCAGCAATTACAGAGTTTCTCTCACTCTCAACAAGGAAGAAACAACATGCATACACCCTAAACACTAAAGCGAACACCTTTGGATTGTGCACACAATAGCTCACAACACTCTCCACGCTGCTGCACACTTCTACACCGCTCACCCCACATAGACGAACATTATAAATATATATCTTTGGGTTTACAAGATCATAACTTTCGAAATAGGAAAGTTCCGACAAAATCTCGTACAAAAGATCGTCGCCATCAACCTAGTCGCACTCTTGTTCCCCATGGTCGCAACTTGGTCGAGCCTCGCGGGAAATAAGGAATCTTGAACTTCAGCATCCTCGACCTAGTCGCACTATTAAGTCTTGCTGGTCGAGATGATGGTCGGCCTCTCAGGATCTCGTCCTTTAGGATATCTCAGAATCTCGACTTGGTCGCGCTTCAGGGTCTTTCCAGTCGAGCACTTAGGTGAGACTCTCAGTATTTCTAATCAGGTTTGGGCCGATCCATGGATTAAACATAACTAGGCTCCAAAAAGCCCAACAAATCTCCCACTTTGAGACTAGTACAATCACCAACATCAACCGCAATTTTTCGAAAGAATACTCCATCATCCCTGCAACTCATCATCCTGTCCTCAAGCTAGAAGGTCAACTGAAGCTGCACACAACTTCAACTTCTTCTCAATAGTGACACCCTTAGTCAACATGTCTATCGGGTTCTTAGATCCACAAATCTTCTCAAGTATTACCAGCTTATCTTCAACAAGGTAACGAATAAAGTGGTATTTTGTCTATATATACTTTGACTTTGAATGAAAAATTGAATTTTTAGCAAAAAATATTACACTCTGACTGTCACTGTGTATAATGTCCATCTTCTGCTTCTTACCCAATTCATCTAAGAAACCATGTAGGCAAATCATTCCTTTTCTAGCTTTAGTTGCTGCAACATACTCAGCTTCTGTAGTAGACAAAGTAACAATCTTTTGTAGATTTGAAGCCTAATATATAGTTGTACCACCCAAAGTAAATACAAACACAATAGTACTCTTTCTACTATTGACTTTTTGAGTCTGATATCTGTTTTGATGCTAACAAAGTACTAGTATCTTATGTGTGTTTAAGTATGTGAACAAGTCAAAATTTCAACACACATAAGATCAAGAGTGTAACACCCCGACCCTCTACGTGGGCCTAAGGTGCTACTAATCCATTCATTTACTTGAGAATCCACATACTAATATCATGTACGCAGCGGAAAACATAAATATAATCTCCACAAATATAATACCAGAGTTTACTATTCCTATCCATAATCCAAATTAACTATTCATGATTTGTAATCACATATATACATGTCTACAAAACATAATTCACAAATACCAGTATTCACAACTATTCATTTATCTGAAAATTTCAATACATAAAACATAAAATATGCATATCAAAATTAACATAAAAATATACCCTTTTCTCTTTCTATTTCCCAAAAATGCTACAAAATCTCCAGCTTTCTAAGTTCGATTTCGAGGAAATCCTGAAAAAGATGAATTCATATTCAGGAGAGACACATCTCAGTAAGGGAAGAAACGATATATTAAAACAGTGTGTGACTAACATGAGTTTATATAACAATATAATATTTAACATTTGAAAATCGTTAACATAATTTCTGAAATCATGATCCAAACCTAATCAATCACATGTAAAAGATTTAACCTACGAGATTACCTAAGGATAGGGGTGATTACCCGCTCATACAAGTAGCACCCCTCTACTATGATACATTTGACAACTTGAAGGTCACAATTGAAGTATACCAGGGCACTCACCTTACTTAGTAAGTACCCAAGTATTAAATTGATCTTATACTCATACAGTTCAAATAAAGGTTTACCAGCAAAGGCCCCAAGGATAGGGAAATCTACCCGCCCATACAAGTAACCAGTAGGTTCCCTCTGCCCTAGTACACTATGCAGCTACTGCCACATCTTAAGTTACTAGTGCACTCGCCTTTCTCAGCAAGTTCTCAGGCGAAAAGTACGCCCCGCCCAATCGTAATATATTCTACGAGCATTGATACTTTCAATATCATAATACATTATTCTTTCTATCATTATTCAACCATTCACCTATGTTCATGTTCATAACTCTAACATTCCCTATAATTTTCATTTTCACACTTCACACTTCATTTTCGTTTCATTCATTTCCATTTTCATTTCATTTCATTACATACCCAACATCTTTTAGTTATTTTATCCAACATCTTTCAACTGTTTTACCCAACATTTTGCAGCTATTTTGTAAGAACTTGAACCGTGATAAATGAGTTTAAATAAATAAGAGAGGAGTAAAATTGGTATTTGAACAGGCTTCGTCGACGAAGTTAAGAGGCTCATCGACGAGGAGAAGCTGAGGAGTTTCGGGAACCGGTGATATCAGGGTTCGTCAATGAATTCTCTGTCTTGTCAACGAGAGGACTATAGAGCCTCGTCGACAAGTTTGCCTAGGTCAAAGGGGCTATAAATAGAATTCTCTTTACTTCAAAGCTAAGAAAACTTAATTATCTCTCTCTTTCTCTTTATAACTCTCCCTACTCTCTATCTTTCTAGATTTCTTCGCCGATCGTCGCGAGGATCGTGGATCTGAAGTTACCACGAGGATCGTGGAAGGATTCTCTACAAAGTCTACGGATTGGAATCCCGTTTCGGAGATTTTCGAGTTTTGGCAAAAAATCGAGGTAAGGCTCGGTTTTCATTTATGATTCGGTAGTTTTGTAGGAAACTGTCTTGTGAGCATATTATGTACTGTGATTTGTAGATTTTGGAACTCGGTTCGCTTTTTAGGGGTCTTGAAGTTCTGGATTTGTTATTCGGGGAAAAGGTAAGAGGAACTGTGTTTATATCGGTTATTTTTGAAATCAGACTCGGTGGAACTGTGGTTCACGATCCTGTATGTGTTTTGGCTATTCATTTGGGGGGATCTAATGGGAAAAACTATGGGTTTTTCATTATTATAGTTTTGGGAAAAGGGGGGCGACGGGCTGCATCTCTGGTTTTGTTGAAAACCGAGCGTATATGTTGATTTATACTGAATTATTGGGATGGTCGTGTCTTGACTTATTTAAACTGTATTTGTTTGGAAAACCATGATTTAGATTACCAAATGGGTGTGGTTTGTTTGGTTATATGAGCATGCATGTGTGCGTATGACCATTAAAATGCTAGTAGGAACGGGGTTCCGAATTGTTCTAGGTACTGAGAGTGTCCTACTTTATATCTGAGGGTGTGTGTTTATCGCCTGCCACGTAGGTAAGAGTGTTTGACTCTATATCCGAGGGCGTGAGCCTGTTCTGGCATATCAGACCGAAGATTGTGGATCCACTAGTTAGCGCCATTACTATGCTATGGGAGTCGGGGACTAGCCATGTGTCGGTGGCGCCGTGTTCACTGGTTGGCTAAGGGCTAACGCCGTATGTCACGGGCCGCTTTCGGGCCGAAGGGTGTGACGACACCGGGATTTCTGATCATGTGTATGCGTGCGTATATGCATTGTGTATAATTAGTACTGGACTGCATTTAACTGCGTGTATGTTGCATTATGATAGCACTCAAATGCCACATACCGATATAACCTGTGTTCTTCCTTACTGAGAGGTGTCTCACCCCTGCTGTATGTACATTTTTATAGGTCCTTCGAGTAACAGGAACTAGCGTCTTGGTGTAGGGAGCATAGTGGCCGGTGTACTGCGGTTAGCGCTTGGGTAAGTGCTAGGACTGTATTTGGTGGGTTGTCATTTTGAGACATTTTTGGGCACCCATTTGTACGTTTTTTATAGAGTCTGTTTCTGTTCTTATATAGATTCTGGTATGGTACTGTATATATATAGAATGACTTTTCTCCACTGTGTATATGATTGAGTTTGGTGGTGTTTAGGGTGCCTGGGAACCCACGAGGTCGGACCCTCATCCTTTATACTGTATCTGTGGATGATTTGTATGATACAGAGACAGACTAGGTTACATTTTCACCCTCGGATCCCATTTCTGGGTTCGGGGCGTGACATATTTTACCTAGTATCTTTCAGCTGTTTTACGCAATATCTTTCAACTGTTTTACTCAGGAACTTTCAGTTATTTTACCCAACATCTTTCAATTGTTTTACCCAACATTTTTTAGCTGTCATACATTTACATGGTTGTATTAACATACACAAGCAGCATGATTCATATCATATTTCATTATTAATGTTTTACTTACTTAACCAGCATCTCATACATTTAACATATATTTGTACAGAATTTACATTTACTTATGTCACATAATTTAGTAATAAAATTCATACATTGCCTATAAAATAAGTCAACCAACATTTAACGTTTATATACTAAAAATACCTTTTATTTCTTACATAATTATCCTGAAAATATTTTTCACTTTCATCAGTTCATTTTCGCATATATATATATATATATATATATATATATATATATATATATATATCTATATCTAATAAACAGCCCTAAACTCGGAAAAATATAATTTAAATGGTTGACATTTTAAACTCATACTGAAACATATACACGTATAAATAACACAATTTATTTTATTAAATTCATAAAAATTATGGTTTAATATATATTTTTCCCCTTACCTAGTTTATTGAACTACGCCAACAGGGACCCCAAAAAATACCTACGGTGCTCACTCGGACCCTGAATCAAAAATCATAATTTCATTAAATCAACCTTAAATAAAATATTATTTTAATATTTTCTAAACTCATAAATTCCAAATAAATAATTATACTTTCAAATATAACCAATTTACCAAATTTCCTAAATCTTATTCTCATTTTGGAGTGAAATTTAGAAGACCCCAATTGGAAATTTACTCCAGCAAAAATGATGACGATTGCGACCAAGACCCCATGGTGGTGCCTGATCGTCGATTTGACTGAAGATCTAAGGAGAAATTAAGGATTTAGAGAAAATATACATTTCCCCAAGAGTGGTACCTATACTGCTCCTATGATAAATTTGCTCTAGCAGAAATGTCGGTGGCGGAGTTAAGAACCCAACGGTACCTTCTGTTTTTCGATCAGCGTTCGTTAGGCCGACGAAATCTAGGAGAGAGAGGAGGAGGATGGAGGAGTGAGATAGAGACAGAGAGAAGCAAATGGAGAGCATGAAAGTTTTTACTTCCTATATAAATAATATATATTATTATATTATTAAATATTATATATATATATATATCTTTATTCCAAATTTTTTTACTATTCTTTTATTTATTTATTTATTTAACTACTTAATTTAATAATGTTTAATTAATTATTAATTACTCTTAATTTTTTTTCATACTATTTCTTTTTACTTGTTTATTTAATACATTAACTTAATAATGTTTAACTAATTAATTGATTAATAATTTTAATTAATTAACCTTTTTTTTAATTTAATATTTTTACTTAATTTTTTTCTGGGTTATTACAAAGAAACTTGGAAGCCAGAAGAAATTCCAAGATCATATATATATGACGTATTCCATGAAGTAACACAAGTAAGAAGATTGAAGACATTTGGGTTTATTGTAAATGCATTTTGTTTTATATTTTGGGTCTGTAGTATTACTGACTGTAATAATTGCATTGCATGCATGATGTGAATGATAAGCTCAGACAACCATAGACTGACCCTAGGGACCAACACTTTTAATAAAAACTCATTTCTTAAATAACTAATTGGTTAGTATCAAAGATTAGAGTCAAAAGATCGACGCCAGATTTTTTGAGCTTAATTTAAAAGCCTAAGCCTTAGATTGACCTTAAGACCTCATGCACATAAAGAAAAGTCTCTTAAACCCAAAATGTCACATTTATACAAATAGGGACAAAACTTAAGGTCATAAATAGGGCCAAAATTGTACTTATGAATAGCCCTGGTCGACCGAACCATTCTGGTAATAACCAGTTTGGTCGACCAAACCATTCTGGTAATAACCAGTTTGGTCGACCGAACTGAAAAGACTAAGCCTCGGTCGAACGAACCGGTCAAAAGTCAACAAGTTGACTTCTCACGGTCGACCGTTCTAAAATGAACGTATCGCCCTTGGTTGATCGAACAGAAACGTGTTTGAGCCCCCAATTGTCTGGTTGACCAAATGTGTAGTTCATTTTAGGTTGGGTCGACCGAACCTAGTTGAGTAGCCGACCGTCCGTAGCCTTGGTCAATTGAATCTATATAAATGGTCAACCAACCTTGTCGTGGTCGACCGAACCTATGAAGGGGGTTCAAAATCGCCTTGAGACAGTCGACCATATCCTCAATTCAAAATTACCATGGTCGATCGAACTTAACCATGTGGTCGACAAAACTTCTCGAGTTAGCCATTTTTTAAATGCTTAAACACGCTTAAAAATTAATTAATTTTTTCTAAAAATTCCCAATGTGTCCCAACGGTTATATTTTTGCTCAACTTTATATATACCCCCTCATTACTCATAATTAGTAACTTGATTAGTCCAAAAACTCTTTCAAATTTTATACTTAATCCTTTACTCTATTTTATTATTTCTTTGATAAATCTTTCAACAGAGCATAGTTTTAAACTTTGTTTTGGGGCATTTATTTTACGAATCAAAATCGTTTTTACTCTCATCTTGCATATATTATTTATATCTTATTTTGAGAGTATTATTTTAGTTTCTCCCACATATTTCATTTGACTTGTGCTTGCGAAAATATTTTTAAGTCATAAACCCTAAATTCTCTAGCACTTTATTTAGAAAAATATTTTTGGAGAAATTTCTTACTTGAGCATAAAATCTTTGAGCACTCACCATACACTTTTCTATTCAAAGATTATTTTGTGAAAGTCACATTTGCTCCATGGATTAAACATAACTAGGCTCTATAAAGCCCAACGATTTTTATTTTTTATATGTACTTTAACTTTTTACTAGCATGTTTGTGCAATACCAATTTAAACATTTTTTTTTTTCTATTTGACGCAACGAAATATATTGATTAATAAACATGTCATTGTTTGACGCAATCATAAAAAAGGAGGAAAAAAAAAAAAATTTGTGTTGATAAGCACCTAAGTATATGTTTAAATTTGATTTTTATAGTTATTTTTAGTTATATTGCATGATGATGAGTAATGCCTCGGACCTATAGTCTATAGATAGTTGGGAAATCAGTTCATAGTCATTTAACCTGATAATTAGTTTATAATATTCTTTTTTGTCTCTCAAAGTAAATATCCTAATGATCAAAGCTTGAGAAGGAGGTCTCAAGTTCAAATCTTGAGAGGGGTAGGAAGGGATATGAGATGAGAGATGAATTATCTCCCGTTTTGTAATGTAGGTCTAATATGGGCCGTAAATTGACCAAAATTTTTTTTTCCTTATTAGCAAAAAAATAAAAAAAATAATAAATTAAATTAAATTATTATTTTTATTAATTGTAACATACAAAATTTGTTCCACCTACAATGCACGTGATCGTTACATGATTAAAAAGTAAAACAAATTTAATGATTTGTTTTAATATAATTAAAAATTTAGAAAGACCAAGTGTTAGTGATGTGTAAACTTAATTGCTTGTTTATTGATTTGATATATATATTTTTTAATTTTTCTTAATAATTGAATGTAAAAAAATAATTTCTTTTTATATTTTCTTTATTCACTTTTCTTAATATTTTTTAACTTTCGAACATGTGTGAATTTATTTATTTCATATAGCTAAGAGTATGTTGGATAAATTAAACATTTGTTGAGGGCTTAATGCAATTAAAAGGAACTGTCCCTAAATTTAATTACTATTTTTTTAGCCATTTGATTATTATTATTTGATATGTATGTGATATAAAAATTAGGATATAAAAAGTGCTTCATGAAATCTTATGAGTCTCCCTTTAAATCAACAGTAGAAAGATTTTGATTTGGAGTGTTACTGGTTAGAAAAATATTAGGTACACTATATATATAAAATATTAGGTACACTATATATATACTGGAAGTTGATTCTAATATGTGTATAAAACACTACGAGGTTGATTAGTATCATTGTCAAAAATTAAAGAAACAAAAATCAAAAACTAAAAACCAGTAATATGTTTGGTTAATATTTGTAAAATTAATACAAATTAAAATTTTAATTAAAAATGTACATTTTCAACTTTAAATCAAAATATTTATAAAAATATGATTAAAATAATAAAATTACAAATAATACACAAAAAATTACTATAATAAAAATTAAATTTATTATAATTATTTTACTTAATTGTTCTACTTTTAAAATTTACTTTACAATAAAAATTTTATGGGTAAAATCCACCAATACCCCTTGAGTTTTCTGAAAATGACACCCACCCCTTGTTATTTTAAAAACTACTAAAAAAAGCCCCTTGTGTTTAATTTTATTGAAAAAAATGAACATTCCATTAGTTGACCATTAGTCAACCGTTATGTGTATGTGAAAAAAATAATAATTTTAATTATAATAAAATAATATTTTTAAAATAAAAAATAATTTAATAAATTAAATTTAAACAATTTGTCAACATAATGTCTTGAAAACTAAGTAAGGTAATTGTGTGGTATTAGGGGTGGGGAAAATTTGTATTTAGAAACTATTGACCCAAACGCTCGGGCCAAAGGGATTTCGAAGAGGCAACTCCAGTCGAGAGGTTAACAGTCATTTGGGGGAGAAGGGTGAAGCGGAAGTTTAACATCCCTTGTGATTTCCAAAGAGACGTTTCTTGTAGGGAATTTATCAACTTACGAGTTTCTGTTGTTAGGGAGAACTTAAAGAGATAAAACGGTTTTGCATTATTGAGTTTGTGATACAAGAGTTTTTTTTTTTTTTTTCAAAATAATGTGGGACACTCGGGGTTAAAATGAAATTTTGATTTTTGTCACACTAGGGGTTACCAAAAATTCCCCTATGTGCTTTTAGGAATACTGTAATAATCTAATACATTTTTGTCCAATCGGATTGTATAAATAAAATCTTAACTTGTAAAACAAACAAAATCAACAAGCCCATTTCAGAAAGCTATTGCTGACAAGCCCAGTTGTAAATTTATTTTGACGAACCACTATCATTTTCAATTCTCGGCCCATTAGGCCCTACCCCATTCTTATTTGTACATCCAAACGAATTCAAAATACAAACCAGGCCCAGGCCCAGGCCCATACATATTTGCAGACCCAAGCAAGCTCACAACACGCACAGTAAAAAGAAAATCAATCTCCCACTCCTAATGGAAACCACGCATGCCTCATTAAAACAAAAACAATCAATTTACCAAGGCAAGCTATCTGTTTGTCACATTTTTAAAGTCAAAAATCCTCTCCTGCATGTTTGATAATGGGTACTAATAATAATAATAATAATAATAAATAAGCTTTGTACCCTCCTCCAATTTGAAATTATTTCCCTTCCCGTGGAACTTATTATCGACAAATGATTTGAAATTTAACAGTTGACCATAATTTTTTGAGTCTCGAAAGGGCTTCTTATTTTAAAATTAAACACCATATTGACAATAGAGACGTAAACAAGAGAGACAGACTGAGAGATATGTCATTTTGATAATACATATTATTTATTATTATTTTACAATAATTGTATAGGTCCTTCTAACTTTTTTTAATTAATTATCTAGCTTGTTTAACATATAGACCACTTATTTAATTAATAGGTCTCGTGCATGCTCATTATAAAATAAGATGTTCAAAGAATCTTCCCAATGTTCATGTATTTATGTCTCGTGTCAAGCTCAAACATATTCATATATATATATATATATATGTTTATCAAATTTTTAGTTCCAGTGGTTCATTCGCTTGCATGTCGCACTAACACAAGTATTGACTTGTTACCCATCGGCGCACAGTAATTTTTATCAACAAAAAATAAATTATGAATTTTCTAGTACAACTGCAAGCCACATACATTGAACACATTTTTCATATTTTAATTTCATTAAAAAATAAAATAAATTACCTAATATTCCCTTTTATTAGAAGACAATATATATATATATATATATATATATGGAAAAACATAAGCAACAACCTTAATTCAAAAGTGTTTGGTGCATTTGAGAAACAAAAATGTTTTTGTTTTATTATGCAAAAGTCTGTGTCTTGTGGGTGGCCAGCTTGGCCACAAGTATTATTGCCATGGAATATAATAAACAAAACCTTGGACTTGGCTTGAAATCCGCACAAAAGTTGGTGGAACCATTATCTCATAGCCCATCTCCCACCATTATTAATTATTAAATTAACAAATTAAAGAGTTGTTTGGCTGCCAAATCATGTTGGATTAAAAAAGTCATTTTTGTGGTGGTGTTTGTCATTTGAGAATTGAGATAACCAAGAAAAGTTAAGTTCTCTCTCCCTTTATTTTATTGATTAAATCAAAAGCCGACAAATCAGCACAAGTCATTAGGTTGGAGCATCCACTTGGAGCTTTGGGGTGGGTGTGCGTGGCGAGACTGACCAATCTCATGAAGCGTGTGTAATATTGCGCGTAGGGTTTATATGGTGGGGGCGAGTGTACATCGTGTGCGCGCATAATTGAGATTGAATAGTTGTCTGATGAAAATAAAAGAAGTGAGAAAAAGAAAAAGAAAAATCTTTAGGTGCCGATTTTGACATGATAAGAATACTCTGTTTGTACAACTCATTAAAAATCTTTAGGTGCGGATTTTGACATGATAAGAATACTCTGTTTGTATAACTCATTATGAGTAGTTGTTCAACAGTCAAATTCACGAAATACACTATTCTCAATAATCGAGAATAGTGTGACCAAGTTGAAGGAGAAAATTGCGAAAGTTTAGTCATTCAAAATTTATAAAATAACGCCCAAAGTAATGAGTTGAGACAAATTTTTGGTAGAACAGTGTTGGGGTGATCTAACTCTTGTAGAAAATAAAATAAACACTAATTTTAGTTAAAAAAAAAAAATTTTCTTGATTAATTCTTGATATAATAGTTCAAGTATGAGAGAGCAATTCACTATCTTTATAGGTTTTTTCTCGAAATTGAGTTGTTTGCTAATGGTAACCTGATCGAGATCCAACCAGTCCTTTTTATTTTTTGATATCATAAGACTTGAGCTCAGTTCATCTGGAAAGTGGTTCTTCACAAACCAAATTCAATAAGAAATTTATGCATAACATATATAAAAAAATTATAAGAATTTTTGGTAAAAATGAATCCTTGCACATAAAATACACTCAACTATGAAAGCCTAATTAGGAGGAGATTGAAAATCCAATTGGACTACAATATAGTCTCACTCTCTTTATTAATATTCAACCTCTTTGTAATTTATACCCCACCTATGATTGAATTGTACAACTTATGTCAATTCTACACAAAACTCTACTAAATTACATAGAAAATTTCTAAGATTGAAATGAAAGTAAAATTCCTTATGGAGTGAAAATGCTAATCATCGGTCTATTTATAGGTTCACCCGACCCTACTAAATACACGAGCTTAATCAATGTGAAATGTACTGAAAGAAAAAAAGATGCATGTGGATTTAAAGTACATTTATGAAAAATTAGTACTTAAAATTAATAATTTAATGACAAAAATATATATATTAACGAAGATACATCTCCATTTCTCAAGAGACATTTACCCGGCAATATTCATTTTGATATTAAAATACTCGTACAAATTAAATGAATTATTGTGTGTATATATACGACTTAGGTAACTAGGATGAATAAATTCTCTTGAACAAATTAAAGGGATCAATTTGACAAAAGGAGTCTAAAGGCAAGATATACTTTTGTCAAGTCTCGTGGTATCATACAAATTTTTTTTTAAAAGATTTAAATGACGCACGAACGAAATTTTATGACCAAATAAAATATGTTTCGAAAAAGTGAACTACGTTTTGGAACCTCATCATATTTGGAGAAGGCTTAATTAATCATAATAGAAAAGAAGAAATTAAAAAATTGAGCAAACATGTTTTTAATCAGCATGTATTAATAATATATATGATATTATACACACACATGCATACATATATATAATTTTTATATACCTTTTTTTCTTCTTCATGAAACCAATAATATTTACCCTATTCAATGATCTAAGAGAAAAACAAAATTCAAATAATAAATATATTTTAAAAGAATAAAATGCAATTCTCGATAAATTAATTTGGATATACACATAAAATTGCTATAATCACAATTTAAAAAAAAAAATACAATTTCACGAAAAGATTAGGTTGAAAAAGAAAAACAGTACTTTCCCATTTCCTTCCAGAAGCCCAAAAAACAAAAGAGAGAGAGAGAGAGAGAGAGAGAGAGAGAGAGAGAGAGAGAGAGAGAGAGAGAGAGAGAGAGAGAGAGAGAGAGTGGAGAGGGATGGATATGATAGATCTTAGTTAAGGGATTCTTTAGTTTCTTGTTAGAATAAATTATTCTTATTTGATGTGCTCATTGAGATTCATAGAAGCACAAGATTATTGTATTTGACTAAGTAATTTATTTTTATGTAATCAAAGAAAATATATGTCCCAATGAAAAACATATTTTAATTTTGTTTGTAAAGTATTTTATCTAGAATAGTCAATTTACTGTTACTTAATATTTTATTTGGAAAGTATTTTCTCAGAAAATGGTTAATTTAATTGCTGTTGCTTTAACAAACCATTGAAAATTATACTTATCAAAACAACTACACACTTTCTTCGAAATAGAAAACATACTTATTAAGTTTGAAAAAATTGCCGTCTCGAAGTTAAAGTTGTTTCCTACGTGATGATGATGATTTCTTTGCAAAACGGGAAAGACTAAACGATAAAAAAAATATAGAAATTATGTACTTTTAAGAATTTTTTTTTCCCACAAAACAAGCAGAGTCTAGTCTATGTTGTGTCCTTTGTTACAAGTGTGAATGTAATTTCCTTTTGAATAAGTTAAAATCACGGGTGGATTTATATTGAAAGGATGAATGGAATTGTGCGTCCATCCTATTTTAGTTATGTGAAAAATCCTTTTTATATTAAATTTAACGCAATATGTAATGATAATTCTAAAAAAAAAATATAATAGTTGTACCTTGAGCTTTTCTCATAGACTTAATACATGATAGGTTTTTTGTTTTCTTGCTTCACTAATTTTAAAAAGATTTTAAATAGTTTAATTATAACGTCTTTCATCTCACATTATTATATAAGGATTTTATCGAGATGTACTGAGCCAACTCAATTATATCACATTTAGAAAAGATTATCAAGTCGAGGTTATTCAAGATCGAGCTTTCATGTATCATTCTCATTTTTCTTTTTTGAATTCTTTCTTTTATGTGTGCCATTGATTGCCAAAAAAAAAAAAACCCACCTAGTTCGTAGTCAAGATTTCAAGTTAAAACTCGTCAAAAGTTAAAAACACGTGATTCCTGAATTTTTTTTTTATAGAATCACTTAAAACACAATTAATGAATAGATACAATAAATTTCATCCAACACACGTGTGGTTCTAGACCATTGATGAGGCGCATTATCCTTGAAGGAAGACAAAAATTAAACAATACAAAAAACCAAATTGATTTTTTTAGTATAAAAATTTGAGAAAAGTAACTTTGTAGGTTATTGAATCCCAAAATTTTTCATAGAATCTCATAATTAGTTAATACCATACAATGAATTTTGCACAAAAAGTGTACTTAAAAAAATTTATTGATCAGACATTATCCTCAAAGTAAGATAATAGTTAGCCGATAAAATATAACATTGATTTTTCATATAAAAATATTGAGAAAAATAGGTTTATCGACAACTCAATTCCTAGAATTTTCACAAATTCTCTTAAAACGAAGATGATTAATACCATACAATGAATTTTATTGAACACGTGCAACCCTAAAATCAATTGATCAACTACGCGATTGGAGAAAAAATAAGATTAATTTTTTAATATAAAAATATTAAAAAAAGTAGCTGTCTGGCTTCGAGAGTCAAATTTATTAAGTTTCAATTAAATATTTGCAAGAGGGTTTACCGAAAAATTTCTTCTAAAAGTATTTAATCAATTAAATAATTTTATTTATAATTTATTGAAGATTTTGGTTGAATAATTCTAATGTTCCAATTTTTTTTTTAATATGTAGAGATTCAAATTGTATTGACTATCAAAGAATCACATTAAAATTTTTTGTTGGTTTATCTTAATTGTTTATTATAATTGCTGACTTTTTGTCCCAAAACAAAACTACTTACAAGGCTATAACTTTCTTCAATTTCTTGACCTCCCTTTATAATGGAAGATTGATGCATTAGGGTTTTTGGGCTGGTCTCTTCATCATTTTAATCATATATTTTTTAATTCATATTTGATTTAAGGAGAAAAAAAAGATTTGTTTAATTAAAATTTTAATTTGTTTTCATTTTGAAAGTAACAAAACACTTTGCTAGCTTTTAAATTTTAGTTCTTTTTTATATTTTAATTTTTGATTTTTATTTTTAAGACAAAACATATTAACTTCTTTTGAGACTTGACAAAAAGACACTAATCTTCTTTGATGTTTCAAAAAATTTAAGAATCTCCCATGAGGTTTTTGTTAGCGCCGAAGGAGTCTATAGATGGGTTTGATACATATGGGTGAATACTAACTTGATCTAAAAGTTTAAACCTATTGGGTCTTGAGCCCATCCATATATATAAACACCCATCATCTACTGAAAATTTTCAATTTGAAACAAATTTACAAGTGAAATTCTCAACAATCTTCCCCTTATTTGTGAGTTCCAACTACTTCCCCTTGAATGAAAAGTGTCTCCCTCATGGGAGTAAGCCCAATTCCTCAACAGTTGCTCAACTAGGCCTTACCACCACGCCTTAGGTGCCTTGGATTGCGTTCCATGTGCCTCTGAACCAATCCTGTCTCCCACGTCTTGACCCTATTTGGATCCATCCTAGGTCTAGATGATCCTCATTGGCATCGGTCACACATTTGGTCCTCCAACTGTCAGCATGTTAGGAGAATTTTTTTCACGTCTTGACTTTTACGATATCACTCACCTAGAGTTATGAACTGTCGGCCCTGAGACCACTTGTTAGTGGCGAAGGAGTTCATGAGTGGGCTTGATACACATGAGTGAACACTAATTTGATCCAAAAGCTTAAGCCAATTAGGTCTTGAGTCCAACCATATATATAAGTACTCATTATCCACTCAAAAATTTTAATGTGGAACAAACTCACAAGTGGAATTCTTAACAGTTTTAAGAATTTCAGAAATTTCTCCCGAGATTTCACAAGGGAGGTCAATATTGTTTTGTCCTTATTTTTATCAATGATCAACTATGATTTCCCACACGATACTTAATAAAATAAGTTGGGAAAAAAAGAACACTAATCTCTACAGAGGCCTAATAAAAAAGTTATAATTTTTTTTTAAGATTTTAAAAATTTCACGAACCTTCTGTAAGATTTGACAAAAAGATTCGGATCTCAATTAAGATTTCAAAAATTTTAGAAATCTCAACTGACATCTCATTTTTGAGACAATTATATTATTTTTTGAACAAAATTTTTTTTTTTTACCAAATACAAGAAAAGGTCTATGTAATTCTAACAAATTTTGCATGAAGTCAACAGAAATTTTAAAACCTCATAAAAAATGTGTATTCTTGTCTAACCTAGGAAAGGTCTACATAATTTTTAATTATTTTTTTTAAAAAAATTATAAATCTCTATATCTAATTTCAGAAAAAGTCAACACCTTTTATCATACAATTATTGACAAATGTCCAAATACACGAATACCTCGTCTATTCTATAATTTGTCCAATGAATGTACAACAAATCAACCAACTGCAAATGCCAAAAAAAATAAAAGGAATTAAAAAGTAAGTGAAGGCACGTGCATTAGCCGATAGCGCACGTGGCGGGACCCTGGGTATCCTGTTTTTTCGGCTATTTGACCCATTCCCAAACAAAAGAGAACCGGCGTGCTGCCTCGCCGTCCAATGGCTATCCACCTACTATTTTGGATGGACAAATTTACCCCTAGAAGTAGAAAAGGGGCGGAGGGGGAAAAAAAGAAAAAGAAAAAGAAAAAGAAAAAGAAAAAGAAAAAAGAGATGCAGGTTTTTAGCGACGAGAAACAAGTCTCGCCGTGCATGGTTTGGCGACGAAAATCCATTCATGAGTTTTTCAAAAGATTCTTATGTGTGGTAAACTTTTTCAATTACTTTGTAGTTTTAAATTGCATGGCATGGCTAATATGGCTAATACAAGTCAGGTAGCTAAGTTGCCGGTGGTTAATATTATTTATTGATTTTTTAACTTATAAAATAATATTGTTTTTGACTACTCAATCTCATATTAAGTGTCTGAAAGTTTAAATTTGTTTTGATTGCTCAAGCTCATAATAAATTTTAAGTAATTAATAATTAAATTATTAATTTTTAATTGTCTTTACTTTCTCCTTTTGTACATTTTAAATTTCCTTGGTTTCCTTTTTTTTCTTTTTAAGTAAAACAATTTGTTGTTTGGCGAAGAAGAAAAAGAAAAAGGTAAGAAAGGGGGTGTTTGTTTGATTCGAATGACCTCTTAATAGAGACTATCTTTTATTTGTTCACTAAATAAGTGAACTAGTTAGACATTAAAACCTTTGGTTGTAATTTTGAATTTTCTTAAAATTCTTCTGATATAAAACCAAACATGAACATTTGTTTGATTAGGATTTAGAGATATATTATCTAATTTTATCCCTTATAAAAAGTAAAAATGAGAAAAAAACATAATAACTGCATGATTAAAATTAAAACAGTGAGTTTTGTTTTTGTATAACAATAAATTATATTTTTAATTAATAATTATTAATTAATATATGGAAATAAATATGATTTATGTTAAAATAAAAAATTTAACTTATATAATTGCTTATTAATTTTTATTAAAAATCTATGCTCCTAAGCATTAACAAGATTAATATTAAAAAATAACACATATTCAGATATTAGATATCAAATAATTAAAATAATTTGGATTTTACATTTTGTGGCTAGTTCAAATTTAATTTAGAACTGATTCATAAAATTAGATATGAATTCAATGTTCAACATTTAATACTTAATTTTACCAATGAGAGAGAGAGAGAGAGAGAGAGAGAGAGAGAGAGAGAGAGAGAGAGAGAGAGAGAGAGAGAAGAAGAAGAAGAAGAAGAAGAAGAAGAAGATGGAGAAGAAGAATAAAAAGAAGAAGAAAATGGAGACTCTTTCATGTTTTTCATATTTAGAAGAAATTGAGTAAAAATTTTTATATTATTTTGTTACAATCCATACAAAGTCAAATCTAATCCAAAATTTAGGTGAGTGAAAAAGGTTGTAATATATGTATGAAAAAAGACAAACAACTTAGTACCAAATTAGTCAAACTAGAAATTTGATCAAAACTCAATTTAAACCAATAAAACTAAGAAAACTAGTTTAGATATTCAAAAATAAATTTAGAGCAAAAGCCATTGAAATTCTATGAGATTTGATAAAAAGACAGAGACTTGTCTGATGAGATTTCAAAAATTTCAAAAGCCTCCCTTGAGGTTTTAAGATCTTTAAGAATCTCTCATAAGATTTGTCAAAAAGATACAAACTTACTCTTAAGGGAAGACTTATGTTTTTTTGGCAAATTTCTTTTTAAAAACTCAGGGGAGATTCCTATTTTTTTTTTTTTCAAATATCAAGGGAGATCGGTTTCTTATATGTCTTTTACCCATAAATTTATTATAAGCATACTTTTACCGATAAAAGAGAATCTCAAAATAAACATAACATATATATATATATATATATATATATATATATATATATATATATTTATGCATTTTATTTGTTTAAAATATAATTTTTTTTTGAGCTTCTTGATTAAAATTTCATAATTCGAGTCTTGAAGATTTCGTTTTTCATTTAACATAATATCTTAATTTTTAAGTGAAAAAGGGTAGAGGGATGACCCCATCATTCCAATATGTTGATTAGTCGAATATTTCTATCTTATAATTATATTTAATATAATTGTATAATATAATTCTATAAGTCGTGTCATTACTTATCCAACGGACTAGCCAATGAATTTGTCTATTAGGCCTATTTAATTGCCTTCAGATTCAAAATTAGAAATATTTTATCCCAAGTTTACATAGGTATTAAATTTGAAGTTGTATTCAATTTAGATAAAACAATGTATAAACTTGTATTGAAATTTGTCCAAATCCATTCAAATCAGAATCCAAGAATCGAAATCCATGCTTCTAAACACTATTTTAAAATAAACATTTTTGTAAATAATTTTTTAATAAGTAACTTTTAACTTTACTTTTAAAAAATAATTTATTCATAAAAATCTAATTGGGTGGAGTAAAGATTCGATGGCCTCGGCACACGACTCCCCACTCCACAAACTCCAATAAAATAAAATAAAAAGTAAAAAAAAGAGGGTATGGAAAGTTTAAACTGCCATGTGCTATTTTATTTTATTTTATTTTTTTATAAAAAAAAAAAATCAAAGTAGACTGGCTGCTTTAATGACATGGAATTTGTCTTTTTTATCTTTTTTTTTTAATTTTATTTTATTGTTGGTTCACTATACCTAAATTATATAAGAAAAGGTAGTTCTTCTTGTTGAAATCAGTGGGGATTAAGTCGTTCGTGACTGATGACATTTTAATTTTAATTTTATTTTATAAGATTTAAGTTTTTACAATTATTTATTTATAATTATAAACAATTATATTATATAACCTTTTGTTAGGAACCTGTGAGCAATCAAATCAAAGTGACACCAAAATTTTAACGTGGTTCAGTCAATATTGACCTACGTCCACGGAGCACACACCAAATATTCACTATCTTGCCAGAAAAATTACGATTCTCTCTCTCTCTCTCTCTCTCTCTCTCCCTCTCTTCCTCCCTTCTTCCTTTCTGCTCTCTCTGAGCTTCTCACTATTCTACTGTGTCATTTCTCAGTCCTCTATTTATAGGTATAATATTCCAATCACAATTTAATTACTATTTAAATACAATGAATCAAAACATGGGAAGTTACAATCATGGGATTAATTTCACTGCGTGAGATTAATTGCAACGCATTTTCCAACTCAGCTCCATGAATGGATCGCGTCTCCAACTCAGCTCCAGCTCTCCTGGTTGTCTTCTGGCTCCAACTCTAACAATCTCCTACTTGGAGACAGAGACGCCTCCTCAACCAGTATCATGAATAAATGATGTGCTCAAAATATGCCTTCAGACATGAAGACCAACTGAAGTTGAACACAACTTTAGTTTCTCTATAGTCACCACCTTCCTGTCTGCTTGATTCCCAAGGACTAATCTGATGGCTGTTAACTTCACAACTGGTGTAAAGATGCCGGTGTAGTCAATCCCTTCCTTCTGCTCGAAGTCTTTGACTATCAACCGAGGCTTGTACCTTCTGGAGCCGTGTTGCTCCTCTTCGATTCTGTACACCCACTTGTTGTGGAGGCCTTTGGGCAACTTCCACGTTCTGTTGGAGGTGAGGGACTTCATCTCATCCTTCATCACAAGCTTCCATTTGCTCGTATCTGCCACCTGACATGCTTCATCATAGTATTTGGGCTCTTATCCATCTGTAGGAAGTAAGTGATTAATATACCTTATGTTTGGTATATGAGACCGAGTAGATCTCCTAAGCTCCGAAGCTAGAGTAGGAGATGGTGGTGTGACAATCTGCTCCACTAGTTCCTCCCCCCTGATGATTCTCGGCATTCTGTTGTTGTGTCCCGACACATTCTTAGTGAACTAGTTCTAGTCTCTTCTTCTTTGGGGCGTAGGTGTTTATCTGGAAATTAACCCTCTTCTGTTTCCCGACTATACAATCCTCACACATGTGAATCTGTACTAAAATAGACATGGAGGCATTGGAGGTTAGAAAAAGTGTTCCTATTTTCTTACCTCGCGCAATCGTTAGTACACCCTTTGAAACTTTCCATTTATCGCTAATGAATTTTGTCGTGTATCCCTCATCTGCCAATTGACCAACTGAGATCAAATTCTTTCTTAGGTCTGGAATATACCTGACATCCTTCAGCTTCCATACTGACCAGTTTATATTGATCTTCACAACTCCTTTTCTGGTTACGTCGCAAGATTGATCGTTGCCAAGGTACACCTTACCAAAATTACCTGGTGTGTACTCCTCTAGGCAATCTCTGCAGCATGTGACATAAAATTAGGCTCCGGAGTCTAAGACCCAAGACTCCTACTAGCTCTCCAAAGAACAGATCAACATCTCATCATTTTCAGAAGCAATATTTGCTTCTATCTTTGCCCTCGTTTCGAATTCTTTCTTCTGACTCCTGCACTAGTTCTTGTAATGACCAGTTTTCCCACAGTTCCAGCACTCAATAACTTTTGTACTCTGGGAACCTGTGTCCTGCGTACCTCTGGGATTTCTGGATTTAGACCACCTGAGCCTAGATTTGCCGTGGTTGTTTGATCGTCCATGCCTATTTCCTCTTCCTCGACTCTCCATGTTCAAGGCTGAACTAGAAGTGGAGCCATGGTTTGACTGCATTCTGATTTCCTCCGTCAAAATCATACTGACGACCTCATCGTATAGAAGCTTCAATTATCCTATAGAGCTACTGATGGCAGTAACGACACCATTCCAAATTTCAGGTAGCTAACTGAGAATCAGTAGGGCCCGAATCTCATTATCAAACGTTATCCCGACTGAGCCGAGTTGATCAGACAACTCATTGAAGTTATTTAAATTCCTGTTGAAACTTTCACCTGCAGACATGCTCATCGTAAATTGTCTTTTCATGAGATGTACCTTGTTTGCGGTTGAAGGGTACTCGTACATATTAGAGAGCGCATCCATTAGAGACTTGGTGGATGTTATATGCTTGATATTGAACGCCACATATTTTGACAACGTCATTCTGATGGCTCCGAGAGCTTTTCGATCAAGCAACTCCCACTCGTTCTCGTTCATGGATGCTGGCTTACCCTTCAACAGTAAGTGCAATTCCTTCCCAAACAAATAATCTTCTATCTGCATCTTCTAGGAATCAAAATTGTTTCCGTTGAACATTTCGATTTTTGAACTCTTTTCATTCGACATCTCGATTTTCTAATCTAGAGATGAAATTAGCTCAAATGGATAGTGCGGTTGGATCCAGAACGATTGAAAACCCTAGAAATGATTCAAGTCGCTCGAAAAACAGACCCAAAGCGACTCCGAAAAGCTCAGTCAAAGTTTGGTCAAACCTAGTCAAACTTTGTCAACTATGCTGACGTGGCAGGCTGGCGTGGTGTGCTGATGTGGCAGTGGGGTCCATTCGCTGACGTGGCGATTGATGTGGCACTCCTACTGACGTGGCGCTCTGGCGGCAGCTGACTCAGCGATGCTGACGTGGCCGGGTCTGTGCCTGCGGGTCGGATTCGGTTCTCGTGGACCAGGTCTTGGGTTGATTCGGTCTGAGTCAGCGTCTAGGTCGAGTCGGGTAGGGTTCCCTTCAGATCGGGTGGAGGCTAACCGGGCGAAGATGACGCGTGCAATGCGCGCGACGCGTGAGGGAGCTGGTCGCCGGCATGTGGCCGGCGTGTGGCGAGGTGTTTTGCTTCGGCAAGGCGCATGAGGGCGCGTGAGCCTTCGTCTGAACTCCGTTCGAGCTTGGGTTTGCACGGTTCTCTTCATCTCGGCGAGCTGAATGCGATGGTGGCCTTTAAACTTGGTTTCAATCCATTGGAAGCTCTGATTTTGGAATCACTTTCGATCTGGATTTTCTGAGCTTCTCACTATTCTACTGTGTCATTTCTCAGCCCTCTATTTATAGGGCTAATATTCTAATTACAATTTAATTACTATTTAAACACAATGAATCAAAACATGGGAAGTTACAATCATGGGATTAATTTCACCGCGTGAGATTAATTACAACGCGTTTTCCAACTCAGCTCCATGAATGGATCGCGTCTCCAACTCAGCTCTAGCTCTCCTAGCTGTCTTCTGGCTCCAGCTCTAACACCTTTGATATAGCATTGGAGTTTTTTTTTTTTAATTTTTAATAAAGCTCACTTTTCACTACCTTCAATTCAAAAAAAAAAAAATACGATCGTCATTAATAATTTTTTTTTCGGGGTTTGTTCTGCATTAAACTTATTTGTGATGTTATTGAAAGCCTCTTCTATTATAAGTAAATAAACAATCGTTTATCCAAGAATTTAGAATTCAATATGGAAAAAAAAAAATAAAAATTTAGGTTTCACATCAAATTAAAACTCATGATAAAACAACTCAATATTCTAAAATATTTTATGAAGATTTTAGAAGATATATATATATATACATATAATAGGAATCTAGGAATTTAATCTTATTTATTTGAATGAGTTTCAAGAAAAAAAATTAAAAAAAATAAATTAAACCCCAAAATCTTGTTTATTTGGACTTGGATCTTATATTAAGTGGCAGCAATTTATAAAAAAATCATGTTGTTTTAAGCTTATACCATATATAATTAATGATTTTTTATAAGTTGAGTAGGGACTATAGCCCGCGCTCAATTATATATAGATCCACCCTTGATCTCTCATTTCATATCATTTTTTGCCCCCTCTAAGCTTAGAATTAGAGACTGTTACATAAAAATTTAAAATTTTAACAATGGTGATATAAGGGATGATAGATATTTCTTGATTAGTGGATTTCATAGAGTAATAGTCCAGACTATTGAATGGCAATGGACTCCCAATCGGAAGTCGTTGGCGGTTGGGACTTGTCATATATGGGCAAGTTGTTACTACAAGGTACACTTCAGGATAAGTTTTTAGGTATCTTTTTTTAGCGTGGGACAACAATATCCTTGAAAAAAGGCCTAGTAGGCTAGAGTCTTTTCTCCAAGATGATTACGGAAAATCCTCTTACGAATCTCTTGCTAGATGTACTCCGCTTCTTTAGGAGACAACATGAGTGAATAAGGGAGAGTTTGCGACTTACATTTCTCGCCCCACAAGGTATACCCAATTACTATACGAGTTACTCCCTTACTAGGTGAAAAGGGTAACATCCTTATGGTAAAGTATGATTGGATTCCTCTAGCACAATGTATGTTGTATCTATGCCTCTATTTAATCTTACTCTAGCGTAAGTGACATTTAATCATTATCGTTATCTTAATTTTGAATGTACTCGTAATTGCTAACTTTGAGAACGTGCCCATCTTTGTTTTTTTGTGCCCTAGGTATCATAATTACTTTGAATGATTGGAAACATAATACTTCATTCAAGTCAAGTATTGTTTTATTGTTGGTTCTTTTTTGCCTCAATAATCTCAAGAAGCTGGTTCATCACTAGCTAGGAGTCATTATATAGTAGACAATTGGCACCTTATTATCTGCACTAGGTGCAAACTAGAGATAAGGATCTCATACTCTACTTCATTATTCATGACGTTGAGGTCAAACTAGAGGGCCAAGTCTGTGTTTCTATTGTATGAGGCAATGAATATCAAACCTGCACCTTAGTATTGGTAGTTGAGGCCTCATCCACATTGAGCTTCCATCGGTAGTATCCTCTTGGAATTTTTCTATGGTGATAAAAACATTGTATCCTTAACTAAGTATTGATTGCAAAAATGCACAAAGCACCTTTTAAGATGATGTGCAAGTGGGGTGATTGGTTATAGGGATGAATGTATACATATTAGAAGAAGGAATAAGGAGACAAAAGGGAACTTATCACATGCAACAAAAGGGAACTTATCACATGCAATAGAATTTGAGAGAGAGAGAGAGAGAGAGAGAGAGAGAGAGAGAGAGAGAGAGAGAGAGAGAGAGAGAGAGAGAGAGAGAGAGAGATAAATTGCCACTGAGCTATTTAGTATAGGTCTAATTGCATTGAAATGTAAAATTGGTTCAAGGCCCCTTACAATAGAAATTATACATATTTGTACCCTTTTGAGGCCAATTACACATAAATTCTATAATTAAAAATAATAAATTTAGGACATTAATCCTAACTATAAATTTCAATCATTTCTAGACAAACTAAGCAACCTTTGTTGCCTGATGGCTAAGCAACCTCTGTTGCTTGATGAATGTACAACCTTATGTCGCATGATGACTGAGCTACATTCATGTCATTGCATGGGTATGTTTTCATGTCTCGAGGACACTTATGACCCTCTTAGTTGGGCTTGACACCATCTTAGTATGCATCAACTTATCATGTGAAATATGTACGATTACGATCTCTTTGTTACATTTTTTGTGGTGTAAAAAGATTACGCAAACAGTACTAGAATATCCAAACAATCGCATGCAAGGTATATATCTCTATATAAAATAAGAAGGTAATTTGAATACTGAAGAGAAAGTAGGATATTTTAGTCAAGTTCGTGATATTTGATGACTAGCTGATATCATTTATGTAATGGATGTTATGTGGCTTCTCCACAGACAACCATATTCCCAGGCATAATTAAGTCTTCTTTTGTAGACCAAATCTTTTCTTTATAAATCTTAGTTCTAACTTAGTAATTCATTTAAATTCATATTAGATTATGTGATTTAATTAATCAACTCAGGTTAAGGTAAAAGAGGCTAATGATGGCTTCATTGAATTCAAAAAAGAATAGAACCTAAGTTCTCTCCATTTTGCATAATTGTGTCCCAAGACTTGTAAGTTGCAACATGTGGTAGCTACTTCCACGAGATTAGCTAGCAAAGGTAAATGCATAGAAGATAGGGAGATGAAAGGGGAAAAAAGTCAATGTTTGATGTCATTAGTGCCCTTGTAGGGCTACAATTATCATCTTAAACAACCATTTACATCACTTATTAAATTTTAACAAGAAGATAGTATCATTTTTAAATCTTAAGCGTAGTGAAGGTTATTATAAAAATCTTATGGAATTCACCCTAAAACTAATGGCAAATATATTTTCACTCTTTAAAATTCAAAACGGTCAATAGCTTCGATCCCTTTCACATTTTAGAAAAATCAAATAACCTAACTTAATTTCATACGTAATTGACGAATTATCTCCAATTGTTCATGTTTTCAATAAACAATTTCTCTTTCACACATAGCATGCTAATATGGCTAAAGTCTACCCTATTAGCGAAATCATGCTATAGCCATATTTTCCTAGTTTGCTAAGAGGTCCACTAGACATGCTATATGCGACAATGGTAACTCATTCCATTAAATTATTTATTCTAAAGTCTACCCTATTAGATCATGTTGTAGTTATGTGTGTTCCGATCTATTAAGAGGTCTACTAAGCATACGCTACGCGAAGACAGTAGTTCATTCCATCATATCTTTGTGTGTGTGCACACGCACACATGCACAATCCTTATCTCATCATAAGGGTTGATCTTAGAGGTGAGATCTTCTACATAATCTTATTTGAAGTATTGAATTATCCTCATGAAGCAAGTATAAATCATATTATAAATGTACAAAGCTCATAAATTTTTTTTTTAAATTTTAAATTTCCATTCATCCTTAAGAAGACAACATGTCCTCTCCTCTTCTTCGTAGAATGAAAAGGATACTTGTCACACATCTTCAAATGATAACCACACATTATCCTTTCTATAGAATGGAAAAGATATGTCCTCTCTATAATATTACGCCGAAGTATCCAGTATGGATGCAAACACGCTTGTTATTCCATTACTAACCTCACAAGAGGTACAGAAGGCAATGACCAAACTTTTATGGGGACATCTACCTTCAGTGCCAAAATTGAGGAATGGGCTGTCATGTGATACCCAACTTCTAAGTGATGTGTGAGCCCATATAATTGTAAATAATGTACTAATATAATAATTAAATAATTTAATTTTATTAATTATATATATATCACTTTATTATGCAATTTAGACTTTTTAAATATTATTTAAGTTGAAAAATAACTTATTTAATAAAATTAAAGTCTAATATTTTTAGAATAACATAAAAAATTTAAACATAAAAAATTACAATGACCATTTCAAAAGCCATGAATAAATTTAAAATGCATATTAACTAAGTATCGTTAATATATACCCTTTTCTCCAACATAAATCTCCTTTTATATTTTTTCCCGATCTTTTCCATCACAATTATACCTCAATAATTTGTTGACTTATTTTTTTCAATAATCTTTTGTCACACGAGTAATTTTCGCAAGTTAAAATCACATTTTTGGTGCAAGATGTTTTAATTTTTTATTCAAAATTATTGTTTAATTGAATTAATTTAATTGTATATAATTTTTTTTACGGATGTAGGGAGAACATAAAAATATTTAACAAGTCTGCCGTCCTATCATTATTTCTTTATTTAATTAATTAGTCATATAATATGATTAGTGGGAAAATGAAAAGTATGTTTGGTGGAAAAAAAATGAGCGGAAGAGTTTGCGCAGCGGCCGGCGTGTCGACGTGCGCCGCAACATTCCATCAATCGCCGGCGCCGTTCCTTAATTAGCACTTTTATATTCAATATCTCATCTTATTTTATTTTTTAATTATTAATTAATTACATCCTTTAATTAGTGTTAGACTTAAATATTTATATTTTTGTTGCGATAATATATAATATAATTATCAGTTATTAATAATTTCTGGTAGTGCTTTTGGAAGTATGTTGGTTCTCACGTGACAGAGCTACTCAAGCAGACAAAGTAACTTTGCTTAGTCATGTCAATAATTGCAGACATTTATTTATTTGTTTTATATATATATATATATATATATATATATATATATATATATATATATATCCAACACCTAACTTTTAAGCAAATGTGTGGGGGATAAATTAAGTTTTATTATAATAATTAAATAATTTAATTTTTAATGTGTGTATAAAAATATTTTTATTGTGTAATTTAAATATATTTTTAATATTATATAAGCTAAGAAATTAGCTTATATATATATATATATATATATATATATATATAAGTGGAGATTATGTGTTGTAATTCAAACTTAAATCGACAGACAAAGAATGAGGATGAGTAAATTTTCTTTTTTAAGGTTAAGATATATTTTGTTGAAAGGAACTTTAGAAGAGAAGAATTTACAAAATAATTTACAAGGAGACCCTAATCTCTATTATTTGAACTATTGAGATTTGGTGAGAATAAAGAAAACTCAATTCAATTGATGTTTTTAAATATTTGCAATGTAAGATTATTGAAAAAATTGCTTTTAGCCCTGCAAAAAATTAAACCATCTTTATTACCTTCAATTTCTATTTTTCTAAATGTTGTATATAAAACACACAAATTTCCATAGCGGAAGTTTGGCACAGTAATCAGTAAAAAACAAATATATAGAACACAACTACAACAATCAAATGAAAGCAAGAACAATACAAGAAATTACGTGGTTTGACAATGCCTATATCCACGGAAGCAATCGGTAAAAAACTTTTACTATCTTGTGTCAAAGACACTTACAATACTTTTCTTACAATGCAAATATACCTAGACTGATGTATATATAAATACCACAGAGGCTTTTCCTCCAAACACCCAACCAACTTAAGGCTCACATTCAAATTTTGAAAATCTGCGGTAGGTTCTCGAGCCAAATCGTCAATGGTTTGAGATACCGAGAGCAAACCGTCTCAACAACATTTAGACAACTGTCGACGGTTCCTTCGACGGAAAGATACCGAGAGCATGAATTTTGAAATTTCAGCCAAACAGTCGACAATATGAGCAAATCGTCGACGGTTTCCCCCAGCATGTTGATCTTGCTATGCTTTTTCTCCTTGTGTATTCATCCACTCAAATATATAAGCCACAAAACACAACAATCTCCACCTTTGTGAGTATATGCCCCTTAAGAGAAACCGAAAAACATAGCCCGATCCTCTACCTTGACCTTGGAACGTTAGGTTGGGTGTGTTTCTCTTCTAGCACTTGGAGATATGAAGTAAGTACAAGCAATATTTGAACTTTTTAGTAGTCATCGACTTTGTCAAGATGTCCATTACGTTCTTAGATGTGTGAACTTTTTCAAGTATAAGTTCACCTGAAGATATCAATTCCCGAACCCTATGAAACCTTACATTAATATACTTGGTTCTAGCATGGTACACTTGATTCTTCACCAAGTAGATGACACTCTAACTGTCACAATGTAGCACAACTTTACCTTGCTGTATACTCAGCTCCTTGATTAGACAAGTAAGCCATAAGGCTTCCTTTGCAGCTTTGGCGACTGCCATATATTCAGACTCAATTGTAGACAATGCCACCAGAGATTGTACCATGGACCTCCAACAGATGGGTTATCCTACAAGGGTGAAAACATGACCCATTGTAAACCTTCTTTCATCCATATCCCCGTAGGTATCTAAATATCCATTTGACGGCTTCCCAATGTTGTCTACCCAAATTAAAGAGAAACTTACTCAGCACACTTGGGTCTTGTACATACCATGATATACAATAAACTCCCCACAACACTTGCATAGGGGACCTTTGACGTGTCTCGATTTTCATCATCCATCCTTGGGTATTCAGTGGTAGACATTTAAAGTGGTTCACTAGAGGTGTACACAGGTTTAGCATCAGTCATGCTGAACCTTTCCAACAATTTCTCCATATAACCGCCCTCAGATAACCATAATCTCCTTGCAATTTTGTCCCGACGAATCTCCATCCCTAGTATCTTCTTGGCTGGAACAAGATCCTTCATGCCAAACACTTTATGCAATAGATCCTTTAACTAATTTACCTCAGTTAAATCTTTTGCAGCTATTAACATGTCATCGACATATAGCAATAAGAAAATGAGAGAACCATCATCAAGAACTTTCACATACATGCAACAATCATACTCACACCTCCTATAGCCTATCTAGATCATATTGGAATCAAACAGCTTGTACCATTGCCTTGGAGATTTTTTCAGCCCATACAGAGACTTCTTCAACTTGCAGACTAAGTGCTCTTCGTTAGGTTGAATGAATCCCTCTGGCTGTACCGTATAAATTTGTTCCTCAAAGTTACCATGGAAAAATGCCATCTTCACATCCATTTTTTCCAAATGTAGGTCATAATGAGTTATTAATCCCAACATCACCCTAATAGAGGTGTGTCGGATCACAGGTGAGAAGATCTCATCATAATCTACTCCCTTCTTCTGTAAGTACCCCTTTGCCACTAACCGTGCCTCGAATTTCTCTCATTTCTTTTCTGAAATTGCTTCCTTATTCCTATATACCCATTTTCAGCCTATCGCCCTCTTCCCATCTGGAAGTTCCACCAAATCTTAAGTTATATTCTTATGCAGCGACTCCATTTTCTCAATTATTGCACCCATCCACCTACTTTTCTCCTGACCGTGCATTGCCTCTTGAAAAGTAGCCAGATCCTTGCAACTAGTAATGAAAGCATAAGATACCAGATCAACAAATCCATACCTGAGTGGTGGTTTGATAGTACGTTTGGATCTCCGTATAGGAACACCATTGACTTGCTGATTACCCGAGGTATAACTCCTTGCAATTGGGGGACCAAGATCATTGCCCTGCGTTTCTAACTCCACCTGCACAACATGGACATCTCTGCTCTAGTTTTCTGGCTCCTATTTCTCTTTATAAAATTCTTGAGTACACTTCAGCATAGTTTTCTCATCAAAAACTACATTCCTACTGATCATAAACTTGTTTGTTATTGGATCCCATAGCTTGAACCCCTTCACACCTTTTTGATACCCCAAAAAGATGCAACATCTAAATTTTGCATCAAACTTCAATCTCTCCTTACTAGACATGTGGACATAGACTAGAAAACTAAATACCTTCAATCTAGAATAATCTACCGCATTTCCCATCCAAACCTTCTCCGCCACTTTCTCCTCTAGTGATGCCTTTGGCGATCGATTTACCAAGAAACAAGTTGTTGGCTTTTTGAGTCCAATTCCTATTTTGATGCTGACACAGCATCTGTATCTTATGTGTGCACTTAGTGTATCAACATGTTTACATTTCAGCACAGACATAAGATACGAGTAAATGGAAGCCTAATGGACTTAAAGATTATGCATTTCAGGTGAATTTCATGGACAAAAGTAAAGAAGAAAGAAGACATTTTTTCATTTCAGTTGTAATTGCATTTAGTTTTTTATATTATGGTCTGTAATAACTGTATCTTATGCATGATAAGTATTTAATGCTCAAGACCATAGGCTGACCATTAGGACCTAAATGTTATAACTTATTCACACATGGTTGAATAAGTTCAAGGACAAAAATAGGGCTTACACAGATGCAACCATGTGTGAATAAGTTAATTTGACCCTAAAAATAGTACAAAATTGTAAGTTAAATTGTCCTCGGTCGACCGACCGCTTGTGTGTAATATTACCACGGTCGATCGAAACATTGTTCACACACAAAGTCAAGCTTTGACCTTCCCTTGGTCGACTGAACCCCATCATGCACAAACTGGCTCGGTGGGCCAAATATGTTAGAAGTCAACATATTGACTTCGCTTGGTCGACCGTTCTAAAATGAATGTATCATCCTAGGTTGATCGAACTGAAACATGTTTGACCCTCCAACTGCTCGGTCGACCAAATGTATAGTTCTTTTTAGCCACGGTCGACCAAACCTAGATAAGTAACCGACCGTCCTTTGTCTTGGTCGACCAAACCCATGGAGGGTTCAAAATTGCCCTGAGACGGTCGACCATATCCATAATTCAAAATTGCCACGGTCAACCGCACTTAGAAAAGTGGTCGACTAAACCTTGTATATGGTCGACCGAACCTTTCGAGTTGGTCAAATTTTTACTTTAGATAAATGAGGTTATTTTTTATTAAATACCATTAATTTTTTTCCAAAAAGACCTCCATGTCCCAAACGGTTAATTTTTAATGGTTGTCTATATATACTCTCTCATTTGTCTTAATTAGGAAGAGATTAGCACTTTAATTAGCAAAATTTTTCTCTGAAATATTTTATACTCTCATTGTTTATATTCCATATTTTCAAGCACATTATTCATACTTTCTCATATTCTTTTTTTTTAACTAAAAGAGGGCGGCACCTCCATTTATTTATTAATATACCCTCACTTTTGGTGGAGGAATACTGTGGTTACAAGCTAAGCAAAAGGGAGATTACAAAATAACCAACCAAACTAGGACAACAAAACTAAATATAACTAGCAAAGAAGATAAAAACATAAACACAATCAAAATCAAATCAAAATACACCAAACGAAACTTTAGAATTGAACTAACAACGAACGGAAACGAGACCCCACCTATCCATCCGAAGAATACCTTTCAAATAACTTGGTAGAAGGTGTTGTTCTTCGTAAATTACATTATTTCTCATTTCTCCTTCTTTAGCAAGGAAATCAGCTGTACCATTGCCTTCCCTATATTGATGCATCACCATGACGTTCACTTCTTCTAGTTCCACCACGAGCTCCTCCCAAAAATCTCAAAGATACCACAAAGTGTATCTTCCTTTCCAAAGCCACTTAACTACAATTTGCGAGTCACTCTCAATAATCACATTAAAAAAATGCAAACGTTTGCACAAACGAATTCCTTCCCTGATTGGTTTTAATTCTGCACTATTATTCGTACTATTGTCAAAATAGTTTGATACTCTCTCATATTCTTGCTTGCAAAAATCATTTTGAAGAAGGGAGTATGATTTCCTTATACTCCATACTTGCAAATCAATTGCAAGTTGAAGGGAGTTCGATTTTAATTTGTGTGTATATTTTCGTATATCATTGGTTAGGTCGTACTCTCACATTTTTTATATTCTTTTGTAAAACTTTCTTGAGAGTCAACTTGGTGATTTTCCCATATTATTTCTATTTGATTAATATTATTGGGAAAATCTAACTTTAGCTTGTGAGTATTTTGCATCCACATTGCAAGACTCAAGAGCTCATCTTTGCGCATATTGCTAAATCATTTTGTTGAGCTGATATCAAATATCTCCTATACTTCATCTTGCAAATATTTGTTGAGATATTATTGTGCATATTTGAAAAATATTTTTAGAAGGCTAATCATTATCATCTCCTAGTCTTTATTATTGAAAAATACTTTTTGAGATATTATTTTCTTTGGGCTGTAGATATTTGATATACACTTAGTGAACCTTTCATATCTGAATCAAAGGTCTCACTCTCACATTTTCATATATACATATTTGAGAGTTGATACATATATCTTGATCGATCTCACCTGAGCATAAATCCTTATCATCTATGAGTGCATTGGTTGTATTGTGCTTAGTGGTACATATCTACTTAGTGTAAGAAGCATCTCTATTGTATACAAATATTTGATTATCTGTTGTATTCCCTACGGGTGGTCGGAAGAGGGAGACTAGTCCTGTGAATAGTCCTGAATTGTTTAAACTCGATTAGGTGAGCGTCGGATTGGTTCAGATCAGGTTAAAAAAACTAGGTGCACCATCCTGGTAAGATTTTGTAAACAGTGTTACTCCACTTGTTAAGCGAGCAATTAGTGGAATCATCTTACTTGTAAGCTTGAGGTGGGGACGTAGGCAGTATTGACCGAACCCCGATATCATATTGTGTGTTCCCTTATCTTCACACTTTAATTTTTGTACAGCATGTATGGTATTATTTATTGTCTTGATCATTTTACATACATTGTAAAGATCCAAAAAATTAAAATGATTGAAATAATAAAAAAATAGATAAAATAACAAATAAATAAATAAAAGGAATGACGTGAGAAAAAGAAGAAAAAAAAAAATTAAAATTAAAGAAATTAAATTAAATTAAGATAAATTAAATAATTAAATAATTAGTTATTAAATTAAACATTTTTGCATTGGATAAAAAAAAACTAATTAAAATAAGAGAAATATATATACATATATAGGTAAGTTATTATAATATATAAATATATATATATAAAGTAAAATTAGAAAGAAGAAGAAGAAGAAGAAGAAGAAGTCAGAGGCGGCTATTTTCCCCCCCTCTGAAATTTCTTTTGCAGCCACCTCCATCTCCGTCTCTCTCCTTCTCTCAATTTCTCGATTTGTTTGCGTCGGATTGGGAAACGAAAGATGTCGTTGGATTCCTAGTTCTGCTACCGACATTTCTACTAGAGTAGATTTTTCATGGAAACGGCTTAAGCACTACTTTTGCGGAAAGGTAATTTTTCTTCATTTTCCCAATTTCGCTGTTATTATGCGGTTAAATCGACAATCGGGTACCACCATGTGCTCCTAATCACGGTTGTCGTCATTTTGGCGTAGGTAAACTTCCAATTGGGGTTTTCTAGGCCCTACTCCAAAGTGAGAGTGAGATTTGAAAAATTTGGCAATTTGAGTATATTTGTAGGTATTACTATTTATTTAGAAATTATGACCCTAAAAAATATTTAAATAATATTTTATTGAGGAATAATTTATTGAAACTAGGAATTTAATTTCAGGGTCCAAGTGAGCACTGCAGGCATCTTTTCGGGGTCCCTATTGGCGTAGTGTAAGAAATCAGGTATAGGGAAAAATATATATTAAACCAGAATTTTTATGAATTTAATGGAAAAATAAATTGTGTTATATATATACATGTATATGTTTCGGTATGGGTTTAAAATACCAATCATTTAAATTATGTTTTTCCAAGTTTAGGGCTGTTTATTAGATACGTATACGCTAAAATGAACTGATGAAAGTGGAAAAATAATTTCAGGATAATTATGTAAGAAATTAAAGATATTTTTCTAGTATATGAATGTTAAATGTGGGTTGGCTTATTTTCAGGCAATGTATGATTTTTACTGTTAAATTGTGTGGTATGAGTAAATAGAATTTTGTGTGAAATTATGTTATATATACGAGATGCATGATATACAGGGAATGAACTGAATATGAAAATGTTAAATGAAATATGCTTCTTGTGTGTGTTAATGCAATCATATAAACAGTTGAAATATGTTGGGTAAACAGCTGAAATATGTTGGGTAAAATAGCTGAAATATGCTTGGTAAAACAACTGAAAGTGGCTGGGTAAATGTTGACAGCTGAAATATGCTGGGTAAAACAGCTGAAAGTGGCTGAGTAAATGTATAACAGCTGAAAAATGTTAGGTAAAACAGCTGAAAGTGGTTGGGTAAATGTATGACAGCTGAAAAATGTTGGGTAAAACAACTGAAAGATGCTGGGTATGAAATAAAATGAAATGAAAAGGGAAATGAATGAAATGGAAATGAAATGTGAAATGTGAACAATGTAAAATAGAAAAGAGTCACTTAAAGTGAAATGCAATGCAATGTTAAGTCATGAATATGAACAGATGTGTATGATTGAATAATGATAGAAAGAATGATGTATTATGATATTAGAAGTATGTATGTACGTAGAACATGTTACGATTGGGCGAGGCGTACCTTTTTCCTGAGGGCTTGCTGAGTAAGGCGAGTGTACTAGTAGCTACAGATGTGGCAGTAGCCGCATAACGTACTAGGGCAGAGAGAACCTACTTGTATGGGCGGGTAGATTTCCCAATTCTTAGGGCCTTTGTCGGTAAACTTTTGTATGAACTGTGTGAGTACGAGATCAATTTATCACTTGAGGGCTTACTGAGTAAGGTGAGTGCCTTGGTATGCTTTAGCTGTGACCTTTGGGTTGCCAAATGTATCAGAGCAGAGGGGTGCTACTTGTATGGGCGGGTAATCACCCCTATCCTTGGGTAATATTGTGGGTAAAATATCTTGCATGTATTTGAATAGGATCAGAAAAGGGTTTCAGAAATTATGTTTTGATTTGCAAATGTTAAATATTATGTTGATTATAAACTTATGTTGGCCACACACTATTTTAATATATATGTTTCTTCCCTTACTGAGATGTGTCTCACCCAAATATGAATTCATTTTTTTTTCAAGACCTCCACGAGATTGAACTTTGAGAGCTCGAGATTTCTATGTTAGTTTTGGGGAATGTAAATGTTTATGTTTTATGTCCTTATATTTTAAGCTTGTGGAGAAAAGAATGTTTGTGAACATACTGAAATGTTTTGGAGATATATGTAATTATGGAAATGCATGTGTTGAAGGATACTATAGATTATAGTTAGAATTAAGAAACTCTAGTATTATGTTATATGGATTATCAGGTATAACGCACCGGACCCTGGATTAAGGGTTTCGGGGCGTTACATACATGCTTTGAATGGTTGTGAAATATTGAGTCCACTATAACTATTTTATTTATCAGCTCAGTTTTATATTGTTGGGTAATTGACATATGTTTAGAAAGACCCTAAGTTGCGGTATACTGCTTGGGGATTTGAACATAACTTGGGAAAAGTTTTTAAAATTCCAATTCACCCCCTCTTGGGAATACACCAAAGTCAACACAAGTCATACTAACTGCCTCTGCCCATAAGTTCTTCGCTAGCCCTGCATTAAGCCTGAGACACTGAGTTCTTTTAGCTAGAGTTTGGTTCATCCTTTTAGCCACACACCATTTTGCTGACTTGTTCGATGAACAGTAAAATGTCTCATAATGTTCTGTTGTGCACAAAACTCCATGAACCTAAAATCAGCGTACTCGGTCCCATTTTCTGACCTGAGGCATTTAATTCTCCTCTCGGTTTGGTTTCCACTTAAGCTTTCCACAATTTAAACCTAGAAAATGTATCTAATTTGTGCCACATAAAGTAAACACAAAAACTTCCATGAGTAATCGTTAACATAACTCACAAAATAAACATGTCATCCCTGTAATGCTACTCTAACCGGCCCCCAAACATCTGAGTGTATATAATCAAGAATACCTTTTGTCTTATGTATAGTTGATTTGAACCGCATCTTGCTTTGTTTTCCGAGAACACAAAAATTGTAGAAGTTCATCTTACATGTTTTCATACCCTTCAAGAGCTTCCTTTTGTGAAGTTCTTTCATACCATGCTCACCAACATGCCCTAGCCACATTTGCCATAAGACGGTTTCATCAAATTCAGAATCTATGGCTGTAGCTCCACCAATAACTGTAGCCCCAGTAGTGAATAAATGTTTCCATCTAACTTTTGCCCTTTCATCGCCGTTAGATTGCCTTTGCACAACTTAAAACACTAGATTTCCCTTTTCTTCTTTGATTGAGTTTGGAATTTTTGACTCGATCCATTTCTGAATTTTCCTCTCCCACGATCATGGTTACCTTTCACCACAAGCCCTTCCCCGTGTGAGATGTCATCGCACGATTTCATTCTTTGATGAAATCCCAACAACGCGCTTGTCACCTCTTCCAAATTTAGGGTCTCTTTACCCTAAGTAAGAGTCGTAACCAGGTTCTTATATGTGTGAGTTATAGGTAGGGAATTCATTATCATAAACCCTTATCATCTTCTTCGAATATCACATCAACCCGCATTAAATCACTTATGATTTGATTGAATGCGTTGATGTGTTGGCTCAAATCCAAGAATTCCACCATCTTAAGCCAATAAAGCCTTCGCTTAAGAAAAAAATTATTCGTAAGAAATTTAGACATGTACTGACTTTCAAGATTTTTCCAAATGGCTGTAAGAGAATCTTCTTCCATGATGTTATACAATACATCATCGGTTAGACATAATCTGATAGTAGATATCATCTTCACCTCCAATTCCTTCTAATTAGACTCATCTATTTCATTCGGTTGAACACCATACAAGGCCTTCACCACCCCTTACTGTACAATCAAATCCTTCACCCTTCTCTGCCATAAATCAAAGTTATCGGTTCCATCAAATTTGATAACGTCAAATTTCGCATACGAAGTACTTGATGCCATGACAACAATTGCTCTGATACCAATTTGTTGTATATAAAACACACGAATTTGCATAGTGAAAGTCTGACACAACAATCAGTGAAAAACAAATATATAGAACACAACCACAACAATCTAATGAAAGCAAGAACAACACAAGGAATTACGTGGTTCGACAATGCCTACATCAACGAGAGCAATAGACAAAGAACTTTTACTATCTTGTGTCAAGGACACTTACAATACTTTTCTTACAATGCAAATACACCCAGACTGATGTATATATAAACATAACAGAGGCTTTCCCTCCAAACACCCAACCAACATAACGTTCACATTTAAATTTTGAAAATCTGCGCTGGATTCCTGAGCCAAATCGTTGATAGTTTGGTGAAACTATCGACAGTTTGAGATACTAAAAGCAAATTGTCTCAGCAACATTCAAACAACCATCGACGGTTCCTTCGACGGAAAGATATCGAGAGCATGCATTCGAAAATTTCAGTCAAACCATTGATGGTATGAGCAAACCATTGATGGTTTCCCCCAACATGTTTATCTTGCTATGTTTTTTCTCCTTGTGTTTGTCATCCACTCAAATATATGAGCCACAAAACACAACACTAAATATTGTTGTTTCTTTCTTTTCAACTTTTCTAGATTATAACCATCACGATAGATTGTTATGAGATCTTCAAATTAAATGTCCCATAATTTTGGAGTATATCCACATAGAGATTAATTTGGTGACAATGTATAATGTTATCCAATCTAAATAAGGCATGCTATTAAAAATATATAACAAACAACAATTTTGTTAGCTACAATATAAGCGAAAAAGTACATAGAGAGATGTCCTTCAATGTATATGTACGCCTGCTTCTTAAATATAAATATAATGAAAATGGTTCCCTTTTTTTATATATTTGATATTAATTATGTAGGATCAATTTGTTATATGTTTAACATCTAAATATAGGCACATCAACATGTAGAGGGACAAGTACTCTGTAGAATCTCATATAGCACCTCTTTGAAATATAATTTTTAATGAAAGTAATTTTATGATGCAAAATTATTTTTAAGTTAAACTTAGTTATTTTCACCTTCCTGAAGTTAATATTTTGATTTTAAAGCTATAGTGACTTTGTGCGACCAAAAAAATTACTATCAAAATTGTTGCGAAAGTTAATTTTACAATAATAGTCACTTTCTAATAAATTTATTACATATGGAGTAATTTTTTACTTTAAAATAACTTTTTACAATAAAGTTACTGTCACAACGTCACTGAGAAGGGTCCAGAATAGAGAGGGATAATAATAATATAAGTTTGATGGAATTGCCATTAACCTGTTATTTTCCCACTTGCGGTTAGCTCCCCTAATTATTACTCGTTGATTGGTCTTTAGACTAATCTTATGCCAATGAACTAGTAGTCTTGATCTGTATTTACAAAAGTTGGGATCGAGAGTTTAATTTAATTTATTTTTAATTTTCCACAACAAGGTGAAGTGAGCATGACGTGCGTCACCTGTCATATGGTAGAACGTGATTCATTCTAAGAATTTGATGCAGATCGTTGACGTGGCAACGATCTGGCCATCTGAAGAAAACACACATTGGGCAACTAGGATTGGGCCATGTCTCTTTTTGGATACACGACCCTTGCTGTGCCTTATGTCACTTTTCGTATGGTGACACGGGTCCCACTTGTATGCATATAAAACCTTTCTTTTCTCTTTCTTTTATTTTCTTTCTTCGCTCTCTCTCTCTCTCTCTCTCTCTCTTCCCTTTCTATTTCCCCCCCCGAATCTCTCTTTGTTTCTTCTCTCTTCCTCTTTATTTTCTACCTCTCGTTTTTTCTCTTGTTTTCTATTTTCTTCCTTTCTTTTCTTGATTTCTCTCACTCTTTCAGCCCACTGGTCTCTCTTAGTCTTTGTGTCTATCTCTCAACTGCCGACCTATATGGTCACCGTCTCCTCTGGTGGCCCCTACCACACATAGCAAAGACAAGGTAAGACCACCCCTCTTTTGATTTCTATTCTCTCTTTCTCTTTTCTTCTTGGACCTTTCTCCTTCTCTCTTTCTCTTAATCTCTCTTTCTTTTGTAGATCCTCGAATGAAGTTCAGTGGCAGAGAGTTTCTCTAACGCCCTAACCTGGGTCTGCTAGGGAGCACTGCATCTTTCCTCCTCCACCTGGATCAGACAATAGGGGGGCGGGCCTTATCAGACTAATGACTAGCCCCACAAATCAACACGTGTCCTTTTCAGTGTGTTTGTCCTCACTCACACACTTCCTAAGAACACTTCCCAGGTGGTCACCCATCTCAAAAATGCTCCAAGCCAAGCATGCTTAACTATAAAGTTCTTTCGGGAAGATTCCCGAAAAGAAAGGTGCACCTTATTGATATGGGTAGTAACATCTAATCTTTTAAGTCTTTCATCCATGGGGTATCACATTCTCCCCCACTTATAGAACGCAACGTCCTCGCTGCGAACCCACATTTCCAAACCTAGGCGATGTGAATCTCATCACACTTCCGGCTGGGTGTTGGCTCTGATACCATTTCTAACGCCCCAACTTGGGTCTGCTAAGGAGCACTGCATCTCTCCTCCTCCACCTGGCCCAGACAACAGGGGGGCGGGCCTTATCAGACTAATGACTGGCCCCACAAACCAACACGTGTCCTTTTCAGTGTGTTTTGTCCTCACTCACACACTTCCTGAGAAAACTTCCCAGGTGGTCACCCATCCCAAGATTGCTCCAAGCCAAGCACACTTAACTATGAAGTTCTTATGGGAAGGCTCCCGAAAAGAAAAGTGCACCTTATTGATATGGGTAGTAACATATAATCTTTTAAGTCTTTCATCTATGGGGTATCACAGTTTCATGCTCTCTGCCATTCGATCCTAGTTTCCCGAGTACAGACCCAAATCCCAAGGTAAATCTCCTTCCTCCCTGCTTCTAATTTTCCCTACTTCAGTTTATAATTTGATTTTTCCTTGCGAAATTTCTCGGGTTTTCTAGGGAACCAAATAGGTTTAGGAGGGGCTTGAGCTAGGCTAACCTAACTAGGGTTAGATTTGGTTAGGGTGTCATTTGGGCTGAAACAGGTCAGGTTTAATTAGGCTTAAGGGTTTGGGCTTAAGTAAATTGGATGGTTTGGGCCTCGGATAAGGGTAGGTTTAGGATCGGGCCTAGGCAGGTTGGGCTTTGGTTTTTGGGGGTAAGCTGCTTTGGGCTAATTTTGGGTTTGGTTTCAGGTTTTATAATGGGTTTTGGGACTTGGGCTCAGGCTAGCCCATTTGGGCCTATGAGCATATGGAGTTTAGGATTTGGGCTAGCCTGTTTAGTTAGAGGGGTTTTGGGTTAAGCCCAGGCTGAGTGTTTAGGGTAGTTTTAGAACTGGGTTGTTTAGCTGGGCTTTGGGTTGAGTTTAGTTAGGTTAAGCTAGATGGGCTTTGGGCTAGGATAAGTTAGGTTTGGGCTGAATGGCTAGTATAGGTTGTTGGGTTGGTGTCAAAGTTCAATGGACCCAAGTTAGAGTTGGACTTAATTTTTGGGTCTTCGGGTAAGCTGAATAGGATCTGGGTCAATTCGGCCCAGATTCGGGTTGGATTTAGGGCTTTCAGATTCGGTTTATTGGATCTGGATATGGGTATGGGTATTTGGGTCAAATGTTTGGGTTTTGTTTGGAATATTCTATAAAAATTTTTCGAATTTTTTGATTCAAATTCTATTCATACTTAAACTTAAATTATAAAATTTTTAGTTTGACATTCAACATGCCAGAAAGTTAAACAAGACTACTATACAATTTAAAGATACCAACCTTTGTTCATGAAATCTCCAATTTGCAACCTTTCTTTCCTTTGCCTGAGCCTTCCTGAACTCTTTCACTGCTGTTTCCACAATTCAAGCCTCTGCATTTTTTTTTTCTTCTTCTCAACTCCAAATCTTCAAACTTCCCTTCTTAATCCTGACAATTTTTCATAAAAAAAACTCTCAATGAACAATTTACTCTTCGTATTTCAATCCTTGTTATAATCTTTGTTTGCCTTTAAACTTATCCTTACGAAGTTCTTTATTTATAGGCCTGAAGAATTACTCAAATTTAACATTGATTAGATCAATCAACACCTAATTCGGTCACTCAAATTTATTTTAAATTGATTCATATATTTTAATTCACAATTCCCACATATCTAATTGCAAAATTTCCTTTTGTGCTTGCAGGTTTGAAGCTGAAGATACCGGTCCACCATTTTTATTTCATTTTTTTATTTTCTATTTTTTTATTTTCAATGTAAAAATTTCATTTTCTCTGTATTTTATATTTTTCTCGCATTTCCCTTATTTATTGCATTAATGGTTTTTTACCCATTTGTGTTATATAAATTCCGAACAAAATGGAGTGTCTACAGTTACTATAAAAAAATCCTAAAGAAAACTTAAATTTATTTTTAAAATTTAGATTTATTTTTTATTTATATTAACTTATTTTAAATGAAATGTGTATCTTTTTTTTTTTTTTTGGATTAACAACAAGTATCCAAGACATTTTTTTTACCTTGACTAATTTGTTGCATACGCTAGCCATGCCCATAACCAACACGCATTAGGTAAGTTGCGGATATGCAGCGTGAGCGGCAAGAATCAAACCCGGACCACTCGGGTTACTAGCATGTTCTAATGCTCGCCCTTACCACCCGGCCATATGGCCGAGGGCAAAATGTGTATCTTTTGAAACCTATCTAGTGAATAAGCTTCCACCTAAACCTTTAATGCGTTTCATTTTAGTTTACTATTAAGAAATTTTAATAATATTTATTTGCACAGACAACCACTCACGTGTGATGCATGTGATAAAAATATGAATAAATATATTATTAACTTTCAATTTTTCTAGTATGTGTACGATGATTTTATATGTATATATAACATGTAGAAAATAATGAATATATTATCTTTTTAGTTCATATTAGGATTAAGTTACACAATAAGAGGGAACATATCTCTTACTCTTTTATCTCTTTCCACGTCAGATCATACGAATATGAGACAAGTAAGAATAAAAGTCGCCCAAACTTTAGTTACTGTATAAATGTCTCCTAAGTAACTTAATAAATATATTACTAACTTGTAACCAATTGCATACAATAATTATATGTGTGTGTTATATATATAGAGTACAATATTTTATTTAAATTTTTTTTAATAAAATTTTAGTACCAAACTCATATTTGTTTGTTTTCATCGAGTGGGAACTCTTGTGCATATGAAGCCAATTTTATTTTTTGCAAATTTAGTTAATGAAAAATCTATCTAGAAAGGCTAAAATTGTTAGGGTTATTTTCAAAAATTTCAAACATGTGACATTTCATAAATGCTTCAAAGTCTATTTTTTATTGGTTAAATCAACAATGACTGTGGGGAATGTTTTACATATATAGGACATAATTATTCATATGTGCCAAGTGAGTTGCAGTCATCATATGGAATTTTCAAACATTTCCCATTTCATGGATGCTTCAAAGTTGATTTATTAATTTATTGGTTAAATCAACAGTGATCATGTGGGAAAGGGCTACATATTTTAGACATAATGATTCATGCCAAAGGCTTTTGATGTAGTGGAATATCCCCCTTATTGTGAAGGGGTAAATGATAAAATCAATTTGAGACCAGTGAGTTGTGTGAGAGACAACCCTTTGGGGAAAGTAAACTAAAATTATTAAAGAAAAACAAAATGTTAATGTTTTATAGAGGGGTTAGGGCACTTTAGTTAGAGAAAAGAGACACATTTGCAGAGTAATATATGGGAGGAATCTAATGGAAAATAAAAATATAACTTTTAGAAATTTTAAATACGAACAGTGACAAAAGAGTTTCGAAGGTTGAAAAGATCAGTTGAAGAGTATGTTGGAATGATATATGGATGCGTAGGTATGTAGTGTATATGGGTATGTGTGTGTGTGTGTGTGAGAAAGAGAGAACAAAAAAAGTCTTAAAAGACTCTAAATGAGAGCTGGAGACTTGGTTTTGGGGAAAAAAAAAAAAAAAAAAAAAAAAACGGGTGGCATCTTGATAAAGTCATTGAATTGGCTAGATTAGTGAGATATGTGGGTAAATCGGTGATTGAGCCGATAATTAATGACGTTAATATGTTGCATATTTTTTATTCTCATGAATGTGAAAAGAGTGACAATTGTAAATTGTATTTTGTCTAAACAACATTAAGGCATATAGGAAAACATAAGAAAATTAAAATATAAAACAGTGCACTTGGTGCCAACATCATGCACATGTGGCCTAATGTCCCTATATATATACACACACACACACACAACACATGCCTTTATTGTGTAGTTATCCTTGCTTCGCTTGTTTCTTTATTTTGTTTTATTTTTCTATGGCAAAAGCCACCACTTAAATTAAGAGCGCTCTATTTCTGACCCTTGATCAATTTGTGAGTGATTTTGGACCCTTGGATGCCTTTTTTAAACTTCCATGCATCAAGCAAAACCCTAACCCTGCAACTCTTATTTGTTTATATATAACTAGGAGCTCAGATGCCTCGTTAGGGATGGAAAAAAGAGATAAAAGGGAAATGAGGAAAAAAAACAGGCTAAAGTAAAAAGTACTGGAGTCAAGAAAAGAGAATGTTGTTACAATCTTCTTATATAAGAATGCAAGATCGATTTTATTTGTCATGTAAAGATGATTTATGAATGTTTTTCTTTTAATTTTCAATCATATCATGCTGTAGTATCACTAGAATCAATTTATTTTCAAAATTTTCATAATTATTTTATCACATGGTTTAATACTTTCTCTTTTTCTATGGTGGGTTATTAACTATGTTTGATTAAAATTTGTAGAAAAAAAAAATTATGTTTGATTAAAACATTTCCCTTTTGCATAAAGATTTTAGAGTTCAATTTAATAATTCATTTGAATTCATAGCTAATTAAGCGACCTAATTGATTCAAAATAAAAAGACTAGCTAGTTGCAGCTACATTGAGCATAAAAGTAATAAACCCATTTTCTTTTTATTGAGCAACCCACTTGTTGTGATAGACACATTAAACAATTCAAAAACTTCGATTATTACAAACATCGATAAAATTATAAATTGAAGTAGTTTGAACATTTTTATTAAATGCTTGTAATTATTTGGTATTTTTAATATTTTATTTTAAATGCAGTTATATGGCCTTTCTTTTGTAGATATAAATTTAACATGTTCACTATTTTTCATTCAAAGGATACACTCTGATATTTTTTATGAACATAATAATAAAAGGTGCTAAACTTGTGTATAACATAAACACAAGGTACTAGTTTAATTCATAGCATTAGTAACCTTCCTAACGTTTCTGCCCTGCTGGGTTGGTTCAAGTGATATGGGCGATTTGTGACTTGAGTGACCCCAAGGTCACAGTTTTAATTCTCCGTTGAGAGTTTACCTCAGTGATTTACCAGGGGTGTATCAATGAGCGGGTGGCTTTCACCCTCCAGGTTTGGTACTGCAGTACCATAGTGTCCAAAGTGGCACGATAATGAATGGAGTCCCCGCGGTATAAAAAAAAAAAAATTTTCCTAACTTTTCCATAATATAAAGTCCTATAGATTTGATAAAAGAAAAGTGTATAAATAAACTTGTAAAGATATAATCAGACAAGTAAAGTTTAATTTGTTTAACTATAGTGTACAAAGACAATGTATGTGTGTGTGTTATTTATTTAGTTAGATGGACAATTTGGCTCTAATTAATTAATTTGTTTTAAAAAATTATAATTTTCATTTAAAAAGGTAATTTTGAGTAAAATTAATTAATGTTTTGAAACCCATAATTAATACAATACTTTTTCCCTCAAATAATTTTAGGGACAAAAAAGTATAATATTATCAAATATTTAGGAGAAAGGTTTTGGATTATACTTTTTAGTACTTCAGAATTCAAGATATATTCATCTATATATATAATTATTTGAACTATTGGAGAAACTTATTATACTTTTTTTAGATAATATTAAATTATATGAAAGATAAAAATAACCATAAATAAATAAATAAATAAAACACAACCAAATGGAAAATTTTAATTTTTTCTTTTAAAGAATAATGTGCATACTAAATTAAAAAATTTAATATGTGCATGTGTGGGCATGAGTAGAAATACCAAAATATTACAATTAACCTTTTGTTTTTAATTATAAGTAGTATATTAAAGTAATTAAATATCAAATTCAGAAATCACATGAGAGGTTTTTATTTTGTTCAAAAATAATTTTTTATACGCACACAGGATCAATGATTGTGAGCCTATGACATATATATATATATATATATATATATATATATATATATATATATATATATTATTTTCTATTTAAAAAAATAACTAGCCAATGAGCACACACAATATATATATAATTATTCATTATAATTTAATTAAACTTTTTGTTTCTATGATAATTTTTAAATAAAATTCAAAATTTATATATAAATATTTCAATATGATATTAGAGAGCGAGCTGCTCAACACAAAAAGGAAAGCGTACTAATTATGTACCAATTAATTCTTTGCAACTCTTCGTAGGTTAGGCTTTGTTTGCTTCTTTGTTCTATTATTATTTATTTATTTATTTAATAATTTGGGGACTTTAGCCATTATTGTACAACTTTGGACATTATGGTGCGACACCAAATCCAGAAGGGTGCAAGCCGCTCGCCCATTGATGCACCCCTATTAATTCACCAGCGTAATGCCTTAAGGGAGAATCAAACCCGTAATCTTAATTGGGGTCACAAGTCACAAGTCGCCCTTACCACAAGTCGCTCTTACCACAAGTCGCTCATATGTTCTATATATTATTGTTGTTATTCATTTTGTTGAGCAAGTTGTCCACTACTTCTCTATTGTGTTCTTTTGGCTTTCAAGCTCCTTGCTTGGGATTCTTCTTTTTCTTGATCGGTGAATCATTGAATCCTTTACTTTTTTAAAAAAATTATTATATACATGAGTATATATTAATTTTTTCTAAAGATAAAGAAAGACTTCTATTAAAAGACGAGGAGCATTTAGGTCAAGCAAGAAGCTTGAACCAAAATAAAACCGCCAAGAGTATATATAAATTAGTATAAATTGTTAGAAAAAATTTAGCCAAATTGTAATAATTTTTTAGAATTGAAATATATTGTATATCAATATTTTTTAGTTGTTAAAGGTGAATATGGGAAAATGATAATCTATGAATAATTACACGAATCTAAGCGTGTAGCTTAAAGCCTTAACCTCACATAACTGGACTTAACTCATGATCTGTATTCTCATGCATAGCGGAAAACATAAACATTCATACGGAATCTAATAGACATACCAGAGTTTCTAACTGTATCATTACATATATACGATCGTATTTAAAACATAACCTATTCTTACAATCCCTAAAAAGACATTCTGAACTAAGTCTATTATATATACAAAACACTTACGTAAACTACATACAATACTACACTCCAAGTCCCTCTAGCAACTAAAACATGTGCCTTGCAAGACCTAAAACAAAGGTTGTATGTTGCGATGAGACACTTCTCAGTAAAGTAGAAGATATTACATTAGTATGTGACAACATATATTTAAACTAGTAGAAAGCAGATACATATTTTAAGCCTTCTCTATTTTGTAATATAGGAGATAAATATATAATTCTGGCAATAGATAGTTTAACATCATAACGAGCAAGAGTTCCCGAGGTTAGGGTAGGGTACAGGCTCATACACTGTACAATCCCTCCGTCCCATACTCAAACCTGCGACTTTGCTCATTTTTGTTTTTTAAATCATGTATATGCATATTTAGGACACTGTCCAGCTTCGAAACAATCATAGCTAATGCCAAAACTACCCCTTGGCATGGGTTGTGTGATCATAAACCATGAACCATCCCTACCTTGCACAAGCACTGTCAGGCAATATACATAATATAGTCCGACGAAATCTAATCCACCTGCTCCATTAATCCACTAGTGGCCACACCTATCTAGTCGACTATCTTGGTACCCACACTAAAAAATAGATATGTGGTTGCACTGTACCTAGATTATAGCAACGGTATCGTGCTTAAGCTTTTTAAGGCTTCCATATAATATTGAGCTTCTTTTAGTTCTCTTAGTAACAAGCCGCGGTCCCAATATCATATATATAATTTACAATAAAACATATTAACTTGTTTCCATTTCACAAATCATCTGTGCAATTCTAGTATTTTTTATAATCTCATTCATGCATTCTTTCATACATTCTTTCTTTTCATTCACATTGTGGTATAAACTGACACACACACTCTCGGTTTAACCTTTTTCACATATAAGGCTCTGTATCTAGCCGACACCTATTTTTTGCATTTCCTGATAATCATTTGGGACTTCATTCCCCATATTTCATATACGTACTTATCTGAATCAGTATATTCCATTATCATACCATTTCATATTATATGCCACACTCATTTGATCAAAATATGCTATATATGGTATACGACTCGTAAATATCATTTAAACGGAAAAACAAGGGTTCCAAGCATCTCCTACGTTAATTTTAATACCAATAAAGTAGTTTTGAAAAGTTTGAAGATCATATACCAAAACCCGACTTTTTTCCAAAATCGTAAAATCATAAAACCGACATTTTTAACCAGTGAAACTTTACAAATAAGTAATCACATCGTACATATAAACATAAGCTAACTATTTGTCTGTTTAGTTTTCCAAAAAAACTGATGTAAACAAATCCCCTTACCTTTCTTCGAATACTAAAACACGAACTATACAACTCCAAAACAGCGAACTGAGTTTCCAAAACCTAAAAACCAAAGAATAATACTTCAACACAATCATATTTACTACAGATCTACAGAACCAAAAACGGATTTAGACCCTTGCCTCAATTTCGAGATAAAATTCGGAAATCCTCAAAATGAAGATCCAATCCGCTACAATCGTAGAGGTTTTCCCCCTAATCCACGTGGTAACCTCCAATCATCGAAACGGGTGACGAACGACGAAGGATCGAAGAGAGAGAGAGAGAGAGAGAGAGAGAGAGAGAGAGAGAGAGAGAGAGAGAGAGAGAGAGAGAGAGAGAGAGAGCTTTTGGGTTTCTTAACCCCTAAGCAATGAAAAATGATATTTATAGACCCCTTGACCCGGTCAAATTCGTCGACGAATTGGTGCCTTCGTTGACGAGCCACAGAAGGCTCTTCGTCGACGAACCACTTCCTTCGTCGATGAACCCTAGTATGATATTTTTCCTATCGGTTGAGATCTCTTCATCGACGATGGTCTGAATTTCGGCGATGAAGCATAGGAAGACCTTCATCGACGACAACCTTGGCTTCGTCGATGAAACCTGTTAAAATTACTTTTTTACCCTTTTCTTATTTTATGGGTTCAGGTCTCTACAAGTACACTACACTAATCACAGGTAAAGATTGTTATTACTTAATGTTGTGTGAGAGGGTATAAATTTTGGGACTTGAATTTGGATTTGAACAAATTTAATATATACTTTCTCTAAATCCACACAAATCTAAATCCAAAAACTTTATCAAACATAATGTAAGAGAAAATAAAAAGAATATTCTATATTAACAAAATTTATAAGAAAATAACAAAGAGATGAGAAAAAGACATGGGTTGAATTTGATTTAATGTTATCAACAATAATATATATTAGTAACAATTCAATTGAATATAAATTTGCATGCAAATAAGTATACGTGGACTTTAGTTTCCTTGTACGTATTATAAAACTAATTGCCGATACATTTTAGTTGATTGACCATAGTGAAGGTGGTGACGACACAGAAACAATAGTAATATTGAAATGCATGAGAGAATGGAAGAAAATAGAAATTTTAGTTCTTTTTGCAATATTTTGAAACCATAGTTACTATTCCACAATTTACTATATAAGTTCATTAATTGAACCTGTTGCTGATAATCATTGCTCTTACCCGGGTTTTGACTCCTCCCACTGAAATCAATTTATTTCTCATTACTCTAATATTGGCTTGTAAGCTTAAGCTCCTTGCTTAGGAGTAGCTATTTTCCTTCTTAATAAAATTGCCCTTATTAGTTAAAAAAATACTATCCATTTTAAAAGACTACGATTAAATATATTCTCACTAATTTTAAAAAGTGTCATAAATAGTCATTTTCAATCACATTTTTCACTCACTTTTTTGTGCATATAATAAAGCAAATAAATTCACTGCAAAAAAGCGCCATATATTTTTTGAGTAATAACTATAAATTATTTATAAATGGCTAAAATTAGTTGCATAATATTTAATTTTTTATTGTTTAAATGTCAGCATTAAGTTTATTATTCATTAATCCATATTTACTCAAAGTTAATTATTTAAAAAAGTAAAAAAAAAAAAAAAAAAAGCAAACGCAAAAGTAAGGGAAAAATCCAGCATAGGAGCCCCCCCTTTTCTGTTTTACACATACAGATATATATATATATATATATATATATATATATATATATATATATATATAAAATTATAAGGCTTAATTTATTTTTAATTAAACATTGAATATATACTTTTGTAGTGTGGGTGAAGGCTGCGTCTGCCACTTTCCCCGACCCTCAGCCCTCCCTTTCTCTGCACTCTCGTTTTCTATTCGTCCTAGGGTTTGAATTCTGCGACTCTCTCCCTGTCCTAAATATTAATTTTAAAACTCTCTCTCTTTCTTTAGTTTATTTTTCTTGTTTTCTACTCCTTTTTTGATTGTGTTAATTTGTATGTTATTATGGCTGGCATAGACTTGGGCTCAGCATCCCACTTTGTCCCTCACCAGCTCCACCACCGCCCCGACCTCCACCTCCAGATTCCCCCCGACTCCGACGACGACGCAGCCCCCGGCCCCATCTCCGGCACCACCACCACCCATGGCCAGGCAGCTCTCGACTTGGTCACTCCCAGCTCGGGATCAGGGGCCGGAGGCGACATGGGTCGCCGGTCCCGAGGCCGCCCTCCTGGGTCCAAAAACAAGCCCAAGCCCCCCGTGATCATAACCCGGGAGAGCGCCAACGCCCTCCGCGCCCACATCCTCGAGGTGGGCAGCGGGTGCGACGTCTTCGACGCGGTGGCCGCCTATGCACGGAAGCGGCAACGGGGGATCTGCGTGCTCAGCGGGAGCGGCGCGGTGACTAACGTGAGCCTGAGGCAGCCTGCGGCGGCGGGAGCGGTGGTGACGCTGCACGGGCGGTTCGAGATACTATCCCTGTCGGGGTCGTTCCTTCCGCCTCCCGCCCCGCCCGGTGCAACCAACCTGACGGTGTACCTGGCAGGCGGCCAGGGACAGGTGGTGGGAGGGAATGTTGTGGGCGCTTTGGTGGCATCCGGGCCGGTCATCGTCATCGCTTCCTCGTTTACGAACATAGCATACGAGCGGCTGCCGTTGGACGAGGAGGAGCCACCGGTTTCGGGGAGCAGCGGAGGCGGCAGCGGCAGTGGAGGACTTAACAACCCGTTTCCGGACCCGTCTTCGGGGCTGCCGTTCTTCAATCAGCTGCCAGCGAGCATGCCGAGCTCGCAGTTACCGGGCGGCGAGGGGGGGTGGCCAGTGAACTCAGGCGGTGGACGGCCTCCGACTTATTGACGATCAGAAAGAGGTCAGAAAATTAATCAACGAATTATTACAAGATCAGTACGTACTCAGCATCATCGATATTAATATGGATCTCTTGTACAATCAGTTCTTCTTTTCTTCCTCCCGTTTTAATTCTTGTACCACTTAATTGGTTTTCTGGAAAATCAAGTAGACGGATGGTTGTTGTTCATGAAACTGATGATCATGAATCACTTCTTTGATTAGTAGAACTGATTTGACGATTTAGCTTTTGAGAGCAAATCTAGCTAGCTCCTAATTAATTAATCATATATATATATATATATAATATGTTTTTATGTGTGAGTAATTAACATTAATCCATAAGGCAAAAGGATGATTAAATTAATGGGGTTAGTTTAATTTAGGTATGTGTCTCTTTAGTTAATTCTAGGGCAGATGTTAATGGGAGTTTTAATTTTAATGAGAAAATATTCATTTCTTAATTTTAATCATATGAGATTCAGGTGATGTGTTTTGTTCATCTTCATAAAACTACAGAAAGAGAATGTGTAGGGCAGTAATTAAGTGCATTAATTAATTATGAGGGCTTTGGAATTAAAAAATTAAATAATCGAACCTATGACTATTCATATGAGTTATATGCCTATAAATATGTGCATTTATATTTTTATATAAGCATGAATTTCCCATGCCAGCGAATTAGCCAGCAGAAAAGAAACCAAAAGAAGAAACTATTTGAGTCATTGAAAATTAGTTTACAATGAAATTAAACCACAAACTAAAAATCTGAATATTGCCCATCAGCCCTGAAAGAGATCATATCCATCATACCTGACTTTCGTCAAAGAAAAAGAAAAGAACATACAGAGCTATGCAACCCCATAAGCTCGATCTTAATGGATCGCCTTTTTATGCTGCAACATGAGAGCTTCATGACCTTAAAATTAATCATATTAGAAGAATCAAAATCCTAATATATGCAACTAAATAAATACTTTATTCCAATTTGCTCACATAATGATCAATAGATCGAAGAGTACTTTTGGAATATTGTAATTTAATTAAATGATGTTTAGCAGAAAATTTATGTTTAATTTTGCACAAAGTCCTTAGTGGGTGAGCTAACTTTGATGGAATGATTGAGTGTGTAGATTGCTAGTAAAAATTGAGATAAAATATAATCCACCCACTTTGAGATTATCTAACCTACATTTACAAAATTTTGCTGAGGTTTATCTTACCCTTATTTTTAAGTAACAACCACACTCTATAAACTCAAAAATCGATTCTATCCATACAGGAAGAAATCTCTCTCTTTCTCATGTGCGCACGCGCACACACACAAACCCGTTTAATTTAATTAATTGTAGAAGCTAGCAATCAATGAATGCATATGATGATTATTAATTGTTTTTGGTCCAGTTTAGTTTTCAGTGAAGTTTCATATCATGCATGGATATCTCCCTTGTTTGGCAAGTTCATTATGAAGAATTATAATGCATATATATATAGTACTCTTAACCATCTAGGTATATTATGAGAGAACTTTGCCTGCGAGTATGAAGATAATAGAATAGCTTATAACTTGTTGGATGTGAGCCTTATAATTTATTCTCATTTGGATTTTGGCTCTATCTCCATATGTATATATATGAAGAAGATACAACATACAATTAATTACATATAAGTAGGCAGTACTCCATCAACTAGTTTTAGGTTTATCTCTCTATGCGTGTGTATGTGGATATATCATGCACTAGCTAATTAATTAATTGATAAGCCGATTCTTGTATGCATATTGCCAACTCTTTTCTCTCCAGAGATGGGAGATGAGTGTTAAACCAATTAAGTTAGTTGCATTTCAATTGAAAACTGCATTCAATTTTTATATAGACAGGTACTGAGCCTCTCACCCCCAAGATATTTGGGAAGGAAAGGATGGATCTTTTTCATATCTCTTAAACTTCTCTCTCTCTCTCTCTCTCTCTCTCTCTCTCTCTCTCTCTCTATATATATATATATATATATATATGTATGTATGTATGTACGTGTACATGTGTGTGTATAAATTTTTAAGAAGTACTGGTTTTTCCATCTTTTGTACATATATGCAATTAATTTTATGGCCCTTAAACTACCAATCATTTTTCATTATCAAGTTTTTTAGCTTGGCTCTACTACTACTTAGCTGCATTAGGTGAAAATTTGTGCTTTCAAATGCTTTTGGGAAAACAATATGTATGAATTGATCATATCCTATATATTTTCGGATAAAGTTAAGAGTCAAAGACCCAAAACACCATTGGCCCACATGACAAGAGGAGAGTAGTTGAAGTAGGCGAGTCTATGATCTCCTCCCTTCTTCTCTTGCTATCGCACGCCTGTGTAAGATAACATTATTCCTTGCTGTTATCTATGTGTATATCTTCAATTTGAATAAGGTGGAAACCCATACGCGCGCTTGCATGAGGACATTTATAAAACTATAATCTTAGTTTTGTATATTGTTTAGCTCAGTTTTCCTAATATATAAATCTATAATTAGTTTAGTTATAGAAATAAATAAATAAACAAGTAATTAAGGTTCCACAAACCTTAACTTGGCCTAACAACATTTTCCTTCTGCACTTTATTATATATTGTCTTGTGTTCTATGTTTTCCCTATATACTAATTAATCTTCATAGCTATTGATAGATAGGCAATTAACGGCTCCAAGAAGCACTGAAGAAGTGCATATCTTTTTCCTGATGAGCAATAAAACGCATAATATATATTTACCTTACATATGACCAGAGCATAGATTTTTAGCCTTAAATTTGATATTGTATAGATTTGACCAAATTATTTAACAAAATATATCAAGTTCTGATGAATATCACACAAATTCAAAGCAAAAGCTCAAATTGTATGTTCCCAATTAAATGTAGAGTCGGGCATGTTAATTAACCCATCTAATTACAATGCTATATATAGATATTAAGAGCTAGTGTTTGGTACCCATCTACAATATAGAACATGCATTTGGATTTTCATCACTAAAAATCTGAGGGGCAAAGGCATAATGAATGAAATATGGAACATTATTGCCATCCTTCATCTTTAGCTCCTCATCCTTTTCTTCCTTAAACTCTACACTTTTCTTTAGTACTCCTATGTTCTTTGCTTCTCCATCCTTGATTTTTAGCTCCACACCCTTTTCTTCTTTGAATCCTACATTTTTCTTTACTTCTATGTTCTTTGCTTCCCCATCCTTGATTTTTAGCTCCACACCCTTTTCTTCTTTGAATCCTACATTTTTCTTTACTTTCATGTTCTTTGTCTCTACTTTCAGGCTTTCGTTTTGCTCCTCCTTTTCTTGTTCTGGTCTTGGGGTAATGATCTCTGCATGCTTGTGCACCTTCTTTTGTATGTATCCAAGCAGTTTCTCAGGCTCAATGGTTCCTTCAACTATTAAAATCTGAGCTTGTACATCAATGTTAACATTATACACACCTGAAATAATATAATTTGTCAATTACAAGCTTAAGAAAAGTAATTGGGTGAAATAGAGATGATTTGTACGAAATAATTGAAGTGTTGAAAATTTTGGGTACACACTATTTATGCTATAGAAGTGAAATGATATGAATTAGAAAAAGGAGAATAAATGTAAAGCATCTAAGTCTCCAAGGCACTTTAATATTCAAAAAAAAAAAAATAGTATTATTTACCTTTATTCTTGATCAACTTCTTCTCCAAGTCATGACCACATTTTTCGCAGTGCAAGTGAACCTTTATTCTTGTTGTGCATAGTTTTTGCTTCCAAAAATTTCAAAATAAATTTAGTTATATTTGAATCATGATCACCAATGAGAATATAAAATGTGATTCCATGAATATTTTAACACAATTAGTAAAAGTAAAAGATGGGTTAGATGGTTCATCTATATATAGATAGAATAAAGTGGAAATAAAATATGTATTGCGTCTATAGAAGTACACTAGTTTATGAAACAATTGTGGTGCTATTTTTATGCAAAAATAAGTTATAATTTTAAAAATATGAAAACTTTTAATAAACATACAATAAAATTTTAAATATCACAGAATAAATGCAAGTGGCGAGACTAAAACCCAAGATCTCTTGGTAACCAACGCTGATATCATGTTAGATTACCACTTTACCTAAAAACTTAAGCTATTAGGTTGTGGGCTAACAAAGTATATCAAGTTTTAACAGTTATTAAATGTTTTATTCCATCTGATTTTTTTTTAAAAAAAAAACCTATAATTTTTCAAAAATGCTGTACTTACCTTCTAAACATCACATTTTTATTTTACCCACTTTATTAGATTATACGTATAGTACAAACATATAAAGTAGTAGGTAAATAAAAGTGTGATGTTCGAGTGGTAAATGTATACTAGTTACTCATAGATTTTTTCTTAAACTATTCCCTCGCACTCAGTGCCTCTATAGTGCCCAAGAAGAACTAGACTCATAATTTACACAAGCTTAATCCAACCCTAAAACCTCCTTCCTAATGGTTCGAGCTACAAATTGCAAGTTTAATTTGGACCTCCTTGACCTTTCAATTAAGAGGTGAGGAGGTGACATACCAGATTGAAGGCATAGTTCTAAAAACAAGAGTAGTTTAAAGCTTTAATATTGGGGAAAAAAAATAAAATTATTAAGGCCCAAGTGGCCTTAACTGGGGAGTGGGTTGATGATTATATTGTGTAAAGCAAGGCCCAGTTGGCCTCCCCATCAGTTTAACCCCCACTCCCCACCAAGACAAAAACGAAAACAAAAAAACAGAAAACAAGAAGAAGCAAAAGCATACTTCTTTAGTGTCCTTCACCATTATCTTCTCTGTTGCAAGGCCATCCTTGTTCTTTTGTTGGGCCACTGTGACTTCTTTAGTCTCCTTCACTAGTGTCTTCTCTGTCACATTATTGCCATCCTTGGCCTTTCCTTGAGCAGCAGCAGCAGGGACCATCATCTCTACCTCTCTCTTACACAATTTCTTTATTCTTTCATGCATCTTTTTGGGCTCAATCCTGCCCTTTACCCTAATTTCATTCCTCTCCATATGGACCTCCACTTCATGCACCCCTGCAGTTGCAGTTTATAAATTAATTGGACAAAATTCATATTGGGTTTGCAAGAGTGGAGTTTGGACTTGGATTTAGACGACTAGTATGAGGTTATATTGAATTTTGTTTAAATTCAAGATTTGAAATTCGAGTTTAAAGAAAATTTCAAAAGAATATGTATAGATGGGCGTACCTTGGGTTCTCAAGAGGGGCTTCTGGATCTGGCATGCACATTGAGGGCAATGAAGGTTAACTTTGTATACAGCAGTAATCACCTCAACATCTTTATCCTGATTCTTCTCTTCTTTTGCCATCAATATAAATCTTGTTGGGCACAAAACTCTGTCCTATCAAATTAATATATATGGGACTTACATATGTGTGCAATCCCAATTAGCAAAAACATTGGCTGAGCTTTCTTGATCAAAGAACACGTTATGAAATTGTGGGATATATATTAGTACCGAATGCATGTTAGAGGTAGTGTTATGACATGGTTTATAAGAAAGAATAGATTAAATTTATTTGGTTTTACTTTCTTTGATTGATGGATGCAAGCTGTAAGGCAAATGGGTTGGTGGGATTTTGCTGTGGGTAGTTCACTAGCTATGGGAAGCTTGCAGGGAGAAGATCAATTTATGCAGTGGGTAATTAGGCGACTAGGTCTTGATTGGTTTCACCAAACCCATTCAGTACCACAAGCCCTGCAAAGCTCCAAAAACCAATCACACTCAAGCTTCACAATAGGGCTGGGATATATATGGATAGATGATTTTTTTTCTTTTTCTGCTGGGATGAAACCTAGTTGATAGAACCCAATAGTACGTGCTTTGCAGACGAGAAAAATTTTTCAAGTGGACAAACGATTTTTCGATGCTGCAAGATTGGGCAGACCAATATGTTAAAAGCAAATATGGAAATGGAGAAATAAATATGAAATTTAATGGCTTGATGAGGATGAGCTACCGATCGCGGAGGAGCTAGCTCTCATGCGCTGGAATGAAAATACCATATGCTTATTTATTCCATTAAATACCACGTGCTCATTTATCCCATTAAAATGCAATAACTCCTTTCCTTCTCTATCTATCCTATGTATCCATAAATGAGGGCATTTGTGTTGTATGAATAGTGCAAGTGAGTGAGCGAGGAGTGTGAGAGTGCTGAAGGTGAGAGAGAGAGAGAAAAGTGTGAGAAGAGTTGAGTTGAGTGTGTGTCTCATCCTCTTGTTTTTCTCTCAGATTAAAGTATGTTTGGTGTGCTCTGTGGATGTAGGTTAGATTAGACCTAACCACGTAAATCTGGTGCTCTTATTTTGTATGCTTGTTTTGCTTGTGTGTGTGATTATTGTTCCTAAGACTCTAATAATTGGTATCAAAGTCAGATTAGAGTAAAGTCGCCAAATCAAAGCAAAATTGTCAGATTAGAGCAAAGTCACCAGATTGGAGGTCCTAGGTGCTATATTGTGCTAACTACATATCCAAGGAAAATTCTATTTAGGAAAGTAGGACTTAAGTGGTCCATTGTCACCCCCCACTTCCTTGGGAATTTACTTGGTGTAATTTAATTAGTACAATCATCACTAGACCCCACTTGCCACATCATCCTAGGACCCCACATAACGGCGTCAGGAATATTCCGTTATGTGGGAGTATATTCCATTAAGTTTGACGGAAAGTTGACTGATTTTGACCAGAAGGTTTGACCAGGTTTTCAGAGTCATTTCAAGTCTATTTTTCGAACGACTTGAACCACTTCTAAGGTTTTTGACCATTTCGGATTCAACTGTGTTGTCTGTTTGAGCTAATTCCATCTCTAGATTGACGAATCAATATATCGAACGAAAGAGTTCAAAGATCGAGATGTTTAATGGCCCCAACTTCGATTTCTGTAAGATGCAGATTAATGACTACTTGTTTGGTAAGGAGTTACACTTACCATTGAAGTGAAAGCCAGATTCTATGATGAAGGACAAGTGGGAGTTGCTTGACCGAAAATCTCTCGGAGCTATTAGGATGATGCTGGCACAGTCTGTTGCCTTCAATATCAAGCATATGACAATCACCAAGTCTCTTATGGATGTGCTCTCCAACATATATGAGTAACCATCAGTTGCCAATAAGGTACACTTAATGAAGAAGTTATTTACCAAGAATTTGTCGACAAGTGAAAGTTTTAGTAGACATCTGAATAATTTCAACGAGCCGTCGGATCAACTCACATCAATTGAAATCAAGTTTGACAGTGAGATCCGTGCCTTACTAATTCTTAGTTAGTTGCTTCAGAGTTGGAAAGGTGTTGTTACTACAATCAGTAGTTCCGCAAAAAAATCAAAACTAAACTTTGATGAAGTCGTCAACATGATTTTGACGGAAGAAATCATGATGCAGTCAAACACTGTTTCCACTTCAAGTTCAGCCTTGAACGTGGAAAGCCAAAGGAGAGATTCATGGAAAGGAAGCGAGCATGGACGATCAAACAATCGTGGAAGATCTAGGATTAGGCGGTCCAAATCCAGAAATCCCAAAGGTTCCCAGGACATAAAGAACATTGAGTGCTAGAACTGTGGAAAGTTTGGTCATTTCATAAACCAGTGCAAAGGTCAAAGAAAGGAATATGAGGCGAAGACAGAAGAAAATGTTGCTACAGAAGAAGGTGATATGTTGATATGCTCCTTCGAGAGCAAGAAGGAGTCTTAGGTCTTAGACTCTGGATATGATACCCCGTGGAAGAAAAGACTTAAAAGAATTAGATGTTACTACCCATATCAACATGGTGCACCTTTCTTTTCGGGAGCCTTTCCATAAAAACTCCATGGTTAAGCATGCTTGGCTTGAAGTAATCTTGGGATGGGTGACCTTCTGAGAAGTTTTCTCAGGAAGTGTGTGAATGAGGATAAAACTCAATGAAAAGGACACATGTTGGTCCGTGGGGCTAGTCATTAGTCCGATAAGGCCTGCCCCTGTTGTCTGGTCCAGGTGGAAGAGGAGAGACACAGTACTCCTTGGCAGACCCAGGTTGGGGCGTTACAAAATGGTATCAGAGTCATTACCTGGTCGGAAGTGTGATGAGATTCATATCGCCTAGGTTTGGAAATGTGGATTCGCAACGATGACGTTGCGTTCTGTAAGTGGGGAAGAATGTGAGACCTCGTGGAAGAAATGCTTAAAAGGATTAGATGTTACTACTCATATCAATAAAGTGCACCTTTCTTTTCGGGAGCCTTCCCATAAGAACTCCATGGTTAAGCGTACTTGGCTTGGAGTAATCTTGGGATGGGTGACCTTCTGGGAAGTTTTCTTAGGAAGTGTGTGTGTGAGGATAAAACATACTGAAAAGGACACGTGTTAGTCTATGGGTCCAGTCATTAGTCCGATAAGGCCCAGCCTCTATTGTCTAGTTTAGGTGAAAGAGGAGAGATGTAGTGCTCCTTGGTAGACCCAAGTTGGGGCATTACACTGGAGCCTCATTTCATGCCACCTGTAGTAAAGATTGCCTAAAGGAGTATATACCAGGTGACTTCGGTAAGGTATACATTGGCAATGATAAACCTTGCAACATAACCGGCAAGGGAATTGTGAAGATCAAGATGAAAGGGTCAGTATGAAAGCTAAATGATGTCAGATATATTCCATACCTGAGAAAGAACTTGATCTCGATTGGTCAGTTGGCAGATGAGGGATGCACCACAACATTCATTGGCGATGAAAGGAAGATATCAAAGGATGCACTGACAATTGCACGAGATAAGAAAAATGGGACACTTTATGTGACTTCTAACGTCTGTATGTCTATTTCAATTGTTACATAAAATGACAATAACAATATTTGGCATCAATGACTCGGTCACATAAGTGAGAAGGGACTCATGGTGATGCACTCAAAGGGAAAGTTGAGTGATCTATGGTCAATAGAGATTGATATGTGTGAGGATTGTATACTCAGGAAACAAAAGAGGGTTAGTTTTCAGACATACACCAGTACCCCAAAGAATGAGAGACTTGAACTAGTCCACTTAGATGTATGGGGACCAATGACCGTCTCATCCATAGGTGGAAGGAATTTTTCGTGACATTTATTGAAGATCATTCTCGAAAGGTATGGGTTTACTTTATGAAATACAAATGTTATGTCTTTGATGCTTTCAAGATTTGGAAAGCAATGATTGAAAATGAAACTGGTTTGAAAATCAAGAAGTTGAGAACTGATAACGGTGGTGAGTATGAAGACACCGGGTTTAAGAAATTCTGCTATGAGCATGGTATCGAGATGAAAAAAACTGTGTCATATACGTCTCAGTACAATGGTGTAGCCGAGCAGATGAATCGATCATTGACTAAAAAAATCGAAAGCATGTGTATGCAGTCAGGCTTACCAAAGCAGTTCTGGGCAGAAGCAGTCAACACAACAACATACTTGGTTAACAAGAGTCCTTAAGAACCGTTGGACCACAGTCTACCAGAAGAGGTATGGAGCAGAAAAGAGGTGAGACTTTCATATTTGAAAGTTTTTGGTTGTGTAGCATGTGTGCATATTAATGATTATGTTAGAAAAAAGCTTGATCCAAAGTCTCGAAAATGCACCTTTGTCAGTTATGGTGAAGATGAGTATGAGTACTGCATTTGGGATGATGAAAACAAGAAGGTGATCAGAAGCAGAGATGTGATCTTTAATGAAAAGGTGATGTACAAAGATAGACACACAACAGAACCAACAAAACCCACAGAATTAGTTCAGAATGAAACAACCTATGTAGACTTAGATGATGTCCTAGAAGGTGTCAGGCCACAACACACCGAGAATCCTTAGGCAAAGGAGACACAACAGTAAAATGCCAAGATTCCTCAGGTGGAGGAACTTGTGGAGCAAATTGTCGCACCACTGCCTCATACTCCAGCTCCGGAGCTTAGGATATCTTCTCGGCTGCATGTACCAAATAAGAGGTATATAAATTATTTACTTCTTACAGATGGAAGAGAACCCGAATGCTATGATGAAGCATGTTCGGTGGAAGATTCCAGCAAGTGGGAGCCTACAATGAAGGACGAGATGAACTCCCTCAACTCCAACAAAACGTGGGTACTAGCTAAGTTGCCTAAAGGTAAGAAGACCCTTCATAACATGTGGGTGTACAAGATCAAAGAAGAGCATGATGGATCCAGGAGGTACAAAACCCGATTGGTAGTCAAAGGCTTTGAACAGAAGGAAGGAATTGACAATACTGACATCTTTGCACCAGTTATGAAGTTAACAACCATCAGACCAGTCTTGAACATTATTGCCTTAGAGGGTCTACATCTTGAGTAGTTGGATGTGAAGACGATATTTTTTCATGGTGATCTTTATGAGGAGATTTACATGCAACATCTAGAAGGATTCTCAATAAAAGGTAAGGAGGATCACGTGTTCAGATTGAAGAAGAGCTTGTACGAGCTCAAACAAGCTCTTAGGCAATGGTACAAAAAATATGACAGCTTTATGCGCAGAAAAGATTTTCAAAAGTGTAATGTCGACCACTGTTGCTTCTTGAAAAGGTATCGATCTAGTTATATCATTCTATTGCTATATGTCGATGACATGTTAGTTGTAAGACCAGATATAGAAGAGATCGGGAAATTGAAGCAGCAAATGTCAAAGGAGTTTGATATGAATGACTTGGGTTCAGCCAAGCAGATACTTGTGATGTGGATCTCCAGAGATAAGCAACAGGGAACGTTGCGATTATCACAGTCGGAGTATATTAGCCATGTTTTACAGAGGTTCAACATGAGCAGTGCCAAAGTAGTAAATAATCAGACAGATGAAGAGAAGGACTTCATGGCTAAGGTTCCTTACACCTTAGCCATTGGAAGTCTCATGTATGTCACGATTGGTACCAGACCAGATATTGGTCAAGCATTGGGAGCTGTGAGCAGGTTTATGTCAAATTCAAAGAAGACTTACTGGGAAGCAATGAAGTGGATCTTAAGATATCTACGTGACACTATTGATAAGTGCCTATGTTTTGGTAAAGGAGACTTGAAAATTCAAGGGTATGTTTGTAACGACCCAAATAATAATGGGATTTAAATAATAAAGAGGAAGGAAAATGGATATGAATATAGGGGATTCGTCGATGAAGGTATAAGAAAATTCATCGATGAATACAGGGGACTCGTCGACGAGGGTATAAGAGAATTCGTCAACAAATACAGGGGATTCGTTGACGAAGAAATACCGAGAGAGGTTTGAGCCAACTGAATTTCGTTGACGAGGACTGAATTTCGTCGACGGATTTATTAAAGGATTCGTCGATGAATGACGTGACTCGTCGACGAATCCCCTGCTCTATAAATATCAAAATCCAGATTTTTTACTTTCAAATTAAGAAATCTCTCTCCTCTCTCTCCCCCCTTTTGTTCTCTCTCTTTCTTTCGTCAATTTCGAGCTAAATTTACACCGGATCGACAATCCGAAGCCACCACGACGCTTTTGGGGAAGTTCTCTCCAAATCTATCAAAACGGATCATTGGTGAAAGCAAGTTGGAAATCATCATTGAGTTGAGGTAAGGCTTTTTAAGTCAAATTTGGTCTTGCGATAGTTATAGGAAATTATATACACGTGGAAATACTGAAGTTGAATACTGGGAGTTTTCATTTTCAGGGTATTGGTCAGGAAATCCTACGGGTGTTAGATTAGAATATTTTGGGGGCTTTCTCAGTAGCCAGGTAAGGGGATAAACTAAGCTAGTTCTTTTGAGAAAATGTATATACATATATATATATATAGCATTTGATTTCAGGAAAGTAAATATGTTTACATATATATGATTTATATTTGGGAAAAATACTGTTGAAAATGATGGTATGTTGAATGTGAAAAATCTGTTAGTGTGACATGAGTATAAAATATTACGAAATACTGTTTTCTAGAATGGGATTATGATACGGATTTTTATAATAGGAAAAATCGGCATATGGGCCGAGATTTTTATATATGTTTTTTGGCGTACGGGCCGTGCAATGATATGTTTTCCGGCATACGGGCCATGTTATGATGTGATTTGCTAGCGTACGGGTTGTGCTATGATATGTTTGCTGGCGTACGGGTCGTGCTATGATGTGATTTGCCAGCATACGAGATGTGCTATGATATGTTTTCCGGTGCACGGGCCATGCTATGATGTGATTTGCCAGCGTACGGGCAGTGCTATGATTTGCTGGCGTACGGGCCGAGTTATGATAAAATTAGTAATACTGGCGTACGGGCCGATGATTTTCATGATATACATATATATGCAAAATGATATGATTGATGTGAAAATTAATGATATGAAATATCCATGTATCACAGTTTCAATATACGTTGTATGGTATCAGAACCTGGTTAGCTTGGTTTAGGCTGGCACTTGCACGGTACCGTTGCTATGTGTCCATGGTCTTCGTGATCATGATATTTGTGTTAACGCCGCTGTACGGAGTGGTGCGAGATTGGATGGTCATGTGGTTTTTAAGACCTGTGTGATCACCCTTGGTGTATGGACCAGGTCAGGCAGACCCATCAGACTTACAGACTGTACTTTTGACTTGACAGTGATCGGCCAACCATTGTCAGGTCCCGCCTTCGGACCATACAACCCAGTCATGTGGGGGTAATACATGACAATAGCCAGCTAACCTACCAGGAATGTTTTTGTATTATACTTTATGAGATGAGATATGTTTATGAAAATGCAGTATGTTCTGCCATGATTTTATATATATATGTTTTCCCAGATTTGACAAAACAGTTACAGAATATGTTATGTATGGTATATGTAGAACACGGAATGCTCATGTTACCACACACTGGTATTAGTTTATTTCCCTTACTGAGAGGTGTCTCACTCCTAAATTTTATAAACTTTTCAAGAGCCCCAGATAGGAGAGCGGGAAAAGCCTCGCTGAATTAGAGCTGTTGTCTGCCCTTTTTGAAGGGTAAGCTTTAGTAGAGACAGTTGGATTTTTGGGGAAAATGTCCATAGATTTTGTTTAAGATGTGTATATACTGAAGTACAGTGGTATAGTGACTTTAGTATTTGTAGTAATGTGATGGATGTTTTGTATTTACAATATTGTGATTATATGTTTCCTGCTGCTTAGGCTTCCGTGTTGTGTTCTGATTTATCCCTGGTACCCAAGGGTCTAGGTGTATTATGATTTACTGAGTTGGGATTTGTGATATTGATTTTTTTTTAAAAAGTGGAAATTAAGCAGGTCGTCACAATGTTGATGCAAATTTTGCTGGTGAAATTGATCATCTTAGAAGCAGCACTGGATATGTGTTAACTGTTGGTACAACAGATGTTAGTTGGATATCGTAAATACAAAAGATTTTTTTCGTATCCACTACAGAAGCTGAGTATATATTAATGATAGAAACCAGTAAAGAGATGATTTGGCTTCAAAGTTTGTTGATAGAACTCACAATAAGGTAGGAGAGGAATGTTTTGCACAGTGATAGTTAGAGTGCAATACATCTGGCAAAGAACTCTGCATTTCATTCCAGAACCAAACACATTGGATTACGTTATCATTTCGTCAGATCTCTATTAGAGGGTGGAGTGTTAACACTGGAAAAAATCCAAGGTAGTAGGAATACGACAGATATGTTGACAAAGGTGGTGACTATAGAGAAGTTGAGGTTGTGCTCAATCTCAATTGGTCTTCATACTTAAAGATATATTTGAGCACATCATTTATCTATATATTGGTTGATATGGTGTCTCTGTCTCCAAGTGGGAGATTGTTAAGCAAATATGGAAATAGAGATATAAATATGAAATTTAATGGCTTGATAAGGATGAGCTGCAGATCGTGGAGGAGCCAGCTCTCATGCGCTGGAACGAAAATATCACGTGCTTATTTATTCCATTAAATACCACGTGCTCATTTATCCCATTAAAATGCAATAACTCTTTAACTTCTCTATCTATCCTATGTATATATAAATGAAAGCATTTGTGTTGTGTGAATAGTGCAAGCAAGTGAGTGAGAGAGGAGTGTGAGAGTGCTGAAGGTGAGAGAGAGAAAAGTGTGAGAAGAGTTGAGTTGAGTGTGTGTCTCCTCCTTTTGTTTTTCTCTCATATTATAGTATACTTGGTGTGCTCCATGGACGTAGGTCCGATTAGACCAAACCATGTAAATCTGGTGTTCTTATTTTGTGTGCTTGTTTTGCTTGTGTGTGTGTGATTATTGTTCCTAGATCCCTAACACAATAAACTCTAGCGTGGGCTCCTCCTTGGGCTTTCTAAAGATCTATGATTTCTTAAAAAAAAGACCAATGAAAATGGTTATATGATGTTGTTGAGTATGACTCATATTTAGAAAGAATTATTCAATTAAAGTTTTGTACAAGTAGAAAATTTTGCATGGGGAGTCCGAAGGGTCCTTGAGCCCTCCATTCACAATCACTCAGGCCCCTTACAATACAGTACAATATTTTTAGGTCAAGGCATAGTATCATTTTATTGTAAAACGAGGGCATTTTGGGGTTTTACTTGTAGCCTAGTGTTACAGATTAACTTCACACCTTGTGAAGGGTCATGCGGCACTAATTATAGCACTGTTGCTTAATTAGTCAATCAAAATATATTGTAATTTATCACAAGAACATGTTCACAACAATTGAAAGTAAAGCAAGCGAAAGTAGTAAGCAATTCATGTAAACAAATGATAAGCATACAGTAAATATTGTAGTAATGTAATTCATTAACCACATCTCCATAGATAACGTGTATTTAGTGAAAAAGTTGAACGTGATAAACACGTTTATAGATGCTAGTTACTTTTACAAGACTAATGAACATTCACCCTACCCTAAAGAGCTTTATAAGTTATTTTAGTTTTGACGCTACACTACAAAAAAAGCTGGTTTTTAGGGACGAAAGTCTTAGTGACGCTTTCAATTTAGTCACTAATACTACACTTTTAGCGACAAAACTGAAAGCGTCACTAATACTTTTGTCACTAAAAACCACTTTTCCTGCACAAACTATCGTGGGAAACTAATAGTGACGTTTTTTTGTATTAGTTACAAATCAAAAGCGTCACTAATAGTAGACTATTAGTGACGATTTTCTAAACCATCATTAATAATGCAATGTTGACCGAGAAAAAGTAAAAAATATAAGTGACAGTTCTCATAAACCATCACTAATAATGCATATGTTGACGGGGAAAAAGGTCAAGAATGTGACGACCTGCTTATTTTTCCCATTTTTTTTTTAAATACAATATCAAAATCCATATCACATATTCCAGCTCAGTAGGTTATAATCCACCTGGATCCGTGGGTACCAGGGATACATCAGAACACAAAACGGAAGCTCAAACAGCAGGAAACATATAATCTCAATATTATAAATACAAAAACATCAATCTCATTACCACAAATACCAGAGTCACTATATCCACTGTAATCCAGTATATACATCGCAAAAATAAGATCTAGGGACATTTCCCACAAAATCTAACTGTCCCTACAAAAACTCACCCTTTAAAAAGGGTAGACAACAGCTCTAGATCAGCGGGGCTTTTCCCGCTCTCCTATCAGGGGCTCCTGAAAAGTTTATAAAATTTAGGGGTGAGACACCTCTCAGTAAGGGAAATAAACTAATACCAGTGTGTGGCAACATGAGTATTCTGTATTCTACATATATCATACATAACATACTCAGTAACTGTTTGTCAAATCTGGGAAAACATATATATATATATATATATATATATATATATATCATCAAATCATGGTAGAACATACTACATTTTGATAAACATATTTCATCTCATATAATGATAATACAAAAACATTCCTGGTAGGTTAGCTGACTGTTGTCATGTATTACCCCCACATGACTGGGTTGTGTGGCCCGAAGGTGGGACCTGACAATGGTTGGCCGACCACTGCCAAGTCAAACATACAGTCTGTAAGTCTGATGGGTCTCCCTGAGCTGGACCGTACACTAGGAGCGATCACACACACTTCTTAAAAGCCACATCGACCATCCAATCTCACACCACTCCGTACAGCGGCGTTAACACAAATATCATGATCACAAAGACCATCGACACATAGCAACGGTACCGTGCAAATGCTAGCCTAGATCAAGCCAATCAGGTTCTAATATCATATAAAATATACTAAAACTGTGATACATGGATATCTCATATCATTAATTATTAGATCAATCATATCATTTTGCATATATATATATATATATATATATGTATATCATGAAAATCATCGGCCCGTACGCCGATATTACACATTTTATCATAGCTCGGCCCGTACGCCGGCAAACATATCATAGCATAACCCGTACATTGGCAAATCACATCATAGCACGGCTCGTACGCCGGCAAACATATCATAGTATAGCCCATACGCTGGCAAATCACATCATAGCACGACCCGTACGCCGGCAAACACATCATATATATAAAAATCCCAGCTCATTCGCCGGTTTCCCATTATAAAAATCCGTATCATAATCCCATTACAGAAAACAATATCTCCTAATATTTATACTCATGCCACACTGAACAGATTTTCCACATATTTAACATACCATCATGTTATCTGTATTTTCCAAATATAAATCATATATAAATACAGTCATTTCCCTGAAATCAAATTCTATAATAATATACATACATTTTTCATAAAATACTAGCTTAGTTTATCTCCTTACCTGATTCCTGAAAAGCCCCTAAGAAAATCTACCCCGCTCCTGCAGGGTTCTCAACTCAACACCCTGGAAACAATATTTCCCAGAACTAAAGTTCAATATTTCTAAGCATATAACACTTTTCTCAACTGTTAAAAATCCAAATATTGAGTAGAAAGTCTTACCCTGGATTTAGGATGGTTTCCACATTGCTTTCACCAACGATCCGCTCCGGTAGATTTGGAGAGAACTTCCCCAGGAGCGTCATGGTGACTTTGGATTATCGATCCGGTGAAGATCTGGCCTGAAATTGACGAAAGAGAGAGAAAGAGAGAGAACCAAAGGGGAGAGAGAGAGGAGAGAAATGTTTGCTTAATAATGAAGTAAAATACGGATTTTTCATATTTATAGAACAGGCTTCGTTGACGAAACACGTCATTCGTTGACGAATCCTTTAATGCTTTCATCGACGAAATTCAGTCCTCGTCAACAAAATTCAGTCGGCTCAAACCCCCTCTCGGTATTTCCTCGTCGACGAATCCCCTTGTGTTTGTTGACGAATCCTCTTATGCCTTCATCGATGAATTCCCTGTGTTTTTCGACGAATCCTCTTATGCCTTAATGGACGAATCCCCTGTGTTCGTCGACGAATCCTCTTATGCCTTCGTCATTGAATTCCCTGTGTTCGTCGATGAATCCTCTTTTGCCTTCGTCAATGAATCCCCTGTGTTCGTCGACAAGGCCCTGATAACTTTCCCTCGGTTTTTCCTTCCAAAATGCAATCTCGTCGACGAACGCTTTTCATTCATCGACGAAGTCGACTGCCTTCTTCTATTTCAGTTTCCATTCCCCTTTCTTTTATTGTCTAAATACCATTTTAAATTCGGGTCGTTACAAAGAATATTAGTGACGGTTCTCATAAACTGTCACTAATAATGCAATGTTGACCGGGAAAAGCCAAGAATATTTGTGATGGTTCTCTTAAACCGTCACTAATAATGCATTTGTCGATGGGAAAAATGGTCAAGAATATTAGTGATGATTTTTCTAATTACTTGGGCCATATACTTCAAATGCAGTGGTCAAAAATCATTTGCAAAGATTGATTCACAAAGAACTTTTAATGGAGCAAAGAAAATGGCCATCAAGTGCAATGAGCGAATGCAAACATAAAAATGACATTACCTTGGCAAAATATCTAGAAACTGACTGTGATGACCTGAAAATTTCGTTTAAAATTTCTCTAAAATTCTCTTATACCAGTAAATACACAACGGAAGATCTCCATAAAAAAAATTACTAGAGTAACTAAGATATCCTAATATAACAGTAAAACCATCTCAGTATCACAATGAAGTTTTGAACTTATCAAAACATAAATAAAATATCAACAATATCTCCAATATCAATTTAATACATCCTTAGGAATTTCAAGATAAACCAGAATAATAAGATTAACAATTAATCTAAACTTCTCTATCTAATCCCACCCACGCTTCCACTGCACTACTATGATTACTGTCATACTCCATAGAGCATATGAAAAATGTTTGATAATCATAGGGTGAGACACTTCTGAGTAAGACGGAATAAATTATTAACAGTGTGTGGCAACATGAGTTTGGTATATCAAAACGCATTCTTTAAATCATTATTTCAATTGAGAAAGCATGTAGATATGTACTCATAACCATATATATATATATATATATATATATATATATATATATATATATATATATATTACATAATACAACAGATCACATAATTTCAACTCTCAACGCCTACTTACTTTCCCATACTGAGCAGTCCTCCCCATCGGCCTCAGTGCAGACTTTACAACATAGTTTCCATACTGAGCATACCTCCCCATCAACATCAATAGGAACATCACAACATGCTTTATGTAGTGAGTATAACTTCCCATCGGCATCAGTAGGAACATTACAACATAATTTCCATACTGAGCATACCTCCCCATCGGCATCAGTAGGAACATCACACATCATTTCCATACTGAGCATACCTCCCCCTCCCCATAGACATCAGTAGGAACATCACAACATACTTTCCGTATTGAGCATACCTCCCCATTGGCATCAGTAGGAACATCAAAAATCATTTCCATACTGAGCATACCTCCCTATCAGCATCAGTAGGAACTCTTTTTCACACTTCTACATTATTCTCAACCTTTCTGGAGACTAGTATAATACACCCATTTATACCATATAATGCGATTTATATAGTAATACAGTAACATAATCTCAATTTCACAATTCAATATAAAATATCATACTATGATTCTGTATATATATATCGTCGTATATGTGCATATCTCATCATGTTTGTATATATCTCATTTCATCATATCTGTATAAATCGTGTCTGTGTATATCTCATTTCACCGCCTCTATATAAAACATGTTTGTACATATCTCATTTCATAATATCAGTGTTATTCACATCTGTATATATATCACAAATCATTACATCTATATAAAACATCTATGTATATCTCATATCATCATATCTATATAAAACATATATGTATATTTCATATTGTCATACCTATATTTTTGGTAAAAAGTCATCCTCACATATTTCAACATAAATATGCTATTTCATGCTTCTCATGCCACACAACTTTTGAATGATAACTCATAATCTAATAATCACTAGGAAATATCCATATCATAATATTCCAAAACCATATACAATATTTTCATTTTCATGTACTTCAAGTCAACCATTTAATTCCCAAAAATATCTGTCATAATTTATTTCCCTTACCTGCTTATTGGGAACGTGCCTGCAAGTATCTTAAACCGACACTCACGGCGTTCGCACAAATCCCTGTATTCACATACCTAAGTTTAATAAGTTCAACCTCGAAATTATAATTATCTAACATTTCTAAGCTCACATGCTCCCGTTAACCGGTTAAATTTAAAAAATAAAAATAAAAATGTGGGTATGATACACTTCCCATATTTAAATCTAATTCCCAACATATTACCAAAAACCCGATCTAATCGAATCCCGACAATTTAATTTAACTCCAAAAATATTCCCAAAACCTTATCTGATCAAATCCTTGCCGTTTAATTTAATTTCAAAAATACTCCCAAAAATATGTTATAAATGAATCCCTGGAGTTTAATTTAATTCAGAAATATTCTCAAAAATCTAATTTAATCAAATACTACAATTTAATAAATAAACCATAATTTTCATACCCATAAAAATACTCAGAAACTCATATACAGTATTCCAAAAATTATATACCATGATTTAACCAGATGAATTTCTAAAATAACTAACATAATTTATTCTCCTTATCTTATCCCAAGAGTGGTGCTTACGATGCCCAAATGTCGAATCCATTCCGGTTAAAATGTTGGTGGTCAAATTTGAAACTCGGGGATATTTTCCATTCTTTAATTGGTGCGCGTTTTGCCGAAAAATCGAGGAGAGAGAAAGTGAATTGAGAGAGAGAGAGAGAGAGAGAGAGAGAGAGAGAGAGAGAGAGAGAGAGTAGCGTGAAATTGAGGGAGAGAGCAGCTAGGGATAACTCAAATGTTCTCAGGAAAGTGAGAAGCTTCACGATAACAATCCTTATATATATATATATATATATATATATATATATATATATATATAATATTATATTATATTAGTATTATATACATATATTTAGGTTTTGTTTTTTGTTATATATATATATATATATATATACACATACATCCTATCACCTAATCTACATATATGTATTATACTTTATTATCTTATTTAATTAATCACCCAATTAATTAATTAATTAATTAATATTATTTATTTATTTATTTATTATCATTATTATTTATTTATTTTTAACTCCCAAGCATATCATTTTTCTGGGGCATTACACTGATCTAGCTGATGAGTTGGACCAAACACCTCGCCCTGTTGATCGAACCAGCACCCATCTCTCTCTAACTCCAAAGCAGAATGATCTATATACATATAGATCCCAGCCCATGGCCAGACATTTCTTAAACTTTATTGTAGTTAAAAAACCAGTCCAATCATTGCAGAACTTCACCACAGCTTCCCTGGTTGATTTGTACACGGCTATTCTAAAAGGTATGAACTTAGTGGACGAAAAAGATGGAAGAGCTGTCATTGATAGTGAATATTGGTTGAAAAGATACTCTAAATTTAAACCTCATGAAGTTCATACCTTTTGGAATGACCATGTACAGATCGACCAGGGAAGCTGTGGTGAAGTTCTACAATGATTGGACTGGTTTTTTAACTGCAATAGAGTTTAATAAATGTTTTGAAGCTGTTCATCATAGTAAAAAGGAATGGGATGCACAAAAGAAAAAATTTGGTTCAAATATGTAATAACCCGAGGAATTTATTAGGGCTTCGTCGACGAACACAGAGGATTCGTCAACTGGGATACATGAGGACATCGTCGACGAAGACACGTATTATCGACAAGAAGATACCGAGAGAGGGTTTTTGGAAGTCTGAAATTCATTGACGAGGGTGCAGGTTCGTCGATGAACTTTCTACAGGACTCGTCGATGAGGTGACGTGTCTCGCCGACGTCCGGCTCTATAAATAGCTGAAATTTGGATTTTTAACAAAATTTTCAACGCATAAACCTTCTCTCTCTCTCTCTCTCTCTCTCTCTCTCTCTCTACGTTTCCCTCCCCTTCTCTCTTCAATCACGGCTCCATTTCTCGCCAGATTGAAGATCTAAGACCACCACGACGCTCCTGGCGAAGTTCTCTACGAGTCTGCCGGAACTGATCGTTGGTGAAGATGGTTTGAAATTCATCCCAATTTTAGGGTAAGGTATTTTATCCAGTTTTTTCCTTTCCCACAGTTATACGAAATGTAGTATGCAATAAATTACTGATATTTTGTTCTGGGGGATGATGTTTTCAGGATGTTGAATAGGAAACCCTGTGGGTATAGGGCTAGAGTACAGTAGGGGTTTTTCTAGAGTTTAGGTAAGGGAAATATGATATGCTAGAAATTTTGTTATATATTTCAGAAGATTATGAATGTGTGTTTATAAGCATGCAGATCAGATTATTTTTCCAGAATAGCATGAATATTATTTTTATAGCAGAATTACAGAATTGAGCATGAGATTTTGATTTCCCAAATGTGTGGCATAAGTTTATTACAGTATAGTATGTAGATTTTAAAATATTACAGATATTTAGTTATACAGATTATAGCAATGAATGAGACTTATAGTATTTCTCAGAATAACATGATTTCTAAACCATAACACTCAGACAGATATACAGATATTTCAAATAGATATTACAGAAATTACAGACAGATATTACAAATAGATATCACAGTTATTATAGATAGATATTTCAGATATTTTAAATAGATATTACAGATAATTCAGATGGATGTTTCAGCTATTACAATTCGGATTTATAGTGTTATGGTTGTTTTGAAATCATGTTAAAAGTAGTAAGATGATTATATATTTATATATGTATACAGTATTACACAATTTCATACCCCTGTGGATATTACAGACAGAGATACACAGCAGAGCACGGTACCATTGCTATTTCAGACACGTGCAACCACATGACTTAGATAGTATGTGGATTTCTTCTAACCGTGTGAGGAGAGATTGTAGTCTCCCCAACATGCTGGGTTGAGGTAGCCGGTTAGACGATGATAGAGGTTAGAGATGGCCCGGAGTGATTGCAGTGGGCTAGATTGATATAGATTGGCGGATGTATAGATATAGATTGACTTGCCTGGTAGGCCAACCAGAGTAAGTCCAGCCTATGGGCCACACAACCCTATTATGAGGGGATATATCATGATATACAGATCTCAGGGTATAGCAGAAGTTCCTATGTACAGATATATCACACAATAGCAATTTATACTATTATATTAGTAGTAGCTTTAGATAGCAAACTCAGATACACAGCTATGTTTTAAATTATATCTTATACATTCTGTACAGCTTATTAGCTTACTCATATTAGAGTATCAGTATTATTTTAGTATTTCAAATGTGTAACTCAGCTGCCACACACTAGTAATAGCATATTTCCTCTTACTGAGTATCAACTCATCCTAGTGGCTTTCTATTTTTTAGGAGAACCAGCTAGGCGAGCAGATCAGGCTCACGAGTAGAGGTTATTTTGAGGTGCCCTTGCTGGAAGGGTAGGTTTTTATAAGATACCAGTGTTTTGGGTTAGTTTTCAAATTATAGTGATGTCACTGGGTATTTTGTATTGTAAATAAGATACAAAACATGGTAGTTTTTCTGGTATTGTATATAGTAGTTCCCAATTTTTGTATACCGTTGCTTAGATATGTATGGTGCCTAGAGTTTCTTCAGTGCTCCTTTGAGCTTGAAAAATTATCAGTAGTATTACAGACAGATAATATTTGTGTATATGAATATATATATATATATATATATATAAATAATATTAAAGAAATAGCAGGTCATTACAGTTTGGTATCAGAGCCTAGGTTGCTAGGTTCTGTAGACTCTAGAATACAACGGATATAATACCAGAAAATAGGAAAGAATTTGAGGTTTGTTTTGTGGTCTGAATACAGGATTTTCGTGATGGTTTCTATGTTTTTCTTAGGGTGACGATTTCAGGAAAATCATAGTAAACTATCAACGAGTCATGTGTTTAGGTTGCAGGATTGGATTTTGGGGTAAGAACAGGGGAGTTGCTAATAGAGAAACTGAGATTTTAGTTGAATAAGATAAATTAGATCTGTGCGGAAAATAGGATTCTAAAATAGCCTTCTTTGTATTTTCGGGATGGATCCGAGTAGCAGTGGCACCGATGCTAGAGGTGACAGACTAGGACTTTCCAGTATGGGAGGTGGAGATACAAATGTCGTTTTACGCAGCATCACCCAGCAGGTGATGGTTGAGATGGCTAGGATTGGAGGAGAGCATAGCTGCATGATCGAGAAGTTTACGCAGATGAAGCCTCCTTCTTTTGCTAGAGGATCTGACCTGATTATAGCTAAGAATTGGGTTCAGGATGTTGAGGAGATTTTAGCAATGTTGGCATGTAGAGACGAGCAGAAAGTGGCATTTGCATCGTTTAAATTGATAGGAGAAGCAAAACACTGGTGGAGATCAACGCGGTTAATTGAGGAGAAGAGGCCAGATTCAGTACTAGTATTATGGAGTAGGTTCAAGGAATTATTCTTCGAGCGATATTTCCCTACTATCGTTTGGAGCGCAAAGGCAGCCGAATTCCTGCATTTGGCTCAGAGGCAGATGACAGTGTCTCAGTATGCTGCACAATTTATCGAGTTGTCACATTTCGCCCCACACTTAACACTAGATGAAGAAAAGAAAATAAGGAAGTTTGAAGAAGGCCTGAGGCAGAATTTATTTGAGCAAGTCATTGGCTTTCGGGCTCAGACGTTCGCGGAGGTGGTGGATAAAGCTGCCATTATTGAGAGTGGTATGCAGAGAGGTGCTGCAGCTCAGAGTCAGCTTACTTAGATTAGAGCATCAGTATTATTTTAGTATTTCAAATGTGTAACTTAGCTGCCACACACTCGTAATAACATATTTCCTCTTATTGAGCGTCGACTCATCCCAGTGGCTTTCTATTTTTCATGAGAACCAGTTAGGCAAACAGATCAGGCTCGTGGGTAGAGGTTGTTTTGAGCTGCCCTTGCTGGAAGGGTAGGTGTTTATAAGATACCAGTGTTTTGGTTTAGTTTTCATATTATAGTGACGTCACTGGGTATTTTGTATTGTAAATAAATTTCAGAACATGGTAGTATTTCTGGTATTGTATATAGTAGTTCCCAGTTTTTGTATATTGCTGCTTAGATATGTATGGTGCCTAGAGTTTCTTCAGTGCTCCTTTGATCTTGAGAAATTATCAGTAGTATTACAGACAGAGAATATTTGTGTATATGAATATATATAAAAAATAATATTAAAGAAATAGCAGGTCGTTACAAAATATCTATGCATGGGTGGGTTGCTCATGAAGATGATTACAATTTAGAAGAACCAGAAGGAGACTATTTTCTTAGCAGTGGACAGATAAAAACAGTTGCTGATATTATCCAAGAAGCAAAACATGATAGAAATAATGTCATGGCTAACCTAGCCAATGTGCTTGACATCACAAATGAGAATTTGGATGAGTTGAAGATAAAATACAATAAGAAGAGCATGTTCATCCTTAAGTAGAATGCTTTAAGAGAAAGACCATCACTAATATTCTTATATATTAGTGACGGTTTGTAGAACCTTCACCAATAATGCATTTGTTGACTAGAAAAAAGGTCAAGACTATTAGTGACAGTTTTTCAATCTAATTACTTGAGAAGTGTGTTTCAAATGCAGTGACCAAAAATCATTTGCAAAGACTGATTCACAAAGACTTCTAATGGAGTAATGAAAATGGCCATCAAGTTTAATGAGCGAATGCAAACATAAAAATGACGTTACCTTGGCAAAATACCAGGAAACTGACCTAATTGATGAGTTGGACAAAAACACCTCGCCCTGTTGAACTAGCATCATACCCATCTCTCAAACTCCATAGTGGACAAAAAAGATGGAAGAGTTGTCATTGATAGTGAATATTGGTTGAAAAGATTCTCTAAATTTAAACCTCTTGAAGTGTATACCTTTTGGATTGACCGTGTACAAACCAAGGAAGTTGTGGTGAAGTTTTGCAAAGCTTGGACTGGTTTTTTAAATGCAATAGAGTTTGAGAGATCTTTAATTTGAAGTTGTTCATCACAATAAAAAGGAATGATGCACAAAATAAACAGTTTGGTTCAAATATCTATGCATGGGTGGGTTGCTCGTGATGATTACAATTCAAAAGGGCTAGTAGGAGACCATCTTCATAGTAGTAGACAGATAACAACGGTTGTTGATATTGTCTAGGAAATAAAACATGATAGAAAAAATGTTGTGGCTAACCTAACTAGTGTGCTTGACACCATAAATGAGAATTTGGATGAGTTGAATAAGATAAAATACAATGAAGTAGAATGCTTGAAGAGAAAGATTATCACTAATAATCTTATATTAGTGATAATTTTTAGAACCGTCACTAATAATGGATTTGTTGTCGAGGAAAAATGTCAAGAGGTTACCAAGTACATAGGACTCATCTCTACACAGTCTCATCGAGAAGAAATTATCCTCTTGACCTTTATAAGTCGATTGAAGATCCCTAAAGGGGTGCCATTCATGGTGGCATGATTTGGTAAGAATATAAAAGGTTTATCAAAGGTTGCATTGTGGTAGTATTTATTTGTAAAACTAGTCATTTGTACAATATTTTTATGTTCGATTTTAAATGACAGAATATTAGTGAGGGTTCTAAAAAACCGCCGCTAATAGTCTCATATTAGTGATGGTTTTCAAAACCGTCACTAATGGTCCATTATTAGTGACGAGTTTTATAAACAGTCACTAATACTCTAAACCCTAAATCCCTCAACCTCCCCCCTCCCCCCAGTGTATTTTTCCACTTTCCCCTAATTTTCTCCTCTTCCTCCCGCGCGCGTCGTGCTAACTACTGCCATCTCCTCCTTGCTCCTCCCGGGATGCTCCTCCATGTGCGTAGTGCCATCCTTCCGCTCGTTCCCATTGTCGCCGCTCATTCTCGCTATCTTTCCTTCCTGCCACCGCCACCTCCGTTGCTCCCAGGTAGGACTTCTTCTTCTTCTTCTTCTTCTTCTTCTTCTTATGCAAAGGACTCTGTGTGTGCGTGTGCGTGCGTGCATACTGTTTTGTGTGTGTGTGTGAAATGACTTTGTGGGTGTTTTTGTGTGTGTGTGTGTGTGTGTGTGTGTGTGTGTGTGCGTGCGTGCGTGTGTGTGTGTGTGCGTGCGTGCGTGCGTGCGTGTGTGTGTGTGTGTGACAATGTATGTGTGAGTGTGAGTGTGTGTGTGTTTGTATGACAATGTATGTGTTTGTATGATTTGGTAATTTTTTTTAATTATTTTTGGAGTATGGAGATTAGAATTAAGCTTCTATTACTTGCTTTACTATGTCTAATATATTTTTTGTCTTTGATTTGGTCTTTGAAATGTGTAATTCTTGTTGGTTTTCTTGAAATTGATTTGTTTTCAGTTGTAGCTGGAATTGAAGTGTTAGACATTATTTTTGTAATGTTGGAGTAGTGTTTGTATTTATTGTAAATATATTGTCGTCTTAAAAAATCATTTTTTTCCATTGAAAACAAAGATTATTGTGGAAAGTATATGGATGATAGCTTTTAGACTTTTGAAATTTTAAGTAAAATTTAAATTTGAGATGTTGAATACAACATTTTATTGAACATTTTATGTCTAAATTAATTGTAGTTCTATAATGACTAATGCTCAACTGATTTACGAATTTCATTGTAATTAATTGAATATGAATATTTAATATGACTAGTATATTATAGTAAAACCTTGGTTTTGTGGAAAATCATGAAGTCATATTAAAGTATCAACATTCAAACTTGAGCACACACCAAAGATTGTTTAGACTCAAATAAAATATGAAACACTAGAGAAATTCTAGAGTAAATGGCCAAAAAATATAGCCTAGCAATAGGTTGGTCGAGTAGGCTTGCAGACCAATCTAAAGTATGAGAAAGAGGGAGAGGGAGTGAATCTCTAAATTGCCTTGACCAAGTGGGCAAACTTAGAATGAGAGTGAATTGGGAGAAGATGGTGAGATAACGGTAAAAGCTACGTATCCACAAAGTTGCTACCAACCTATTTCATCTTAAATGAGATAAGAACACCTAATTAATTACTGTCATTTCATTATTCTCTTTAGTCATTCATTAATTGAACTTGTTATTTGTTTCATTTACGATTATTGATGCTTGTATTTCAACCATTCTTGAATTGTCTAATGTGGACAATTTAGGAAGTTGTATTTACATTGTTGTCATTGTTCTCGCTTTGTTCATTGTCATTACATATTTGCAATACTAGTAGTTGTCAAAGTCCCAACTTTTGGACCATGGCATGGAGACATACTATTTCCCAAGGACCCTGCCGCTGGTTTGTACTGCATCATTACCATTTACATTTATTCTTATTCTTCTTGATGATCACCAGAGTAGATTAAGTTTGTGCTCTCTAATTCTAACTTTAATCATGAGTTAAATGCTATCATTATGATTTATTTGAGAAGTGTATTCTTATGAACAAACAACATGAATTGGAGCTAATCATTCTGATTTCAATTTCTCAAATTGACTTTGAATTACCGAATCCCATATTGATTATTCACTAATTTATTTACTCAATTATTTTGCAAACACTACATGAGGTAAGGAAGCTAAGTACACATACCATTTAACTCATTCTAACAAGAGATGGAGGATTAAAAAAATTGGAAAACAAACAAACTTAGCAAACTTAGTACGTGTTTTAGCACTCAGGAGTCCAACTCGCACATACGATGTCCAAACCAAGTGAGATTAGTCCCAACACGTCCGTCACATTGAACTAGAGGTGCCAGAGCTGACAGTACCCAAAAACTCCTCCCCCATTGAAAATTATGTGTTTAGAGCCGAACTTACTAAGCTTAGTTGATTTAATTTAAGCATTCAGGTGTCCAATTCATGCATACGAGGTCCAAAATAAGCGAGGTTAATCCCGACACATTGATCACATTGAGCTAGATGTTCCAAAGCTGACAGTTCCTAAAAACTCCTCCCCGATAGCTTTTTGCGTACTTAGAAGCACAGTAAGAATACAAACAAACTAAGCAAACTTATGGTAGTTATAAGAAATGATGTAGGTGATGAAATACTGATATTATGTTCTGAAAAATATTATTTTTAGGGTGTTTTGTAGGAGGCTCGACGGGTGTTTGGCTAGTATCCCATAGGGGCTTTCCAGTAGTCAGGTAAGGAAAATATGCTATGCTAGGTATTTTTAAAATATTATACAGTTTAATAAATGATGAAAATTATGTATTACAGTATCGTATGACTTTTGAATATGAATATAGTACGAATATATATATATATATATATATATATCCTACGATACTTCAGCATTCTGATTTTACGATATTTCAGTACCATGATTTTACGAATCTCAGTACAATGATTACACAAATATCAGTATTATGATTATGCAGTTTCAGTATTATGATTATGCAGTTTCAGCGTTATGATTATACAGTTCTCAGTATTACGATGTTTGAATTACAATACAGTTATGCAGCATCATGGTTATTACAATTATTTCAAAATCATGGTAATTCAAATAGTTGTATATAGAAATATATTATATAGTATCAGACCCTGTTGGACTTGTAGCTATAGAGCACGGTACCATTGCTACAGATATTATGATACTTTATGAGTGTAACCACCTATTTAGATAACACATGATAAGGCCGATCACCTAGGCCCTTGAAGAGGATAGGCTCCCCATCTAGATATGGGTTGAGGTGGGTAGATCGACCGATGTAGTGTAGTGATTTATTCCCAGTTGGCCAGCCAAGGTAAATCCCGCCTACGGGCCGCACAATCCTATCATGAGTGGGTAAGTCATGACACACAGATAGCCACAGGGAACATTTTCAGTTACTATTACGTATGTACAGATTTACAGAAACAGGGAAGATACCTATGTATAATAGAAGTATTAGTAACCTACGATACTATTACGTTAAGCAACATGGAAGGGGGGGTGTATTTTATCACTTGTACTTTATTTTATTACTCAGTTATACATGTTTATTTGAGAACATATTTTCATGATATAGTAGCTCATTTGCCACACACTAGTAATAGCATATTTCTTCTTACTGAGCGTTGGCTCATCCCAGTGTTGAAACATTTTTCAGATGATCCAGGTAGGCGAGCAGATCAGGCTCGCAAATAAAGGGGCTTTTGTACTGCCCTGCCAGTGGAGAGTGAGTACATTTTGAGAGTATTTTTGTATACCCTAGCTAGTTAAGGGTATTTTGGTAACACATGTATGTATATATTTTGGAAAACATGTAGTACTCTGGTATTGTGAGGTATTGGTTTTTGTATTGTGTATATATTTTCATATGGTTATGTCTATGTGATTTATGTTTCTCGCTGCTTAGGTTCATGATTGGGTTTATCCCAGTATGGTATTGGAGTATGTAGATTATCATAGTAAAAAAAAAAAAATCAGTTTATTAAGCAGGTCGTTACAAACAAACTTAGCAAACTTAGTGGATTTTAGCACTCAGGTGTCCAACTCGAGTATACGAGGTCCAAACCAAGTGGGGTCAGTCCTGACACATCCGTCACATTGAGTTGGATGTGCCAAAGCTGACCGTGCCCAAAAACTCATCTCCGAGAGCTTTTTGCGCACTTAGAAGCAAAGTAAGAATACAAATAAACTTAGCAAATTTAGTGAATTTTTGTACTCAAGTGTCCAACTCGGGTTTTCAAGGTCTAAACCAACTGGGGTCATTCCTGATACATCCATCACATTGAGCTAGATGTGGCAGAACTGACAGTGCCCAAAAATGCCTCCCTCAGAGCTTTTTGCTTACTTAGAAGTAAAGTAAGAATACAAACAAACTTAGCAAAGTTAGTGACAATTTTAGCACTCAGGTGTCCAACTCAAGCATATGAGGGCCAAATCAAGTGGGGTCTATCCCGACACATTCGTCATATTAAGATGGACATGCCGAAGGTAACGGTGCCCAAAAAATCCTCCACCATTAAAAATTATGCACTTAGAGGCAAATTTAGTAAACTTAGTTAATTTTAAGCACTCAGGTGTCCAATATGCTCATATGAGGTCCAAACTGACTAGGGTCAGTCCCAACATGTCTGTCACATTGTGTTGGACATGCCGGAGCTAATGGTACCTAAAAACTCCTCCCCACGAGCTTTTTTGCCCACTTAAAAGTAAAGTAAAAATACATACAAGCTTAGCAAATTTAGTGGATTTTAGCACTCAAGTGTCTAACTCAGGCATACGAGGTCCAAATTGAAAGGGGTTAGTCTCAAGACGTCCGTCACATTGAACTGGACGTGCCAGACCTGACAATGCCTAAAAAATCCTCCCTAGGAGCTTTTTGCCCACTTAGAATCAAAGTTATAATAGAAACAAACTTGGCAAATTTAGTCGATTTTAGCACTCACGTGTCCAACTCGGACCAAACCGACTGGGGTCAATTTTGACTGATCAAACTTAGCTATTTAAAATTGTATAATTTTTTTTAACTATATCCAAATATCCGATCCTTTTGTTATGATCAAATCATTTTTACTTATAGTACATACATATATGTTCAAAAATTGTATACTAGTTTTTTGTATAATTATTACATTGTAGGGTTTGCAACTGTCACAACATTAGGATGATGTCAAGCACTACAGTTGGATACAGCTTTTGACTCTTTCTATATCTTTCATTATCTGAACAAAATGAAATTTTGAATAATTGAATTTGTATTTGTATTTGATTTTTGAACAATTTGTATTTTAATTTTGAACAATTTATGATTTTTTTAGTAATTCTGGTTTAATATTATGTATGCTAAAATGTAATTACAAGTTTTTACAGGAATTAATGAATGAATTCAAAAAATATTTATTTATTTTAAAGTATTAGTGACGGTTTGAAAACTGTGACTAAAAAAACTACTACAAAGTATTAGTGACGGTTCTAAAACCATCAAGTATTAATGACAGTTTTCAAGTGGTCACTAATAGTAGCACCAACAAGCATTAGTCATGATTTTCAATCAATAAAATGTAGAATTTATAGTGACGGACTTAGGCTTTTAGTGACGGAATAAAACCGTCACTAATACATCATTATTAGTGACGGTTTTAAAATTCGTCACTAATAAGTATTAGTCACCGCTGTTTTAGCGACTAATTTTAAACTGTCACTAATAAGTATTAGTGAGTGAACCTATATGGATGGAAGTCCTCTGAGGATTTTCCTAACCATCTCATATGTAGGGTAGTTATTTCCTAGTGCGTTGAGGGAATTTACGATGTGAGTGAAGCTAGTGTACATAGTAGATATGGATTCATATGGGCTCATTCTAAAAGTGTCACACTCACTAGTGAACATGTCTATCCTGCTATCCCTAACGTATACAGTTCCTTCATAAGTTATTTCTAACTTCTCCCAAATTTCTTTGGCACGCTTACAATCTATTATTCTATTAAATTCATTTGCATCTAACACACAATATAGGGTATTCATTGCACTTGAATTTATTTGCATTAGCTTCATGTTGGCCTCATTCATTTCACTTCCTTCCTTAGGGGCTTCTTTATTTTCAATGAATTTAGTAGGCACATAATTTCCTTGGACAACAACTCTCCAAGCCCTTCAATCCATGGTGTTAGCCCTGTCAGCTACACTATCTTGGTTTATATGTTTTGATGATATTAACCTATTTGTTGTTTCTAGTATTTTCCATCCTTGTAGATCTTATCTAGTGTAGGTACAAAGTGTCAGATACACAGAGGTGTCAAATCAAAAGCAAAGATCGGACCTAGTAGACATCAAATAGAAAAGATCGGAAGGACACTGACTCAGAAGCACCAAAGCACATCCCGGAGTTTTTATTGTGTATAAATTAATTGTAATAAGGGTTGTGTGAGTGAGTGTGTATTATAACTCTTGCGGTGTGTGTCTTGCATGATTTCTGAGTAAGATTTGAGCCATTGCATAAGCATACTAGGACACATGAGCATATAGGATCTGCACAAAAGTAACAAACTCACAATTCATAGTTTTCAAAGTAAAAACAAAGAGGTTGTCAAAATAATCCTATACTCAATTAAGTTTTCAAAATGGGACAAGTGTTAAGTAATATATGAGTTATAAACATTTTCAAAACTTGGTCCCGATTTTACAAAACTAGCTCTATGTCCTAAAGTCCTAAAAGTCAAGCATATTTTCAATAAAGGACATAATAAGCATATAAGATATCGAAACGAGTTTTCAAATATGTTTTCATAAAACAAGATATCTTATATTTATGGAGAAATTCACTTGGACAAGTTTTAATCTTCATTAGACTCAAAGTATTTCATATACTTTTGTCCAAGAATGTTTTAAGTCATTAAAACACTTTTTGATAAGGAAAAACAAAGCAATCGTCACTACCGTAGTGCAACCTTGAGTCCTGAACACCCTTTGGTATTTTGGACATAACTTTTGATAAAAAAGTCCAAATGAGACGATCTTGGTGTCCCTGAAAACTAAGATAAAATTCCATAACTTTTATTTTTATGACTTTTTCTGATTCAGGGACCTCGTCGATGAACACATGGGATTCGTCGATGAGTCCAACGGACAGAATGACACTAATGGGCGGAAAACGGCTAGTTTGCAAAATAAAATATTTTTTCTTCCCCCCAACGGCTCGTTAATGGCTCTTAAGGCTCTTGGGCTATAAATACAAGTTATTAGACTTGTATTAACATGGTTTTGAAGGTCTTTGATCATTGTTCGTAAAAAAACATTATTTTATACAAAACCTAGCACATTGCATATTAGTTCTTCATTACATGTGTTCATTCTCTCTTACTCACTTATTGTGTTTGATCAAATTCTTGAGAGAATAGTGTGAGGTTTGAGTTTTAAATCATATCTGCTCATTGTAAGGAGCATTCTTTGTAATCTTCCATCTTCGTGTGAAAGGTTCTTTGTGAACCATGTTGTAAGGTTCTTTATGAACTGAATTGATAAAGGCTCTTTGTGAGCGGTAGGGATTTGTTCCCAAGTTTGTAAGGCTTGCTCCTCTGAGGAAGGAGCGATTATAGTGGATTGTGGAATCCTTGGCTTGGTTCTAAGGCGTGGACATAGACTTGGGGCCGAACCACGTAAAAATACCGGTGTTGTTCTTTCTCTCCCTTACACTCTTTATTTTATATCTTGTGCATGATTTATATTCATATTGCAATATAATTTCTTGTATCTTGCCAAGAGTTTTTATTTTTTTTAAAAATCCGTATTCCGCGAAAAGAGTCTATTCACCCCCCCTCTAGACTATATACTCCCGGGCTAGGGCAACCAACAAGTGGTATCAGAGAGATGTGCTTGTATTTTCGGAGTAAAATCCAGAACGTAAAGATCAAATGGAGTATTTGGTGAGCACCCCTTCGCATGGACGATATGTATATTAACCATCGATGTTCAACGGTTCCAACTACCATGCGTGGAAAAATAAAATGACCGTCTTCATTCAAGCATACGACTTAAATTTGTGGGAGATCATCTCCCAAGAAAACTTCTCAATCACAAAGAAAAATGAGGATATTCCAAAGGCTTTATTGGAACAATCACCAAGCGAAAAAAGGTTAGTTGAACTCAATTTTAAAGCAATGCATATTATTTATTGTGGTTTAAATGATGTTGTACATAATTTTATTTGCGAATGTAAAACCACAAAAGAAATTTGGGATGTACTTAAAAACATCTATGGAAACCCATCTCAAAATGAACAAACAAAAATATGCATGCTAGTTAGAGAATTTGAGTTATTTAAATTAAATGATGGTGAAGAAATTTCTTCCATGCTCACTCGGTTCACACACCTAATAAACAACTTGAAAGCATTTGGTAGAATTTATTCATTAGAAGATTATATTCAAAAAATTCTCCAATCTTTACCTAAGTCATCTATGACCATTGAAGAAGTAAGAAATCTAGAAAAACCTAAGATAGAAAATGGTTTTGTCTTAGAATCATCTTGTACTACTCATCAAGAAATAATTGAAGATAATGATATTGCATTCTTCACAAGAGAAGTTAAGAAACTTCTAAGTAAAAGAATGCAACAAAAAGAAAAAGAAGAGTCATGCATTGAATGTTGCGATTGTATTAACTCTAGGCATGACATGATAAATTGCCCCCTAAATCAAAATGAAGAAAATTTTCTAAATGGGGATCATAATGCCATAAATGGTGCTACTTGGGATCAAATTGATGGATTAGCCACCGATGATGAAAATGAGAAAGAAGCATATCCTTACTTCATGGCTAACGAACAAGAAGATGAAGTAAGTTTGGATGAGGAGGATTATGCACCTTCATACGATGAAATTGTGAATAGTTGTGTTAAATTGTTTGATGAATTATTTTTAGTAAAAAGGAAGAATAAAAATGTTAAGAAAGGGCTTGCTTTGTCAAAACAAATAGAATTTTCTTTAAAAGAGGAAAATGAATCCCTTAAAAGGAAAAATGAAGAGTTTGTTTTAAATTCTCAAAAAGAGCATGAAATTTTGAAAGAAAAGATAGAAAATTTGGAAGGAAAATTGTCAAAATCCAAAGGCAAGGAACCTTGTCTTTGTTCTTTCTTGAAAGAAGAAAATTGCTCTTTAAAAAGGGAAAATGAGGAGCTTATGGAAAAAGCTAAAAAAGACCATGAAATTCTTCAAGAGGAAGTAGGAATTTTGAAAAATAAAATTGAAAATATTTTGAAAGAAAATACTCTCTTGAAAAACAAAGTTGAAAATCATGGTAAAATCATAAGAGGAAAAGAAAATATAAATAAATCTTTGGAAGTTAAGAAAAATAATGTTTCTAAAAAGAATTTAAAATCCTCTTATAAATCATAAGGTTATGCCTCAACAAGCAAAAATAATGCAAATAAGTCAAGACCCTCACATGAAAACAAGATTTGTCTATATTGTGAAAGAAATGGTCATGTTAGATATTTTTGCCCATTTGGAGGAGTTAGAGGCAAAGAAAGAAAAATAGAATGGGTTGTGAAGAAAAATCCATTAGGACCCAAGGAAACACATGAGCTCTTTGAATTGTTTCCTTAGGACCTAGGATTAGGAATTAGGTTTAGGTAAATTTAAACCCCACCTAGGTAAAAGTATTTAATGAACGAAAAATCCCAAATTTTGAATTGTTTAAATTACTTTGTTGGGAACTTTTGAAAAACATGCCAATATTGATGAGTTCAAATTATAAAACCAATGTGATGCTTTAATTGTATATGTCATTATCAAATAGCATGTGATAAATACCTTGTTCCTTTTTGAAAATATTGGCTATTATTTATGGGATAAATAGCATGTGCTCCAAGTTTATTAAATGGAAATACCTTGTTTTTCTCATATAAGTTTCTAAGGTTTTGAATTTAAGTTTTAAGGCATGCTATGATAGGAAAATCCATCTCTTATGGAAAAGAGATGTATTTCTTAGTCACATATTTCGTTTTGATGATATATGCTCTTGTTTGAATACATACTAGAATATCTAAACATAGCATTCTAAAATGAAGCATTTATTTGTGATATCATATCTTTAAGGAATACCTTCTCATTAGTGGCAAATTAGGAGAACATGTCTCCTATTTTCTAAGAGCATTGTCAAATAAAATCAAGTTAATTGAAAAGGTACATTTTCCTCCTTCTACTTTATCTCATGTCATGATTCATGATTTACATCTTGTGTTAAATTCACTAACAAAATCATGGGTTATATTTGCATAATATCTTATGAGATATCTTAAAAGAAATTTTTTTTTTACTCATAAGATTCTTGTTAGGTTATAAGGGGTAATAATGTTTTAAAAGCTTAAATAGTGTTTTGTGCTTAAAATTTTATATTTTAGTATACATTATTATTATACTAAGAACCTTAGGAAAATCAAGCCAATATGAGAACTTTAGTGAAACATCCAATCTATTTCGCTTAATATATATATCATTATGATTGGTTATTATATGATAGTATTGGTTATTGCATACTTAAGTAAACCCCCTATATGGACAAAGGATCTTAACTAGTTAAATAATTTTTTAAATGCTATATACATATGTTTTTGTATGAATATCTTAAAATATAGTATATTTTGTCCATCATACAAAATTGAGCTTTTGCGAATTAATTATAGACTTTGCACATATAACCCTAAACTCATCTGGAAGCTTAAATGATTAATATATTCAAAAAGATCATAAAATTTTTGTGCTTGGGTTGTATAATTGAAGGGAAGTAGCAAATTTAAAGTTCATCCAATAAATACTTCAGTGTATTGTGCTTATTTTGGAAATATCTTTTTTTTTTATAATGGATGTTTCATGTGAACTGAACGCTTACTATCCATTACTTTCTAAATGTTATATTATTTAATAGTTTATATTGATTGAATATACTGAACTGCATGCTTGATTTGAACATAATCTACTTGGTCGATGTAGATTTGTGCATTGCATGCTGGTAGTTGACTAGGGTCTGACATGTTGAATTCATTGATCTATTTTAGACATACATGCTAGTTAGTCAACTGAAATTATGACTTCATAAGACTTATTTTTTAAATTCTAAATACTTTTGAAAGTCTTATACAGTATTAGTATGGTGACCAAGTTGAACTTAGTGTTTTAACCCTAAGTGGTCACTTAGACTGGTTCATGTACATTGTCATTAATGAATATTTATAAATGATGCAAGATAAAAAGATCATTTGCATGAAGATTCATTTGTAATTATAAGTCTTTGCATGTTAAATGATCATGGCTTGAAATCCATTGCATGTGGGTTGAACTTTATGAATTTTTTATAATGCATGCTGAATAATTGAATAGGTAGTGGTACATGTTGAATCCTAAACATTGTATGCTATATTGAAAAACATGCAAAATTTTCAATAATCCTTTGAATTTTCCTAGAATACTCTAAATTATACACATGCTCTTTACCAAGTTGTTTGGACACATTTACCATGCTTGAATTATAAGCATGAATATTTTGTGCTTATTTTGAAAATGTCTATTCTTGAATGATCATTGAACAATTGATCTACAACAAATGGTTTAACTTCTGAATCATCATTCATGAGTTTGGAAGGAAGTCAATCTAGGTTTTTCTAATATTATGGTTTAGCACCCAAAATTTTGGTATATGTGTTTAGCACACACTCACCTCACCACCATGGAAACTAGTCTTAATAGGCTCTTAGAGTATTTTTAAGATAAATGACCTCTCTTTTTTATGATGATCAAAGGGGAAGAAGATATTTGAAGTTATACATGGGGATAAGATTTATGGTGTTATATATGTGAGGGAAAACATGATGTATGTGTGGGGGAAAATATGGAATGCATGTTAAAAGTTCAAATGAACATGAATTTTTTTTATGCCTCATATGCATATAGTAAAGGGGAGCAAATTATAAATATCATTTAACAATATGCATAAATTAAGGGGGAGCACATAAATTAAGTGGGAGCTGTAAAGCATACCCTATATAGAACACCAATGGTTTGCCATCATCAAAAAGGGAGAGAATGTTAGCCTTAGAGGTTACGTAAGCTTAATTGTCTTGTTTTGATGATAACAACCTATTCGTGGTTCTAAGTGAGATTATCTTTACACAATAAGCCTTAGTAAGAACAAACACAAATGCAAAGATTAAGTACATTCTTAATAGGTTAGACATCATCAAAAAGGGGGAGAAAGTTAGCCCTGTCAGTTACACTATCTTGGTTTATATGTTTTGATGATATTAACATATTTGTTGTTTCTAGTATTTTCCATCCTTGTAGATCTAATCTAGTATAGGTACAAAGTGTCAGATACACAGAGGTGCCAAATCAGAAGTAAAGATAGGACCTAGTAGACATCAAATAGAAAAGATCGGAAGGACACTAACTCAGAAGCACCAAAGCACATCCTAGAGTTTTTATTGTGTTTAAATTAATTGTAATAAGGGTTGTGTGAGTGAGTGCGTATTATAACTCTTGAGGTGTGTGTCTTGCATGATTTCTGAGTAAGATTTGAGCCATTGCATAAGCATACTAGGACACATGAGCATATAGGATCTGCACAAAAGTAACAAACTCACAATTCATAGTTTTCAAAGTAAAAACAAAGAGGTTGTCAAAATAATCCTATACTTAATTAAGTTTTCAAAATGGGACAAGTGTTAAGTAATATATGAGTTATAAACATTTTCAAAACTTGGTCCCGATTTTACAAAACTAGCTCTACGTCCTAAAGTCCTAAAAGTCAAGCATATTTTCAATAAAGGACATACTAAGCATATAAGGTAACGAAACGAGTTTTCAAATATGTTTTCATAAAATAAGATATCTTATATTTATGGAGAAACTCACTTGGACAAGTTTTAATCTTCATTAGACTCAATATATTTCATATACTTTTGTCCAAAAATGTTTTAAGTCATTAAAACGCTTTTTTGACAAGGAAAAACAAAGCAATCGTTATTACCGTAGTGCAACCTTGAGTCCTGAACACCCTTTGGTATTTTAGACATAACTTTTGATAGAAAGGTCCAAATGGGACAATCTTGGTGTCCCTGGAAATTTAAGACAAAATTACACAACTTTTACTTTTATGAATTTTTCTAATTCAGGGACCTTGTCGATGAACACAGGGGATTCATCGACGAGTCCAACGGGCAAAATGACACTAACAGGCGGAAAAAGGCTAGTTTGCCAAATAAAATATTTTTTCTTCCCCCCAATGGCTAGTTAACGGCTCCTAAGGCTCTTGGACTATAAATACAAGCTATTAGACTTCTATTAACATGGTTTTAAAGGTCTTTGATCATTTTTAGTAAAAAACATCATTTTATACAAAACCTAGCACATTGCATATTAGTTCTTCATTACATGTGTTCATTCTCTCTTACTCACTTATTGTGTTTGATTAAATTCTTGAGAGAATAGTGTGAGGTTTGAGTTTTAAATCATATCTGCTCATTGTAAGGAGCATTCTTTATAATCTTCCATCTTCGTGTGAAAGGTTCTTTGTGAACCATGTTGTAAGGTTCTTTGTGAACCGAATTGATAAAGGCTCTTTGTGAGCGGTAGGGATTTGTTCCCAAGTTTGCAAGGCTTGCTCCGCTGCGGAAGGAGCGATTATAGTGGATTTTGGAATCCTTGGCTTGGTGCTAAGGCGTGGACGTAGGCTTGGTGCCGAACCACGTAAAAATACCGGTGTTGTTCTTTCTCTCCCTTACACTCTTTATTTAATATCTTGTGCATGATTTATATTCATATTGCAATATAATTTTTCGTATCTTGCCAAGAGTTTTTATTTTGTAGAAAAATACGTATTTTGCGAAAAGAGTCTATTCACCCCCCCCCCTCTAGACTATATACTCCCGGGCTGGGGCAAATTACACATGGTTTATAGAAAAATTCTCATCTTTTGTTTCCAAAAAGTGTAGTTAACACCGCAAAATATTGGAGGCCTTGTGGAGGATTGACCTTCACCAAGTGGGGACACACCTAAGTTTGCCATTTAGATCTTTGTGCAACTACCTATTAGTGTTTATTGCAACCTAAGCTCTGATACCAATTAAAAGTCGAGATGTAATCCCAAGAGGGGTGAATTGGGTATTTTAATATTTTATGCGCAGAAACTTAATCTATTTTAATTTTTTTTTTTCACAAGTGATCTAAATACTTTAATCACCACAGAGTATTTTCAGCAAACAATTATACCAATATCAATATTCCTAAATACAAGAGAACCTAAACTTATATATCAATATGTAATCATCAACTACACCCTATCGACAGTATTTGTAGCAAATCAATATTAATAAGAGTATGCTTGGCCCCCAAATAATTTATTCAAGAACTTGAATGAATAATGAACCAATACAATAAGTATCAGTTGATTAAATCAAACTTATATTTGAAACTACAACTAAGTTTGATCAATATAATTATTCAAATCATTCACAACGTTTACAAATCAAAGTAAAACATTCACAGAATACACAATAGATGTATTTCAATATCAATATGCTTGGAAAATAAAAGAGATAAGGAAAGAGTGACACCAAAATTTTTTACAAGGTTTGGCAACCATGTCTAAGTCATTGTCTCAAGCAACCCACTATGAGGATTCACTAATCCCTCCGTTCAGTAGGTGGAGACACCTCTCTTCTTCAGTAGGCAGAGAAGCCTCTCAAGTGAAAACAACCCTTCCGCTTGCCAACAACTCAATCCCAGAACCGTCACTTTACACAGAGAAATCAAGAACTGATTTTTGTACAAAGAAAACTCTCTTGCTATAGCAGATTCGTACACAATAAATGCTATAATACTCTCATGCAAAGAATATTTTCTAAGAAGCTCAAGGAGATATGCTCAGTTCTCTGGGCTTTTGAAAGCTTAGAACTTGAAAGAATAAAGCAGGAAAATAGTTTTCAGTAAGAACGGCACACAATAGAAATTTTCAATGTAAATCAATGTGTTCTCTCTTATTTTCCTTACCCTAACATGGTTAGGATTAGTTATAAATAGCTAGGTTTGAATTACGACTGTTTGTGCAAGTTTTGGTAACATTTTATTCAAAAATTAGAAAGATTTTTAGCCATTTGCGAAACTTAATACACGCTTCGGCTGATAGAACTCAGGGCTCAGTCTCCCAAACCAATTAAAATTTGAATTTCAAAATAGACAATAGCCTTTCGGTTGACTGAACTCTACGTTCAATCGCCCGAACCAACACTGTCTAGAACCTTATAATGGCAGTAGTCATTCGGTCGACTGAACCAATGGTTTGGTCACCCAAACTCTCTGATGCCAAATAAGTTTGTTCAAACTTTTGCCTTTGGTCAACTGAGCATTTTTCTCAGGCGCCCAAACATGTTGAAATTCAATATTCCTTTAGCCTTTTGATATTAAAAATGATGTTCAACCTTTTGAAATAATAATTGGACTTTGTAAAAATATTTTCCAAGTCTTTAAAATAAGGTATCTAAGTCCAATTGATTAACCTAAGAGCTTCAAAACAAATACCAATTGAGAAGTACTTACATAAAGCCTAGTTTACAATACACATTATAAACTAACTACGTCTTCATATCCTTAAGTTTGATCTTCATCCAATCTTTTCTTCAAAAGTCATCTTTGATTTACTTTTGTTCTTCATGGCTTCTTCATTATTAATCTTTCATTGTGCTTTTAAACTATAATACTTGTAAATACAATTGATAACACAATTAGATGCCTTGGTTTGTCATTATCAAAACGACATCAAGCCTTATCAGGCCAACAGCCAATTGATCTAGTTAACCTCTAATTAATTTAGCTTTAATATACTTCTCAACCCCCCTCATTAATCACTGGAATTCAATTTGAAGCAATTTTCATTTTTCCTTTGCTCAATAAGTCAGAATGAAGCCTCAATGCTAAGCATGTTTAACATTAATTACCCTAGCGGTATACCTAGCTAGTGCCCATGCTAAACATGTGAATAGATGCTAGTCTTGAGGAACTGAATTGGATCCTATCTTTGACATTCCATCAATTCATAATCAATTTGAATCGCCCTTTCCTTCTCTTTTAAGATTAGTTTGATATATAGGCATATTATTATGTGGAGGAACTAGCCCTCTAATCTGACATTTCCTCACATCATTGTAAATATTGCTGGTCAATGCCTTAATCTCACGCTTTAACATGGCCACATAACTTTATCTTGCAGTGGAATGACTTTTGTGCACTTCTTTAATTTAATCCCTCTTGGGAAACAATTCAATAGGAGAAGGTAAGTCAAGGTGATACATCTTATTTAAACTCAAAATCCTCGATATCCCAACATGACATTAATTGTGTGCCTTGAAAAGCTAGAAATGACTACTAATGCCCCTTATAGACTAAGAAGCAAAAGGAGAAATTCGTCCGAGGAGGGGTTCGCATCTGATTAGCTAGTTGGTAAGACAATGGCTTACCAAGGTGATGATTGTTAGTTGGTCCGAGAGCATGATCAATTACACTAGGACTAAGACATGACCCGGACTCCTATGGGGGGAAACAGTAGGAAATTGTTTACAATGGGCAAAAGCTTGACAAAGCAATGTCGCATAGCGTTAGAATTGGCTAATTTTTATTAATGATTTCCATTCCTTAATGTTTTTATCTAATCAGTATAAAATGTGGAATGAACCCCTTTGCTTCTATATATGTCATGTAGAATAACAATTCTTTTGTTTACTGAATTCTAAATTTTTGTTTGAAAAAAAATATATATTCTAAATTCTAGATAGGGATTCTTATTGTAACGCCCCAGCCTGGTTCTGTCAGAGAGCACTGCATCTCTCCTCTTCCACATGGACTAGACAATAGGGGGCGAGCCTTATTAGACTAATGACTGACCCCATAAACCATCATGTATCTTTTTCAGTATGTTTTGTCCTCACTCACACACTTCTTGAGAAAACTTCCCAGAAGGTCACCCATCCCAAGATTACTCCAAGCCAAGCATCCTTAATCGTGGAGTTCTTATGAGAAGGCTCCCGAAAAGAAATGTGCACCTTGTTGATATGGGTAGTAATATCTAATCCTTTTTAAACCTTTCTTCCACAAGGTATCACATTCTCCCCCACTTACAGAATGCAACGTTCTTGTTGCGAACCCACATTTCCAAACACAAGTGATGTGAATCTCATCACACTTCGGTTGGGTAATTACTCTGATACCATTTTGTAACGCCCCAACCTGAGCCTGTCAGGGAGCACTGCGTCTCTTCTCCTCCACCTGGACCAAACAACAGGAGGCGGGCCTTATCGGACTAATGACTGGACCCACAGACCAACACATGTTCTTTTCAGTGTGTTTTATCCTCACTCGCACACTTCCTAAGAAAACTTCTCAAAAGGTCACTCATCCCAAGATTACTCCAAGTCAAGCACACTTAATCGTAAAGTTATTATGGGAAGGCTCCTGAAAAGAAAGGTGCACCTTGTTGATACGAGTAGTAAAATCTAATCCTTTTTAAGTCTTTCTTCCACAGAGTATCACACTTATTTTTCCCATCGACCTATTATTCGAATCTTTGCCGAATCGACGATCTAAAGCCGCCATACTACTCCTGGGGAAGTTCTCTTCAAGTCTGCAGGAGTAGATCATTGATGGGGCTAACTTGGACTTCATCCCAAGTTCAGGGTAAGGCTTTTTATTGAATACTTCGCATTCCTACAATTGTAAAAAAAGGTAGCATTTGAAGAAATACTAAAATTTTGTTTGGGGCAATATTATTTTCAGGGTGTTGAGCGGGAAACCCTGCGGGTGCAGGACTAGTCACTTTAGGGGCTTTCTAGTAGTCAGGTAAGGGAATAAACTAAAATAATATTTTTTTCATGAAAATTATTATTAATTAATAGCAGATTAATTTTTAGAAAGCACGTATTATATATGAGTATATTTGGGAAAATACTGCTGTTACACATGAATATGTTTTTAGTGTAAAATGACAGAAAATGTAATTCTAGAACAGATTTCAAGTTTTTATTCAGTTTGTGTGCCATGAATATTATTTCACGTATATTTTATTATATTAAGTCAGATTTACAGAAAATGCATGTTTATAGTTATTTTCAAGAATAACATGGATAATACAGGAAATTATGGTTTCAACATATATGATAAACAGTACATATGCTCAGTTCAGTATCTATGATATGTTCGGCACAAGGCCGTGATTGATAGCCGACGCAAGATCGCAGTTATGTATGTTATCCGGCGCAAGGTCATGATTATTTATGTTATAACAGAATTCAGAAAATGCTATCAATCTATTTATGTTAAAACAGAATATGATCATGTACTATATGTTATTAGAACCCAGATGATAGTTCATATCAGTTTTCAAAAGCACGGTACCGTAGTTATACAATTCAGTTCAGTTCACACTTGTGCTAACCACCCCTGCCAATAGAGGGGGTGGGAGATGGATAGTCGATGTGGCTTTCAGCATAGAGTTGTAGACATTCACCTGCCAATCCGGACCAGGGTGTGACGGGCCCATCGTACTTGCAGACATTATGACTCGGCAGTGGTTGGCCAACCATTGTCGGGTCCCGCCTTTGGGCTGCACAACCCGTCACGGGGGGTAATACATGAAACTAGCTAGCTATTCATCCTAAGTATATTCAGTACTACTAGTTATAGCAGATGATTTTATGAACATTGAGATACAATATGATTTAGTATAACTATGAAATTGTATGTTTATTTAGTTATGATATTATCAGTATTTTCAGGCATGTAATGTAGTGACTCGAGGAAATTATGGTATTTAAATAATGAAAGAAGAGGGAAAAGGAAATTGTATTTTAATATTTAAACAAGGTCTCATCGATGAACACAGGGGATTCGTCAACGAGCACACATAAGGGGAAGATACCGAAAAGATATATCTCAGTTCTGAATTTCGTCGACGAGGGTAAACATTCGTCGAAGAATTTCCTTCTTGACATTATCGATGAAGTGATGTGGCTCGTTGACGAAAGCCAGTGTATAAATAGCCTAAACTTCATTTTTCAGTTGAAAATTCAAGCACAAACCTCTCTTTCTCTCTCCTCTTCAGTTCCCCTCCTTTCTCTCTAAGTTTTTGGGTCCGTTCTTCGCCGGATCGACGATCCGAAGCCACCACGACACTCCTGAGGAAGTTCTCTTCAAATCTGCTGGAGTGGATCATCGGTGGGGCTAACTTGGACTCCATCCCTAGTTTAGGGTAAGGCTTTTTATTCAATGTTTAACTTTCCTGCAATTGTAAAAATTGTAGTAGTCAAGAAAATACTGAAGTTTTGTAACGTCCTACTTAGTTTATCACATAATAACATAAATAATAATAATAATAATAATAATAATAATATCAACCCGAACCCGTGGGTAGCGGGGATAACCTGACATAAACAGTGGAAACCTAAGCAGCAATAAAAATAAATTTCATCCATCAAAACATGAAATACATAATATCCAGAGTCTACTACATTCCCTTAATACAGTATTTGAATACAGTCTCCAAAACATCAAAATAGACCTAGGATCATACAATAAAAATCTCCTGATCCTAGATCAAAGCTTACCCTTCTAGCAGGGAAGCTCAACTCACTTAACGACAGCCACGACCCGCCGGTCTCTCAGGGTCTCCTGAAAAATTAATTAAGTTTGGGGGTGAGACACATCTTAGTAAGGGAAAATAAACTAAATACAGTTATGTGACAACATGAATATATAATGCAGTTACACATATACAATACATTTCATATATCTGTAAATATTCGTCATAACATACTAAATCATCATATACTTTCATATTTTTTATAGTAACTCATATCATTCATAAATCGTCTATTATATCTGATAATACTGAAAACATACCCAGGATGAATAACTAGCTGATGTCATATATTACCCCCCATGACAGGTTGTGCAGCTCGAAGGCGAGACCCGACAATGGCTGGCCGACCACTGCCGAGTCAAAAATGTCTTTAAGTACGATGGGTCCGCCACACCCTGGTCCGGACTGGCAGGTGGACGTCTACAACTCTACACTGAAAGCCACATCGAAAATCCATCTCCCACCCCCTCGTGGGGTGGTTAGCACAAGTCTGAACATAAATATCTTATCTATATAGCTACGGTACAGAACTCCTGAAACTGAACTAAACTAACATCCGGGTTCTGATAACATATAATACATGATATTATAGCGTCTTTCACAATTTCAAAAATACGGCCTCGCGCCAAAAATTTCATAATTACGACCTCGTGCTAAACATTTCATAAATACGGTCTCATGCCGAACATTTCATAAATACGGCCTCGTGCCGAAATCGTACGTAAAACACGGCCTTGCGCCAAATATCTCATACATATCATTTTGAAAATAAATCAATTATCATGTAATTCAAAACTATAATGTATTGCATTATTTCATAATTCTTGAAAACATGTTTTATTCATAAAATCTTCCATATCATAATACTTTTCATGAAAAATAACATTCATACTACACAAAGTTGGGTAAATCATACATTTCATTCAAAAACCATAATTCTCGTACAACAACAATATTTTCCCAAACATGCATTTACTCCATAATATTCAAATATCGTACATATTTTCAGAAAATCAATTTGCTCATAAATAATAGTAATTTGCGTGGAAAATAACTGCTTAGTTTATTCCCTTACCTAGCTACTGAGAAAAGCTCCTATAAACTCTGGTCTCACACCCGTAGGATTTCCTACTCAATACCCTAAAAATGAAAACTCTCAGTACTAAATTTCAGTATTTTCACGTGTATATCATTTCCTATAACTATCGTAAGACCAAATTTGGCTTAAAAAACCTTACCTTAACTCAGGTATGATTTCCAGCTTACTTTCACCAATGATCCGCTTCGACAGATTTGGAGAGAACTTCCTCAAGAGCGTCGTGGTGGCTTCAAATCATCGAACCGGCAAAAATCTGGCTCGAAATAGAAGAGAGAAAAGAGAGAAACTGTAGAGAGAGAGAGAGAGAGAGAGAGAGAGAGAGAGTGAGTGAGTGAGTGAGTGAGTGAAATTTTGCAAATTTTTTACGTTTAAATCCGGGTTTTTGATATTTATAGGATTGGATTCGTCGACGAGCCACGTCATCTCGTCGACGAGTCCTTTAATAATTTCGTCAACGAAACCCACTCCTCGTCAACAAAACTCACTCCTCGTCGACGAAATTCAGACTGCTCAAAACCTCTCTCAGTATTTTCTCGTCGACGAATCCCCTGTATTTGTCGATGAGGCCTCTGATAATTTCTCTTCCTCTTTATTATTTAAATCTCATTATTATTCGGGTTATCACAGTTTTGTTCTGGGAGATGTTGATTTCAAGGTGTCGAACAAGGAACCCTGCGGGTGCGAAGTCGGTTTATTTTAGGGGCTTTTCAGGAATCAGGTAAGGGGATAAGCTAAGCTAATTGTTTTCATGAAAATATATGTATAATTTTACAGCATTTAATTTCAGGAAAATAAATATATATATATATATATATATATATATATATTAGCATTATGTTTGGAAAATACTGTTGTAAATGATGATATGATTTAAATATGAGTAACACCCATTTTTGTGTGGCATGAGTAAAATTTATTATGGGTTACTATTTTTGGGAATTGTTTAAATGATACAAAATTTTTATATAATATGTCGGCGTACGGGCCGAGGATTTTATTATGATATACCGGTGTACAGGTCGAGGTTTTCTTATATGATATGTCGACGTACAGGCCAAGCCTTCTATACGATATATCAGCGTACAGGTCAAAAATTTTATCTTCTATGTAATACGGCGTACGGGCCGTGATTGATAAAATACGAAATGCCGGCATAAGGGCCGAAGATTTTCATATTATGTTATAAAATGATATGATGTTATTGACTTGACAATTATTATTATGAAATATCCATGTATCACAATTTGAAAATATGTTATATGTTATCAGAACCTGATTGGTTTGGTTTAAGCTTACATAAGTATGGTACCGTAGCTATATGATCATGATAATGATATGTTAGTGTTACCGCTAGCCGTACGGGGCAGTAGGAGAATGGCAGTCGATGTGGTTTATTGTAGTGTTGACACCCCTACTGTATGGACTAGTAGAGACAGACCCATCATACTTACAGACTTTTGCTTTTGATCCGGTAATGGTCGGTCAGCCATTGTCGGGTCTCACCTTCGGGTCGCACAACCCAGTCATGTAGAGGTAAGAGATGACACCGGCCAGCTAATCTTCCAGGATGTTTTCTATTACTTTTATATGAAATGAAATATGTTTATGGAAATTCAGTATGTTCCACCATGATATGATTATATACATGTTTTTTCCCAGATATGACATAGAAAATTGTTCCACGTATGTTTATGTACGATTATATATATAACACGGAAATACTCATGTTGTCACACACTGGTATTAGTTTATTTTCCCTTACTGAGATGTGTCTCACCCCAAATTATATGAACATTTCAGAAGCCCCTGAGAGGAGAGCGGATAAAGCTCCACAGCGCTAGTGTTCGATAGTCCTACCTTACCTGGAGGGTAAGTACTTGCCAAGGTTAGACGGATTTTTGGATGGCGACCCTAGGACTATTTTTGATATTTTGAGATGTGTATATTTATATGACGGTTGTAGTAAACTCTGGTATTTTGTTGAATGGTATTTGGATTTGTAAATGATTTCACATTTCCTTCTGCTTAGGTAAGGGTGAGGAATTTCAGGTTACCCTTGGTACCCTTGGGTCCAGGTGGATTATGGTTTACCAGGTTATTATTATTATTATGTGGAAAAAAAATCTATATGATAAATTAAGTAGGTTGTTACATGCAATATGTACTGTATATTTATTATAGTACGCAAATATTCATTTTGTCACATAACTGTATTTAGTTTATTTTCCTTACTGAGAGGTGTCTCACCCTAACTTTAAATCATTTCAAGGAATCTAGAAAGACAGGCGAACCGAGCTCCGCACCGTTGAGGCAGCTGTTCCACCTTACAAGAAGGGTGAGTTTTGAACTAGGGTCAGCAGATTTTTGATGTAAGATCTTAGGTTTATCTTTTGGTTTTTTTTAGGATTTTATATATTTATCTACAGAAATAGGGTGGAAAGTAAGTAACTCTGGTATTGTATTTTATGGTTGGATGGATGAAATTTAAATTTACCGCTACATAGGTGTCCGCTGTGTATGACAGGTGTGTTCCCATTACCCACGGGTTCGGATTGACTTTATTTTGTTATAAGTTAATGGTATCAGGGAATTTAATGTGGTTGATTATATAGTAAGATAAGCAGAATGTTACAATCTTACTTAAGTCTTAAGTTTAAAAAAGAGTCAACTATATTAGACCAAGCTTTCTCTCTAGTCACGGCTAAAACAATACTAGTGTTCACCACTATATCTATAATTGAGTTTTGCTCAATTTGGCTTTAAATTTACAAACCAATTCTCTCAAGTCACCAATTCAAAGGCCCATATTGACACCCATTCATGTATCTAGTATACCAAGCATGCATCGGACTAACTATGCATACACCAACTATATCCAAAATTTCTCAATCCCACTCCTCATATATAGACACGTGAAAGGTAAGTTGCCCATCTAATTTCTCCTAAGAAACAAAAAAAACCAGTAAACAAGGGAATGGCCCATGAAAGAGCGTTGAAAAAAAAAAGATTATTTGCCTTCTTAAATCAAGCAACATTTAGCCAAACTGGGGTCTCAATTCCAGAAATGAAACATAAACATAAATTAAAACTAAAACAAATTATCTTTAGATATCTCAAGTAACAAGAACTCTACCACAATTCAATGAAAAAAATCAATAGTTAAAATGAAGCAACGAAGCGGAACGATGAGGACCAAGTCAATTCGATTCACAAGCCCCGGTTGTCTTGGGGACGGCCAGCGCGTGGGCTGCTGTAATCAGCGGTGGGGGCACCGCCCTCTGAGTAATTGGTGGCGGTAAAGCTCTGGTTGGGGGAGCCATATTCATCTGTTGCCTCATAGCGGCCGCTGCTGCCGCGGTTGTTGTAGGCATCGGCGCTGCCACGGCTGTCGTAGGCGTCAGCGCTGCTGAGACTATTGTAGGCGTCAGTGCTGCCGCTGTTGTCATAAGCAGCAGCGCCACCGGCGGCGGTGCTGTCAGTGGGCTGGCGGTTGCGACCCGCACCATGCTTGGCCATCTGCCTCTCGGCTTTTTGGCTGGCTTTGTTGACATGCAACTCCATTTGGGCTTCAGCTTCTCTTGCCAGTCTCACCTCATGCGCAACCTCCACCCTTGCTTTTGCCAATTCCTTCTCAGCCTACGCAATTTTACATGTAATTTTGAATCCAAGCACGCATGCACTTTTGCACGAACGAAAAGTTGCGTCCCAATGTGCAATATTGGGAAAGTCTAAAACTCCCATATGCATAACTTAGGACACTATTGCATTTGGTGGAATAATTATGCATCGATGTTTTTTTGTGTGCGATATCCTAGAGAAGGATGGGAATGGGTTACTCCTCATATGTAATTTCAGGTCAGGTCTCCCTTCAGAAAACAAGATTTGGCTAAGTTGAGGAAAATGAAGAGTGGGCATTTTTTTTTTTTTTTTTTTTTTTTTTACTTTTTCCCTTGCTTTTGGAAGAATTGATTTTCTTGGGAAAGAAAATGACAATTATCTCAAAGAAATATCCCAATAATTTGAGTGTGGAACATTTACATTTGAAATCTCAAGGATTGGAAAACAAAAAAGGATTTACTTAGTTGAGCGAAATTATAATAATAAAAAAATCTATTTTTTTCCCTCAAATTTGCCATACAAGTTTCAAAAATTAAAAAATAATAATAATAATAATATGTGAACTTTGTAATTTAAAAAAAATAAAAATAAAAATAAAAATAAAATTATTTTCCACGAGTAAATGAAATCTTAAATATCAGAAGATGATGAGCTACTCTCATTGAAGACATAACTTTTGAAGTCCAATGAGCCTTTGAAAGGACAAAAAAGCAAAAAAAATAAATGACAACACTTATTCATTTTTCTTTGTCCTCACCGAAAAGCGTAGGTGCTGTTCACTCACCTTGTGTTTGGAAATATTTCAATATTTGAATTTGAATTTACATTTGAGTATGGATTTTAAATGTTGGATTTTGATTTGGATGAATTTGCACAAATCAAATATAAATTCAAATTCAAGACCTCTTCAATCATAAGATTAAATTTCTTTTAAATTCACATAAATCCAAAATCAAAACTAACATTCATGCCCCCAAAGATTACCTTATCTTTTCATTCCTATGTTAGTCAAGAATTATCTTCTCAAGTACTAAGGCACGTACCTTTTCCTCGGCCTTGGCCTCCGCCTTGGCCTTGCGCATGGCGCTCATATCGTTTAGCTTTTCCTTCACACCCTGCATTCTTCTCCTTAAAATTTCTCCAACGACAAATAATTAATCGGCAGTAAGTACTACAATTAATAATGATCAATCTCTACCTAGAAATCTTCAGGCCTTCAGGGGAATCAAGACTGACCCATCTGTGTATTATATATATAGAGGGTGGGGAATGCAACAAGCCCAGAAATTTCGCAATCCAAAGAAGAGATGTGCGCAATGTAATGGCCTATCATGCGACAAATGTAATGCATGCACCAGTGAATTAACTTGTGGATGTGAGAAGAGACTTTGACCTCATCTGCACCCACCCAAAAATAACCAACCATGTCCGATTCTCAAGTTCAAATGTTAGATCATCTTATGAAGTTATGAATTGTGTACGTGCAATCAATTAGTTTATGAATGGGCTCTTTTGGGTGGGGATTGAGGGACTTGAACCCTCACAATTTCTAAAGTTAGTGTTCTCAATCTCTCTGTTAAAAAGTATTTCGGGCAGGCGTAAGAGTCAGGTGGATTGCAAACCCAGATATACGATCTACATGGATCATTTGTGTGCCAATGATTATTCTCGGACACAAAAATTGGAAAGACTAAAGTTTTTTTCTAATGTTAGTGTCCCCTCTGGGTTGCCACCTTTATAGATAAGTAATCAAATTGTGTCCCAGTCAGAAGACATTTGCAAATATGACCTTTGGATTTATTTTTTATGATTTTTTTTTCTAGTGTTGATTTTTGAAGAGGTAAAAAAAAAAAATGGGATTAAGAATGGAAGATAAATTATTACATTTAGTGTGATCCAACCTCAATAGGCCTCCAATGGACCCCAAAAAAATTGAGTAAATATTACAGATTATTTTCACTCAAATTTGGGACTAAAACTTTTCATTATTAATATCATTTTTACACCCAAAAAAAAAGATCAAAAATGCCTCGACAGCTTGGCGATTCTCAATAATAATTCAATATATTCATGTTGCAAAGGATGCTACAAGCGTTCCCTGCGCAGGGAAAAGAATTCCTAACCAAATCCTTTACTGCACATGGCGACAAGCACTGCGGCATGAATGCGACTTGACCCATACCCCGAGCCTCTGCCATACAAATCCATTTTTATTTACCTTAGCCAACAATCTGGCTCCACAATCGATCTGCTTACTAACGCTTGGAATCAGACCCATAACTTCAAGCTCTGATTCTAATTGAAAGACCGAGTATACGTCATCACATTAACTACGTATTTGGCACAAAAGAAAGAAATGAAATCTAATTTATAACTTGATTTTTATCATGCTTTCCATTCAAATTTTCTTTCTATTCCTTTCCTACTCCCATTCTAGTCGCAAACCAAACATGATGTAAGCTACAATATGAATAGTAATATTGCCGCACAAAGCATTTATTACATGAGCTTCTAGAAACATGGATATCGCCATTGATGTTAGTCGAACCCACCTGAATGCACGAGGCCTACTTCAAATCAAGGTTCAGGAAAGTTGGGAGGATCTGGAAAATGTACCATCCCAAACATTACCTACCCTGCTTCTGAATTTGGCCATACATCCAAAGGAAAAGATAATTATCCAAAACTAAAATTGAGAAGCAGTGGAAATTCTTTTTATTTAATTCATGCATATCGTTTACCTCATTTTCCACGAAAAGTAACACAGCCCATAACAATGATATAATACAACACAACCCCAGTATATATATCGGTTGTTTTCCTCGATGAAACTTGCAACAGAAATACACATGATTTATTAGTCGACCCAACATCAACAAAGCTCTAGCTCCCACGGTAAGTGGTGAATGAAAATGGTGAAAGCAGCAGGGGAACATGAAAATGTTCCCACTTCTGAGACTCCCTAATTTCAAATACAATGGAGACGTAGGGGAAAAACCCAGTTGGGCAGTACTTAACCGTGTTGAAACTTATCCTGTATGTACCTGGGTGAACAACATCAACTATGCTCATCAATTGGCCACTTCGTCCATCTTTATCAGTAGTTGAAGAACCTTGGAATACCCAACCACCTCCTCCATTTGCCTCTCCAAACAAGGGACGGTGTTCATTGCCTTTCCACATCTCTAAAAGTACCTCAACACCAGCAGCTGGAGATCCAAGAGCAACATTCAATACATGGGTTGTTATAGGTGGCCGGGTCCTCATTGGAATTTGACCAATCTTTTCAGCAGCAGCTCCAGAAGTTCCTGTCAAGTGTGCTCCAATTCTGCTCACGCGATCTTCTAGAATATAAGAATGATGATCAAATATTATACAAAACTTGGTAGAAGTACATTTCTAGAACAAGTCATCACACTTGAACTTATTACAAAATCCAATATCGATGATTCAGAGCCACATTGGGGTGAAAAATGGTGATAGATTCAAGACCCAATAACAATCGGAAGGGAGCAAAAGTTTATTGGCTGGGAAAATACTATGGATTTTGAACCAAAAATAGAGACATACGACACAGGACCCAACACAGACAGGCAAGCCAAGACAGCAAATCTGAAAAGTTAGGGCATGGAATAAATAAATACTTTAGATGTATTTCTAAATCTTAGGTATCGATTACGTTTCAGATCATTTTTGTCAATTAAGCTACTATTATATAGAATGTACATATCTCCAGTTTATGCATCAAAACTCTGGCAAAAAAATATTAATCACTTGCCAAGAATCTGATACGCAAGAAAATTAAAAACAAACAAAAAAAGGAAAAATACCAAAGCACATAAAAAATAGTCTTTTGAGCAACATAAAATTTCGTGATCTATACAGTGCAGTCACATCAACAGCACAACTTCGAATGAACAAAAATTAATTTTCCAAAGAAATATTTCATCAGTCAATTTAATTACATCAACCTTCCATTGACCTTCCAAAATTTAAAACAAGAAGAAACCTTCCCTTCAATTTGATCCAACTTCAATGGATTCATTGTCATCATTTCCTTCATCAGCAAATAATAAAGCCTCTAAATCTGAATCATCTAGTGAGAGATCTTTAATCCTAAGTGTCCCAACATCATCAAATGAATCGAAGGCATCTCCTCCAATATCCCACATCTTGCTCTCCCGTAGCATATATTGTGGGCTTCTCCTTGATAGAAGCCGAAGATTAGTGTGCACAAATACTAAATCTTCCGCACATTGTGATGTCATGTTGTTCCTTTCAAGAGTGAAGAAAGGAGTAGGTACTCCAATTCCTCTCACAACAGGATGCAGAACAAGGTTGCCCAAGTAGCTTTAAGGCTATGACTTGAAGCATGGGCGTGGAAGCACCGTAAACAAACCACCAACTCCTTGGATCCATGGATACTCTATCCCTTATGGAATCAGCATCCATAAACTTTTCCATATACCCCGAAAATTTGGCGCGCTCAATATTGATCAATCTACGCTCCTCTGCATTTTCAAAGTATCTTTTAACGCACTTGGCTCTACCAGTCGAAATCTTGAAATCTCTATGTGGAGCAACACGATTTGGGACCGCCTCTAAGCATGATGTGCTATAATACCTAAAAGGCATTAAAGTGAAGAAACAACTCAAATGGGGATAAAAGATGAATTATGATTATTAGAAATTAATTGATTAAAAAGGAAAAGGCAAGGTCAAGCTTGGAACAATAGATCACCCATGATTCAGTGAGTGTGCCAAGCAAAGAAGAGGTGTGCTCTCTTTGTTCCAACGATCAGTTTGTATTTGGTGCAACACAGAAAAGAAAGTTGACTTCTCATTATTTTGCTGCCCTTCATACTCATATACTGCCTCAACTTTTTCCATCATCGAATCCCACATATAACAAACCAAGTGGAGACATGGCTTATCCGTATCAGCCATCCTTAACATGACATAAATGGGCTTGGTGAAAGAAATGATATAGTCAATCTTGTTCCACCACACATCATCCGCTATTTTGTCCTCAACAAATTGTGCTTTTACATCATCCTCCCTATAAGAAGACCATTCTTCACTTATAATCATAGCTTGGAGATCACGCTTCAAGATCTTGAACCTTCTAAGCATGACAATTTCTGAAACAAAGCGTGTATCCACAATGCAAGCATCTTCAATTTAACAAATTCATTAAAAATTGCCAATCACATGGAGTGGTTCAAGATAAAAAATTTTATGACCACAACGTCTCCAACAATATCTCTAATCCAATTACATTGATCAAATACAATGTCGTTTGTCTCAGTATTCTTTGCTGCACAAATGTTCCTTAAAGCAAGACTGAGAGAATGCACCATACATGGCGTCCAAAAAATATGAGGATATTGATTTTCAATCAGCAATCCTGCAGCCTTGCACACTGGAGCATTATCTGTTATTATTTGAACCACATTTTGAGGCCCAACTTTGGCAATGGCCTCCCTGATCAAGTAAAGAAATGACCAATACATGTTTGCCTTCTCCATCACAATTAGCCACTTTAAGAAACACTGGCCCACTTTCTGACACTGCCATGAAAATTATAAGAGGCCTTTTATTATCAGTCCATCCATCACTTATAATGCCTACTCAATTCTCAGTCCATGTGCTTTTAATTGGTTCCAATGATCTTTCAATGTTTGCCCTCTCCTTTTGAAGCAAGGTAGTCTTCAACAAGTTATAACTTGGGGGCAAATAACCAGTGATCTTATTATTGGCCGCCAAACAGTAGGAGTTAATGTAATATGGGTTCTTTGCTAAATGAAATGGCAGTCCAGCTGAATAAAACATTCCAGCAATTTCAGCATGTAACTGTTCCCGAAGTGTTGGGCTTTTGTGGAGCCTAGTTGTGTTTTAATTTGGATGACAACCCGACCCCTATTTAATTAGAGATTTCTATCCTAAGGCTTAGTCCATGGAGCGAAGGCTTGGGCCGTGAGGGAAAATTTTTTGGAGCCCATTCGGAACGGAACCCTAGGCGCAACATATAAAAGGGATGCTTTCGGGTGATTAGGGCTGGGTGTGTGGTTGTATCCGCGAGAGAGCGAGAGCGAGAGAATTGTATCGCCACACTCTCTGTGCTTTCTTTCTGATAATATTGAAATCCCTGCAACTCCGTGGACGTAGGCAAAATTGCCGAACCACGTAATTATTGTCTTGTGCGTGTGATTGAATTTTTCTTTGGCGTTATTCTTTCTCTATTTGTTTCTCACAAGTTTCGGGAATTTGTTTGTTTATTCCCAACACGAAGTTGAGAATCAAATGCTTTCTCTATGGTCATATTTCCTGCAACCTTTCTTTTTTTTCATCTCAAAAGCCTCTCGCCTAGATGACCCAATGCCATGCATCCCACCAAAGCCCAATGTTGCACTCGTGGATATTTGAATTTGGCTAGAACAAGTAACCAAAGGTACACGTCTGGGAATAGCATTTTTAACCCTCAATTCAGCTTGATTTGCTAGCCTTCGCATCTCACTAAGATGTTCAGATGTGATTTTGTCACACGATCTAATCCCAAAACCGGTTAATTTTAACAAATGAGCCTTCACTCTAGAGTATGATCCTTGGAAAGTTCTATTACAATACTTGCACCGAAAGGAAACATTTCCTCCACCCTCGTTCTTGCCTATTTTTGTAACATAATACCAGAGTGGCTTGTTATCTCCTCGTTCCACAGAATAACTATTTCCCTCATTAGAAAATGCAGATGAACTCATTTCTTTCAACCCTACAATGTCAATTAATTAAAATATGACATCAAAATTCAACAACATCAACATATAACTGCCAAGTCTAAACAAAATTTATCAAAGAAACACCCATGCCACACAAGCAAAACAGATTTGTCGAATATTATTTGAATCATATTCACAATAATCGACTGTCAATTATCAACATATTGACAATGAAATCAGATGCAACATTAAAACTTGAATAAAATTCAGATTTACAATAAAATCATATATAAAACTAAAATCATATTTACTCAAAGTAGTTGAACTCTATTTTGTCTTCCATTTGATTACCAAAATGATATTGAAAATTTTTTTATATAATAAAAATAAAGCAGTAACTGCATTTACAGAAAAGAAGAAAAAGATGAAAGAGAGTAATATGAAAAAAGCTGTCAGGGTTTATCTTCAATTTCTCCTTTGGATTGAAAAAAGATCAGTACATACTAGATATGGTTGAAATGAATTACCATGCTTTGCGCCTCTGTAATATGCTTTCAAAAATAAAACGAAGGTGCTAAAGCTAAAGAATTGAGTGGCTGTCCATATTGGGACTGCACAACTTATATTGATGATGAAAATGGTGGATCATGGAGGAAGTTCTGGCTTGTCCCACGAGCCAGTGATTCCCTACATCGGGAACTCGTGAAACTCAAGGACCTGAAGCAGGAACTACGACAGACATGCATCAGTTTACTGGAAACCTGGGTTGCACGGTTGATAACCTTCCAACATCATACTTTGGACCCCATTAGGTGCCTCAATCAAAGCCAAAGCAGTGCAGGGTAGAGATATTTGAGAAGTGTTTTTAGAAGCCAACTGCTGTGGGATTGTTTCCAGAACTTTGCCCTTATCAGACCTATTCTCTTCAAGCTCCCCATTAATAACTTCAAATAGCAGGATCAGACTGTCCTCTTCTGCGAATTCAAGGTTGGCTCTCAGGTGTCCAACCAAAAGTGCCTTCTCTGATTCACAAATTCTGCTCATCTCTTCTTCCAAATTGTAGAAGTCATCTTCTATTTCCCCATCGGATACTGTCTTCTGCTTCTCCCTCAGAACTGAGGTCAATTGAGAAAATAAATTGCAGATTCCAATTAGCTCCCTGCTGATCGTGGGAACCTCTTTTACATTGCATTTTTTCCTCTAGTTCTTCTCCAGACAAGCTATCAGCTGTACTCTGACCAAGCAAATTATCCAAGCTAGCTTATACTGATCAACCCCGTTCCACCTCTTCTGCAGGCCTGTGTTTCCATGTATCTGGTACTGCGCTCTTACCAGCAAGCCCTTTTGGACCTCGGCTCCTGTTTATGACCCATTTCAACTTGGGTTTCTTCATGCCTGTATGTTTTGGGCCTTTGAATTGCTGGCCAAGGCTCCCAGCACCATCCAAGCCTTTCATCCCCTCAAAAGACCTTCAAGAAGATTTGGAAATTTTCCCCGCTTCTCTGCCTAAGAGTCACATCATATTAGGAATCCTATGAGGAAAGAATCCTCCCCAATCCCTGTGATTTTGGAAAGTTTCCTTCCGTCTCCACCCTTGTTGCCAAAGCTCCTCTCGTCATGTCAGAGAAGGAGGTGTTTGATGATTGTCTTTGGAACACGCTAATCCTCTCACTCTTCTCCTCTAATCTCAGAATGTTTCAAGAACCGCAATCGGAGCAATGTCTACTGCCTCTGTTGAAACTGGAGGGATCATTTGTGGTCGACGATAACTCCAATTGAGTAGCCAAGAAGGCCCTCCACCCATTTTTCCAATCTCCCCCAAAAATGCACACATCTTCGAGCACATGTATTTGCATCCATCATTTGCAAGAATCTTCAGGCTAACTTATTCCCTACTTCTCTTAACCCAAAACTTATGGGAGTGGCCATGATGCTAAGGAGTTAGAAAGCTCCTTATTTGACATGAAGCAATACTTCCATGCGATGAGGGCCGACTTAGAATAGGTGAAAGTACACATAGCAATTATGTACTTGGTTGGTGACCTAAGTTGTGGTGGCATACCAAGTACAATGAAATCGAGAATGGACATTGTGTAGTTCATTTTTGGGCAAACTTAAAAGAGAGCTCATGGCTCAATTCTTTCCTTGAAATTTTAAGTACAATGCTTGACATAAACTGAGAAACCTAAAGCACAATGGTTCAATCAGGGAGAATGTGAAACAGTTTTCTGCTTTGATGTTGAATATCCAAGACATGTCTACAAAAAACAAGTTATTCCATTTTCTTGAGGAGATGAAACCGAGACATGTCTACAAAAAACAAGTTATTCCATTTTCTTGAGGAGATGAAACCGTGAGCAAAGGACAAAACTCATCGACAAAGAGTTCAAGACTTGCCTACCACATAGGCTACTGTAGAACACTTGACTAACTACGAGGAAAGAGTTCCACAATGTTAAAAGAGAGTGGCATGGGTGGAAATAGTGGTGGAAAGTATTTTAAGAAAGGCATACCCAAAAGTGATGGAGCCAACACCAAGACATCAACTTCAAAGAAAAATTGTAGTCTTGATCATTCAACACGCCCAATGGTAAAGGTAACATGACATGCTTCTTATATCGAGACCCTTAAAAAGTTGCTAAGCGCTCTCACAAGTCATCACTCAATGTCTTACAAGTTTTCATTGCGAAGGAGACACTACAAGATGATTAGGATGAGGAGGAAACCCCAAGGATAGGTGCAATGCAGTTAGTCAACATGTTGGAGAGAGAGACAAAGGAGAAAATAAGTTACCTAGGCTAAAGGTTGATGGTTGTGGATCTATGGATCAATGAGAAGAGAACCCCTGCTATGGTTGATACCGGGGCTACACATAATTTTGTTTTGCAGGCATAAGTGCAAAGACTCAACCTCAAAGAAAGATTCTTGTAATGAAATTCTTAAGGGAGCCTAGGTGGTACCGATGCCACTTTCCAATTCCCTTTTTCTAATGGGAGACCATCCTTGCATGGCGCAAGTCGTTGCAAACAAAGGAGTCAATGAGAAGGGAACCCCTGCTATGGTTGATACCGGGGCTACACATAATTTTGTACTGCAGGCATAAGTGCAAAGACTCAACCTTAGAGAAAGATTCTTGGAATGGAATTCTTAAGGGAGCCTAGGTGGTACCGATGCCACTTTCCAATACCCTTTGTCTAATGGGAGACCATCCTTGCATGGTGCAAGTCATTGCAAACAAAGGAGACAATGAGAAGTTCATTTCCGCCATGCAGCTCAAGAAAGGATTGAGAAAGGGTGAACACACATTTTGTCACGCTGACTGTAGATGAAGAAGTATGCTAAGAGCAGATTCCTACTATCATCTAAGCTATGTTGAATGCGTATAAATTTGTGATGTCAAACAAACTACCTCACAACTTGCTTCCACGATAGGGTGTGGAGCATGAAATAGAGTTGTTACCAAAAGTGAAGCCACCTACTAAAGGGTCATATCAGATGACGCCTCCAAAGTTAATAGAGTTAAGGAAACAGCTTGATGAGTTATCAGAAGTGGGCTATATACATCCTTCCAAAGCACCGTTCAGAGCACCAATGTTGTTTCAAAGGAAACATGAAGAGAGCATGTGAATGTGTGTGGACTACTGTGTGCTTAACAAGATGACTGTGCACAACAAGTATCCTATTCCACTGATTGTTGATTTGTTTGATCTGCTAAGTCATGCAGTACTACACCAAACTTGACTTATGATCAAGCTACTATCAAGTGACGATAGTAAATGGGGATGTACCGAAGATGTGGCATATGAATTCTTGGTAATGCTCTTCAGGTTGATGAATGTGCGAACGACATTTTGAACCTTAATGAAGCAAGTACTTAATGAGTGCCTTGACAAGATTGTCGAGGTATACCTAGATGACATTGTTGTCTATAGTTCTACTCTAGAAGGTGCTCGAAAAACTGAAAGAGAACAGTCTTTGTTTGAGGATAGAACTTTCGCTCAATGAAGCATCGAAGTCCTTGGTCATGTGATTGAGCAAGGTCATATCCAGATGGATATGCAGAAGGTGAGCTATTCAAGATTGAAGATCCCAACAACAATGAAGGAGCTGCGTTCCTTTCTTGGATTCGCCAACTATTATAGAAAGTTTGTTGAAGGATACTTGAGGACGGCTGCCCCATTTATAGTACTACTAAAGAAAGGTCATAGGTGGAACTAGATAGAGAAGTGTCGAGGATCCTTTGAAAACTTGAAAGGATGACATGAAGTGAGATCCAATACTTGCTCTTACGGACATCATGAAGCCCTTTAAGGAACAGATATATGCATCAGACTATCCCCTAGGTGAAGTCTTGTTACAAGATCGGCATCATGTTGCGTATGAGAGCCAAAAGCTTAATGGAGCAGAGTGGAAGTACACAGTTCAAAAGAACAAAACTTTAGCAATGATACATTGCCTTTGTGTGTGGAAGCAAATAATTTGATTGAATTTTGTGGTGAAAGCGGATAATTTGATTGTCAGACACTTCTTTACACAGCCAAAGTCATCATCCAAACATGCCTATTGGCAAGAATTCCTGACTAAGTTTGATTTCTTATTTGAACATAAGGCATGGCGGATGAACCAAGTCACAGATGCACTGAGCAGGAAGGCCGAGCTTACGACCATACAGATGATTACTCACTTAACAATAAGGTTACCACAACAATGTGGGAGTGCATTAAGGAGAACCTTGTGAAAGATCTAGTTGTACAAAACCTCATATAGTTGGTAGAAGAGGGCAAGGTGTGCGCTGATGGCATGGTAACCGACCTTTTGTGCCTTGGGCTAGAGATATAAAGAAGACACTGCTAAGAGCATAATGACACCATGTGGGCAGGTCATCCAAGATGGCATCGCCCTTTGAAAATGTTGAAGCGAAGGTATTACTGACCATACATGCATGATGATGTGGTCAAGTATAGCCAAACTTGTTTCACCTACCAGCAAGAGAAGGTGGATGGAAGAAGACTACAAGGCTACTAGAGCCTCTTCAGTACCAACAAGACGGTGCAAGTGTCTCACTTGACTTCATTACCAGCCAGCCCAAAGTGGGAGATAGAGAGCCCATACTTGTTGTTATAGAAAAGTTTTGGAAGTATGGTACCTTCAAACCAACACCCATATTGCTTGATAAAGGAGACAGCACAAATGTTTTTCAAACACATTGTGAAATATTGGAGTGTTCTCCAAGACATTATCAACGACCAAGACTCAAGATTCACTAGCAACTTCTCGACTGAACTTTTCAGAATGCTCAATTCACAACTTGACATCTCTTCAAGTTACCACCTGTAGAAAATGGACAAACAAAGAGTTTTAACGGTTACTAAAGGAGTACTTGTGCCATTTCGTCACTGCCAATTATTAGAATTGGGTGCAGTTACCAAATGCAGCTCAATTCTGTTTCAATGCCCAAAAGACCTCAACGACAAAAAAAAATTCCCTTTGCGCTTATTATAGGCCAACAGCCATTGTTACCTCACACAATGGACGAGTCATACAGAGGAAAGAATCCAAAAGCATACATCTTCACCGAAGAATCGAGACAAAATGCAAAGATTGCCCAAGCCTAACCAAAGAAAGCTTCCAAGAGAATGAAGAAGCGGGCAGATCGGGGAGAAGATTGTTGCACTTTAACGTGGTGACTTGGTGCTTGTTAAGCTCCATCTTGAACAAATTAGGTCACTATGGGGTCGAGAAAGGAGACTACTTCACAAATATGAAGGACATGTCCCCATCTTAGCTAAAATCAGAAAGGCCTCTTACAAAGCTGATCCTCCGAGTTGGATGAAACAACATCATGTGCTTCATATCAACTGCTTATTTAGTGTCATCACCCAAGATGCAAGCAAACGTCAGTCGACTGAAGCACCACTAAAGACAAGCATAACCTGACAAAAGAGAAATTGAAGTCATCCTTGCAAACACAAAGTTCACATCATCAAGAAAGAAGCGACATGAGTTCTTCGTGAAGTGGAAAGGCTTGGGAAATGAAAAAATCAACTAGATTTCAGCGGACATGCAATCATTCGTGGACAAAGTTGAAGAGTACCTAGCATCAAAGTCTACGAGGGCATTGACCGCATAAGTGGGAGAGAATGTCACGAGCCAAGCTTGTTCAACATTATGCTTGTCTGCGACCACTTGCTTTGTGTGCATGGGATGGGTTACCATCATGTAAATACTAGTATAGGTTTATGCTTTGAGTGTGTTTATGTCTTAAAATAGAGTGGGAATATGACTCATTGGTCACTTTGATGCTTTCTAGTACCAAAGCTAAAATAGCATGTAAAACTCTTTTAGAAGGGCTGAGTGTTCATCAGTCTTATAAAACTTACTAACATCTATGAACATGTTTAGCCTACTTGTCTCCCTCACTAAACACACGTTGCTTACGAAGGTGTTGTTATGTTGCTTAAATGTTTACCATTTGCTCGTCATTTGCTTTCATGAATTGTTTACCGCTTCACTTTTCATTCAACTGTTGTTAATATGTTCTTGAGTTAAACCACAGTAATCTTCAAATGACTAGTTAAGCAACAGTGATTTAGCTAGTGCCGCACAGCCCTTCACAAGATATGAATATTCAGCCCACGACACTAATGAACGTATCAAAATGTTGCATGCTTAAGGTAATCTCCACCCCCCTCCCCCCTTTTTTTCCCCTAAGAACCTAACAACATTAAAATCACCACCAACAATCATCTAAGGGGACAAAAACCAAAACAAAGTATAACTCATCCCAAAAAGAGCTCCTCAAAGTTGGTCTAGAAGGGCCATACATAAAAGAAATCCATCACTGACCCCTGCCGCTCATGTCTACCAAGCCAAAGAGAGGGAAAGACCCAACAAGATTATCCATTCTAGAAATAAAGCGAGTGTCCCACACAACAAGAATGCCCCTAGCCGAGCCCCAAAAGGGAAGAAATCCCTAGTCCTAACATCTCATCCCATAATCAACATTCTCGAGTTTAGTTTCCTAAATAAGCACAAAATCAGGAGAATTTCTAGTCAAAACCTCCCTAATCAAAGTCCTCTTCCTAAAGTCCCCAAAAGCTCTCACATTCCAACTAATAATTTTCATAATCTACCTCTATTACCTCCCTTCTCTACACCCTTGCCTCCCTCAAAATTAATACATGATATTTAAATTTTTAATTTTTTTTATCTTCTTCTTTTTCCTCTCATAAGTTCTAGGACTGATCTCCACCCACATCAACAATCTGTTGCAGTGTGAGAGGCTCCACAAGGCTTTATCCTCTAATTGTTTGTATCATGTGTTATGATAATGATCAGAGAATCTCCTTCCTTTACTTAGAATATGCAGAATTGACTGTTTGGTATGTTTGGAGAGACTCGCGTATGTACAAATTCAACAAGGATACCTTGCTTACTAATTTTAGAAGTTTTGGAAGGGCTGAGGATCCTAACAGGTCAAGGAATTATGTTGTATCACAGTTTTTTCGGGTTTTTTGGTTGGAGGGTAATGCACACAGATTGTTCTTTCACTTTGCCATTGCTTTGGGATAGACACCATTTTTCTGCTTCTCTTTTGGGATTTCTCTTCTGTTTCTACAAGGGAGCTTGTTCTCCAGAATTTCAGCGAGATTTCCATGCACTATTGTTTTGATGTCTCTTCTTTTTTTTTTTCTCTCTTTTGTTTCTTTTTCTTTTATTTGTTTTAGGAGGATATCATGTCCTCCACATTGTATCACTTTCTCCCTTAATGAAATTTCTTCCTTTAATTTAAAACAATCACAAAATCAACAACTATATTAGACTAAACATGAAAATTTAAGGCATTCACAAGGTCTGACCATGAAAAATTGGAAAAGAAATAAACAATTTCTGAAAATTAACATCCAAGTACCCAACCCAAATTTTAAACTGTAAAATGGAACAGCTGAACAGATAAAAATACCTCCTGCTTTTGACACAATAGCCTCAGGGCATTGGGCACTCATTGAAGCATCTTTTGCTTTAGATGAAAAGAGCTTGGCAAGGCGTATTTCAGTTACACTCATTTGCTCATGTGCGGCAAGCTCAAATTCAACAATGGGCCTGTTTAGGTAACGCTTCTGCAAGGGAAAAGAAAAGAAATGTGCACCAATCTGTAAATCTCAAACAGAATGATAAACTTGCTTGGCCTTTGGAATCATAATTTATCACCATGGTGCTGAAAGAGTTAAGAGAATAAAATATATACGAAAATAAAATTCAAAGAAACAAAAGCTTCTGCAGATGTAAAATATGCTTCACATGTCCCAAACTACTGTGAATATTCTATATAATTATTGGATATCACATTATTGATACCAGCCCAAGGTGAGCTAAAAAAATCCCCCAAAGAAGAACTTATTTTTGTACTAAGAGCAAAAGGTGGTCATAAATATACCACAGGCAACATGAGTAAGAGGCATTTGTGTGAATTGGTATACTATCACTTTAAGACAATTTAGATCAAAGCATGACACATACTTCTACATTAAGGAACAGCTGCAAGAGTCTCCTAAAACTTTTTTTTTTTTTTCCCTTTCAAAAGAAAGGCACTGTATTTTTATAATATGGGCAGGGTCATCAAGTACAAAAAAAAAAAAAAAGAATACAGATTCAGCAATAAATTCAGCCTTGCTCTCTAACATAATAATTGAATAAGACCCTCCAATTCCCTTAGTGTAATGAGATTCAACTCTCTTTGCTGCAAAATTTTCTGTTATCAGTTTGTTGTCAACCATGTTCAAAGACTGGACTTCATTTTAAATAGAAATTAATATGAAAAACAAGAATTAAAGAAACAGGTTCTACCTTCAATTCAGAAAGTATTTCAGGTGTGCTCCTCCCAGATGCACATATAAGAAAAACAAATCCAAATTTTTGCCTATATCGAGCATTCCAGTCAGATAATTCCTGCAAAAACAAGTTAAATCAACATCATTAATTCAAATTTTACTGTCTTGATTCCAAATAAGATAGGAGCCAGCAACATCAAGGACTTCTGGCCCATAAGTTTGACGGGAAGTATCTATAAACTACAAATCTCCAAGGTGCTCTCTTTGAGACTCTGGAAAGTAGTTCAAGAGGTTATAGGTCAGATTTTGCCTCAGAGGCAGCGAACTCTCACATTAAAGATGGCAAAAGGGGGGGGTTGTCTGCCAGGCAGATATGGAGAAAGCTTTTGATCATTTGCGTTGGGAGTTCCTTTTTTTAAAAAATGGGTTTCTAGGACTTCTGGTGCAAATGTATCGAGCAATGCATCACCATGACAACTCTCTTCATTCACATCAATGGTGGCCAGCAGCCCAAGTGTTTCCCTCCGCCCCTCTAGAAGTTTGATACAAGGGGATTCTCTCTCCCCTCAGCTTTTCATCCTGGTAGTGGAGGTCCTTAGTGTGCTGCTAAACAAAGCCACTGAGGCGGATCTCCTCAAGGAACACCAAATTGGTAGAAATCACCCAGAGAGAAATTTCACATCTCCTCATTGCAGACGACACCATCATTTTTAGTGGGGCAAATCCTCGATATAATCTAAAATTAAGATGTATTCTTCATTTTTGTTTAGACAATATCAGGGTTTAACTTAGTAAAAGCAAGATTCCTCATTGGAGATGTGCCTGATGGTTCTTTTTCCCTGCAGGAATATTGGGCAGTAAGCTAGGAGTCTACCCCATGAAATATCGTGGGCTTCCTCTTGGAGCGAAGTACAAAGAAAAAAAAATTGGGATCCCATTGTTCAGAAATTTCAAAAAAAGCTCGCAGGTTGGAAGAGAACTTACCTATCAAAAAGTGGAAGACTCATCCTCATCAAGGGCACTTTCTCAAATCTCCAATGCATGACAAGTCCCTTTTCCCCATTCCTAGCTCGGTGGCTGTGAGACCAGAAAATATTCAAAAAAAGGATTCCTTTAGGGCAGCACAGGGATGTTTTAACTTTCAAGGATCACTTGCTCAAACGGAAGGTCATCAAACAAACCTTTCATTCAGGGGGTTTACGCATTAAATCACTCGTTGAATTCAACAAAGCTTTACTAGGCAAATGGAACTAGAGATTTATGGAGGAGAAAAATGTCTAGAGTGAGAATAATCATTGTGGCTAAATATGGGTTGGTTGGGTTTCCAAATAAGCTTGTGAGCCTTTGAGAGTGGGAGCCTGAAAGTGGTTTTGGAAAGGTTGGGATAATTTCATTTCTTTATTCAGATTCATTGTGGGTAATGGAGATAGCATTTTTTTCTGGTACGATATTAGGTGCGAAACATCTTGTGGTCTTGTCGCACCCAATGTCCTAACCTCTTCACCTTGGTGCAAGACAAAGATGCAAGAGTAGGTTTTCTCTTCCATCTCTCCGAGAATGGAGCCATGTGGGACAACCCCTTGGATAGGAATGCTAATGACTGAGAACTTGATAACTACTCTGATTTTATGGCAAAATCTACAGGACTAGCCCCTCTTTAACAGTAATTCTGATGTTCCTAGGTGGACCCTCAACAAAAATGGCATTTTTTGTCAGTTAATACTACAAACAACTGAATGCAAATGCTTAGACCAATCTCACATTCCCCTGGAAAGACATTTGGAAGAGTTCAGCTCTCACCAAAGTTGCTTTCTTTGGGTAGGAAGCTGCTTCAGGGAAAGTTTTTACTATTAACAGCCTTCAGAAAAAGGGGCATAACTCTGGTTAATAGGTGTAACTTGTGTGAGAATGATACTGAATCCATTGATCATATCGCCCACTTTTTATGGATGAGGAACTTTTGGAATCTTGCTCAAGCTATGATAGAGCAACAGTGGCTCAAAGACAAGACAGTTGAGAATAGAAAAGCTATGTGCCTGATTCCCATCACCATCTTTTGGACCATCTGGAAGGAACAGAACATTATAGATGACTAACCACTCTCCCTTATTGATTTAGAGGTTGTTATATGCTAAATACTTCTTCAATTTTGGACATTTTACATTGTTGATGATTCCTTTTTTTTTTTTGGGGGGGGGGGGGGGGGAGGGGGGCGTTGTAGGCACCCCTTGATGCCCTTAATGAAATCTCTCTATTTTACAAGTCAAGAAAAATATTAACATACTTAAGAGTTAAAAGAAGGAGGAAAAAAATCACCATCCTCTGCTAGTAATAAATTACGTTAAACGTTAAATGGAACACCTGAACTAGTAAACTAGGTCAAGACGTCAAGTAGGCTATGATTACCAAGAACTAAGGAAGTGGGATGTAGTTTTTTCAGCTCAGACTTCTGCCATGTCTATTTTCTATGCACTCTACCAGCCCTGGTACTACACTAAGTTTAAGATTATAATCTTAAACCCCAAGACAGGTTCAGTCATCAGTTTAAGACAAATTTTAATTTCTTTCAACACATTTTCCAATTGTTAGGTACACATGCTTACACATAATGAAGAGGAAAAATCAGATGGAAGAGAGAATGAGGAGAGTCTCTAAAATGGTTCATGTCAAGAGGTACATATTTCTTGGAATTTTCAGAATGAAAATGAATGTAATTTGGCTTTAATTACAAAGGAGTACAAGCGCCAATCAGTGAAGGAGGAGGAGAAATGTAAGAAAAATCTGCCAGTAAACAATTGCACAAGCTAAAACATGAGGGAGGTAATTTTTTAAAAATAGATGATCAGGAAAAAATTTTATGTTGGGAATCTCAAAATTCCACCAAGTCTGACATAGAAAGAGGCTGTCAAATTAAGGAGGAGAAAAATACAGGAAATATCTCGGAAAAGCTAGTGAAATTGATAATGATTTTGCATGTGATAGTTTATGTTGTTTGATGAGATTTACAAAAATTTGGATTATGCATCCAACTTTTCTGATGCAAGTATTCCTTATTTTCCCCCTTCTTCACTCAAAGGAATGGAGAATGTATCTATTTTCGAGAAGGGGGCATTGGATGAGAACTTGGCTGAAAGTAACCATGGAAAAGGTTGGTGAGAAGGATGCTGCTCCTCAAAATCTTTTGGATGGAATGGGTTGTGGATTGCTGACCGTGGAGGGAATGAAGTTCAATTGGATGGAGCTAAAAGAAAAGCGAACAAAGGTCAGCAGGAATTAGCAAGGTTCCAGAGCTCTATCAATTACAAAGTAAAGGGTTTAAAGAGGGGTTTTCTTAATTGGGGTTGGTTAGTTCTATTTTTCTTTAGTTTTATCATCTTTTGGTTTTCTTTTTTTTTTTCCCCCATTTTTTATACTTTATTTCTGCTTCAAGGATTTCTTGATCTCTCCTAGATTGTAATTTTTTTTATAAACAAAGAAATTAGAAGAGATAAGATATCAAAAGAAGAAAGAGGAAATAAAAAGAAAAAAGCCAGGAGAATAATAAATCCTCTGTTTACAACAATGAGAAAAAATTACAACAAAAGATCATCATAATCTGAAAGCCAACTCAATGAAGCAGAGCCAACCAGTCTCGCCGCAGATCTTCCAAACATGACCAAAAAAGCCATTAGCCAACACCCACAGTGACACAAAATAAACCACTCTATTCCAAACCAAATTATTAGCAGTAGCCACCCCTTTGAAAATTCCTCTCCAACCAAACACACCAAATAACAGCCATAATAGTGCATCGTCTTTCCTTTTCCAAATTCTCTAAGGGCCAGTTTGGATAAAAAATTTTGCTTGGGGAAAGGAAAGGAAAATAAGAAGGAAATTCATTTTCCATAATATTTTCTCCCCATATTTTAATTGTAGTCTAGTTTGATTCACACTCAGAATTGTATGCTTTAAATTTTTTTAATGCATTTGTTTTAAAAATTGTGTGTGGTTTCTACAAATTGTAGGGTGTGATTTAGAAAATTTTCTGTGGGAAAAAAAAACAAGAAGACGCAACGTGTATTTCACCTATGGAACACAAATTCTTTGTACACACAGTTGGTCCCAAGCCCGAATAGAGGAGCAAGGTTGTGTTAGGTAGCTAACAACCAGCGTAAAACTTTGTCAAATCTTATTATGATGAATTCTTACCAAATTCGCCTAGGTCAAGGGAATAGACTGAATCAATATAAAAGGAAGAGGATAAATAAGTTAGCACAAGAAAACAAGATTAAATTAACAACTTGGAATATAGGAAGTAGGAACTCTTACGAGAAAAAGTAAGAAAATAGTGGAAATAATATTTAGGAGGAAAATTAACTTAATCTGCCTTCAAGAGATGAAATGGGTAGGAGATAAGGCTAGAGAAATTGAAAAATCAGGATTTAAATTTTAGTACACTGGTATAGAGAAACAAAAAAACAGGGTGGATATTATTGTAGACAAAAACCAAAAAGATAACGTAGTAGATGTTAAAAGAATAGGGGATAGCATCATTAAAATCAGGATAACTTTAGGCTTGGAGATTGTGAACGTCATTAGTGCGAATGCTCCCCAAATAGGATTAGCATAAAATCTTACAAGATAATTTCGGTTAGGTATTGATAACATTTTACAACGGATACCTATGTCTGAAAAGACATTCATAGGAGCCGATTTGAATGGTCGCATGGGAAAGAATAATATAGGATATGAGAGGATACATGGAGGTCATGGATATGGAGATAAAAATGAGGCCAGTGATAAAATCTTTAGATTTTGCCTTGTGTTATGATTTGTTTATATTGAATACATGTTTTATAAATAGATAAAAACACTTAATGCCTTCAAGAGTGGATATAATAAAAGCCAATTTCTTCTTAGTTATTAGTTAAGAACGAGAACCTATCTTGTAAGGATTGTAAAGTTATTCAAGGTGAAAGTTTGGCTACAAAACATAGTCTTAGTATTAGATGTACATATTAAAATGTGGATGAGTAGCAAAAATCAACGCAACAGAACCAGATGGTGGAATTTGAACGGAGATAATATAGTAAAATTGAAAGATAGAATGAACAAAGAGTGTGATTGGACAGTAGAGGGTAGGGTTTATGCAAATACTATTTGGAATAGAACGGCAAATTCTATCGTAAGCAAAATAGGTTTTAGGCAAGTCCAAAGGACGATACTCAGGTAGTAAAGAAAGTTGGTGGTGGGATCAAGAAGTCCAAAAGTTAATACAAAAAAAAAAGTGGTAGAAAATATGGCAAAATTGCAGAAATATACAAAATCTTGAAAAATATAAAGAAGCAAAAAAAATGCAAAAAAACTATTAATGAAACTAAACATTGAGCTTATGATACTTTATATGCTAAACTAGATATAAAAGAAGGGAAAAAAGACATTTATAAACTTGCTAGAGTTAGAGAAAGAAAATGCAAAGATTTAGGTGATGTAAAATGCATACAAGATGGGAATGATAATGCCTTAATTAGAGAAGAAGACATAAAACAGAGATGGCAAAGATACTTTGATAAGTTGTTTAATGAAAACCAAAATAAAATATTGAACTAGGAAGTGACAAATGAGGAGAAGACTAAAAATAGAAGATTTATTCGAAAAATTAGGGTCTTTGGGGTTGAGATGGCATTAAAAAATATGAAAAGTGGGAAATGTATAGGACCAAATAAAATACCAATTGAAGTTTGGAAATATTTAGGAAATAAAGGAATTGTTTGGTTAACTAATCTATTCAACACTATTATAAAAATCAAGAAAATGTGAAAAGAATGAAGGAAAAGTTCATTAGTACCTGTGTACAATAACAAAGGCAATATTCAAAATTGTAATAACTATCATGGAATTAAGATTACGAGTCATATGATGAAATTATTGGAAAGGGTAATTGAACATAGAATAAGATTAGAAACTAAAATTTCATAAAATCAATTTAATTTTATGTCTGCAAGATCAACAACAGAAGTTATTTATCTTTTAAGAAGTTTAATGGAAAAATTTAGGGAAAAGAAGAGGGACTTGTATATAGAGGTGAGCATAATTCGGTGAAACCTGAATTAATCGAATTAACCGATCAATTTTGGTCGGTTCGGTTCGGTCAACAAATAGGGGTCGGTCGGTTCGGTTATGGGTTCGCTAAATTTCGAGTGATCGATTATCGGGTCGGTTATGAAAAAATTTAATTCGGTTAACCGAATTATCCGAATTAAAAATTAATTAAAATTTAATTATAAAATAGATATATATATATATATATATATATATATATATATATATATATATATGCTAGGTCCTCTCCAGTCTCCTCTGTGCCAGACGGCCCCGACTGGCCAACTGCTCGTGTCCTCTCAACTCTCAAGTCTCATCTGCGTCGCAGCTTCTGCCTTCTCGATGACTCCGTCTCGGCGTCTCGAACTCGGACCCTTAGTTTTCCTTCTCCAGTTCTCCTTCAAAGTCTCCTCTGCGCCGCAGCGTCTCCAGTCTCCCCTCTCAGTCTCGGACCTCAGTTCTCCTTCTCCTTCAGAGTTCAGTCCTTCTGTTTCCCTCCGCCAGACTTAGCAAGCAGTCCTTCTCCACTTCTCCTTCTCCCTCTTCGCAAATCGTCTCTTCAATCTTCGTTGCTTTGCTTGAGGCTCAGGCCCTAAGTGCCGGCAGCTAAGCCACTCTTCCCACTTCCCACGTCCCAGTTCTCTGTTCTCGTCCCAATCCCGATCCCAAATCCCTCTTCCAGTAGCTGGATGGATTGATTAAGTGACTCAGGTACATATTCCATTCTTTAATAATTAATTTTAATTATTTCGGTTAGATTCGGTTAACCGAATTACCCGAAAAGGAATTCAGTCGGGTTCGGTTCGGGTAGCTTTCCTTGTTCGGTCGGTTCGGTTAACAGAATTTATTAACCGAAATTTTTGGTTAATTCGGTTAATTAACCGAATCTGGCCGAACCGACCGTTTGCTCACCCCTACTTGTATATGGTTTTTATTGACCTAGAGAAAGCTTATGATAGAGTACCTAGGGAAGTTCTTTGGTGAGTCTTAGAAAAGAAGGGAGTTTGTAGTAGGTATGTGGAGGTCATTAAGGACATGTATGCTAGAGTAGTGGCTAGCGTTAGGACTGTAGGCGGTGAATCTAGAGATTTTCCAATCACAATAGGTGTACATCAAAGTTCTACTCTAAGTTCTTATCTTTTTACTTTAGTAATTGATGAACTAACTAAGAATATCCAAAATTAGATCCATTGGTGTATGTTGTTTGCAGATGATATCATGTTAATTAGCGATAGAATGAGCGGAGTGGAATCTAAGCTAGAACTTTGGAGAGCCACATTAGAGACTAAAGGGTTCAGGATAAGTAGGAATAAGACAAAATATATGAAAGGTAATTTCAGTAATGTAAGGAGTAGCGATAGAGAGAATATTAAACTTGACAATCAAGAGATTAATAGCATTGATAGATTTAGATATCTTGTATCTATTATGCAAGCTGAAGGGAAATTGAAGAACATGTAGTACATAGAATTAAAACATGCTAGGTAAAATCGAGGAGAGTGTCAAGTGCGTTGTGTGGACGTAGAATACTCTTAAAAATTAAAAAGAAAGTTTTATAAAATGGCTATAAGGCAAGCTATGCTTTATGGTTCAGAATGTTGGGCAACTAATGTACAAAAAATAAAACTTATTGAGATGCGAATGCTGAGATAGATGAGGGGGTTTGACGTTAAAAGATAAAGTAAGAAATGAACATATACATAATAATTTAGGCATAACACCGGTTGAAAACAAGATAAGGGAAGGTCGGCTTAGATGGTTTGAGCATTTGAAACGCAAGCCTTATAGAGCACTTGTAATGAGGAGTGAGTTAGTTATTGTATTTAGGATGAAAAGGGGTAGAGGTAGGCCTAAAATAACTTAGAAAGAGATAGTGATGAAAGATTTAATAGCTCTCAATCTAATAGAGTGAAACACTCCTGATCGGGTGAATTGACGAAAAAGGATTCATGTAGCCAACCCCACCTCGTGAGACATGAGGCTTCTTGTTGTTGTTGTTGTGTTGTATGTCAAATACTATTAAAAATAAAAAATTGTTCTAATATGATTAAAAATTAAGAAAAACCAAATCTTAAGGATGTGTAAAATTAAAATCTAGTCTACTAATTTACTATATTTTTATTTTATTTTTTTTCTCACTTTCCTAGATAACCAAACATGAGAAAGTGAAAACCTTCCTATTTTTCTTTCCATTCCCCAACATCTCCAAGTTTCAAACAGAACATAAATGTGATAGGGCAAAAAGCCTTCAAAAGTGGAGGGACAATCTAATCTTCACCACATATACCAAATTATTTATTCCAAATGACTCAAGTAAAGGGGCAATAAAGAAACAAGTGTAAACAAGTCTCCCCACTACCCAAACAAAGGGCACAAGCATCCAGCTATAGGACCCTATTAGGCTTTCTCTTCTAGAGCACATCATTAGTATTAATTCTATTAAGAACCAAAATCCAAATAAAATCCTTTATTTTTTAGGGAGCTTTAGCTTTTCAAATTAAAGATTACAAGCTAGGATCTACATTAGGGTTGTAGATCAAATAGGATAAAAAAGATTATTAAGAGAAATCCCCAGAAGCATCTAAACCCCAATCCTTTCTATCATTTTCCAAATAAATGTGAAAAGAACCAAGCAAATTGGTTAAAAGAGCCAACTCCTCAATCTCTTTATCATTAAGATTTCTCTTAAATGGAAATTCCAAGAGAGACTATTCCATTGCAAAAATAAAATAAAATAGGGGTACCATGAATAGAGACTCAATAAAATAAGGAAAAGCAATAGTTAACAGCATCTCCCCGATTCCAAGGTCCTCCTAGAACAGATTCCCTCCCCATTACCCACCATATACCGGATTTTTGGAAAGACGTAATCATAAATCTGAGATATAAACTTCCAAGGACCCACATGAGTAATATTAATCCCAACTTTAGCATCCCACCAATTCTGCAGTAAACCAAATTTACTGTGAAATACCTTATGCCAAAGAGAATTAGATTCTAATGGAAAGCGCCATAACCATTTCCCCACCAAAGAAATTTTTTTGAACACCGAATTACCAAGACCTGTACCTCCTTTCCTTTTAGACCTACACACATTCTCCTAACCCACAAAATGATCTCTATGATGACCGCAAGAAATCCCTCATTGAGTTCTAAAGCATGCACACCACTCTCACAAGAATTCTAGAAAGAGAGAGATAATACAACAAAATGGAAGATAGACACACGTGGATAAGAGTAATCCAAATCCATAAGGTAAAGAATGCTCCTGTCCTAATCAAAGTTCAAGTCTTAGGGGCTACATCTTTCCATTTGAGATAATACCTTGGTATTTAAGTGGAGAATGGTAGCGGGGTGGGCCCATTATCCTTGTGGATTAGTTGAGTGTCCAAAGGGCTTTGGACACCATCATTTCGAAAAAAATAAAAAAAAAAATGCTCCTTTCCGCCCATCTAGTCTCCTAGCCGCTCTCTCAAAAACAAGATCCCAGAAAGAATCAGCATTAGGATTCCCACCTAAGTGAACACAAAAATAGATAATTGGCAAAGTTAAAACAGCACAGCCCACAAGCCTAACAGAAGGGCCAACATCAAAACCAAGGCCCACTAAACCACTCTTAAAAAAGTTAATCTTCAAACTAAAAGCTTTCTCAAACACCTAAAGAATAGTTAGCAAATTAGAGAGGCATCCCGTGTTATCTGTGAGGAAGAGAATAGTAACATCTGCGAATTGGAGATGTGAAATGATACACTCCACATACCCTACCTTAATCCCCTCCACCAGCCCTCTATCAACTCCTCTCTCAATCACCCTACTCAAGCCATCAAGGGCAATAGTAAAAAGAAAAGGGGAGAGAGTATCCCCCTGCTTAGACCCCTGGATACATGAAACTAAGACCTAGCTTCACCATAAACTAAGCAGAGGAGACCATAGAAGATAAGCGCTCTCTAATCCATTTCCTCCACCTCAAACTGAAACCTTTGGTATTCATAACCTTGTCCAAGAAACTCCAATTCACCCTATCATAAGCTTTTTCAAAATTCAGTTTCAGCACTAGACCCCCCTTTTTCCTATAAGCAGCATCTTCAACCACCTTATTAGCTATCAAGGCAGCATCAAGGATCTGTCTGCACAAATAAAAGCGCTCTAGGTAAGAAAGCTAGTATACTCTAGAACAGTAACCAATCTCTTAGATAGCACCTTAATCAAGGGATATCTCCAGCCAGGTTGCTTTATCAGCTAATATAGGACACCAAATCAGCCCCTATATCATAACTCTCTTCCTCCTCTAAAAAGAGATTCCTATAAAAATCAGTAATCATCCCTGCAATCCGAATCCCTAACCTCTACTCTATCGTCCTCAAGCTCTTTATTAAAATTCATCCACCACCACCCTATGGAAGAGTCCAGAATTATGCTGCTTGCGACCCAGTTCATCCTAGATTTTTGCCTCCAGCTCACCTCTTCCCTTAAAATAACATGCTCAAACTCATTGGACAACTGGATAAGCCTTCTAACAATATCCTCAGAAATTCAACCCTCCTCAATTAGTCAATCAATCACCCTCAATTCCTCAAGAATACATTGTTTTTTTCTTGATCTAACATCACTAAAGGTCTAAATATTCCAAGTTTTCAAGTCTCTTTCAAATACTTCAATTTTATCATAAACCAAAATAATTCCCACCTTTCAATAGTGTACCTCCCCCCCCCCCCCCCCCAACAACCAAAAAACCAACTCCTAATCAAACTCTAAAAATCAGGATGAGAAAGCGACATGCTTTCAAATATAACTGAAGTCAGATCCTAATTAACAGGATTGATTCAAGAATCAGGGGGAAGGGATCAAAAACAAATGTAGGGAGTACTTTTTGAGTAAGAGTAGGAAAAGCATCTTCCCAATTAGTAGTAAATAGGAACTTATCAATCTGAGTACCTACTGATCTAGAGCCAAAAGCGAACCAAGTAAATGAGCATTCAAAAGAGAAATAACAACACACAATAAATATATCAAGATCCCTCATACTTGAGGTAATTCTAGAACCTCCCAATTTTTCATTTTCAAATCTAATGACGTTAAATCGCCCCCCAAACAGCAACTAAGGGATCACATGCCATGCACCGCAGCTAGCTCATCCCAAAAAATACCAAGTCTCAGACAAGGAACATTGGGACCATAAACTGAAGTAAACCACCACTGACCTTAACTATGATTTTTAAATGAATAGACACAAAAAGGGAACTAATGAGAACATCCAATTTGCTAGCAAATCTGATACCCCAAATAATAACAATACCCTCTAAGGAACCAATAGAAGCTAACCACACCCAATCTTTGAATCTAGAATCCCACATGCTCCCAACAAGAAAACCATCCATCTTCTCCAATTTTGATTCTTGGATCATAAAAAGTAATGGGCAGCCTTGACTATAGTAATATCATTAATTTGACGTGACAGCCCAAGCCTCTAACATTCCAGCTCATAATCTTCATTCTACCAACTTACTTCCACAATTTATGAAAATTAAGGTGTTCTCCCAAGAGGGGGGTGAATTGGGTTTATAAAAGTGTTTTTACAAATATTTAGCTCTTTTATACTTAAACAAACACACAAGAATGAATTAAGTTTAAATCAACGACAATCCAAACACAAACCAAATATCAATCACAAACCAACCAATAAACAATCAACCAATCATTCAATGCTTAATCAATTTATGAAAGCTTGTAGCACTTTCTTATTTCAGCTTATAGCCCTGTATGAATGATTTTTAAGCCCTTCTTTTAATCAAGATTTCCGCAAGCGGTTAATCAACATACTCCCTTAAAGGTTTCTGCAAAGTATTAACCAACGTACTTTCTTAGATTAAAAAGGACTTCTCAATCTCAGATTTTCAGCAACCCTGCAATTTGAAACACAATTTGTATATATGCTGAAACTTAAATAAAAAATGGTACAAAGAGAGACCGAGATTTTTTACGAGGTTCGGCTTATCCCCAGCCTACATCCTCACCTTAGGCAAGACCACCTAAGGATTCCACTAACTCGTTCCTTCCCAGGCGGAACAAACCGATTACAATCCTCCTTTAGGGTAGAATCTCCTCTCCAAGCGATACCCCACGCTTGATTACAACGATCCAAATACCTGAACCGTCAAAACAAGAAACAAGAAAACAAATTCTTTTGTACAAAGAATGCTCTCAGATAGAGCTGGTTGGTACAATTGAAATCTATATACTTCAATAACAAATACCGAATGAAATAGAGTTGAAGCTCAAGAACAATATTACCGGAATACTTCTCTAGATGGAAATCAGTATTTCAGATTGTATAGCTCAAAGAAGAGTGATCAGTGCTTCAGAAAAACTTAGTAACTCAGAATGATTAATTGAACAAGAGAGAGCTTTTGAGATAGTAAGTGAGCTTTCAGCTTAAAAGCAGATTTTTCAATTGCTTTGTGTATGTTTAATTCATGAAAAACATGTATTTATAGGCTCATAAAGCTTAATTCGTGTTGCCCAAGTTTACTTGAAAATTTTCCCAAGTTTTTACAAAATTTGGGGCACAAGAAACTTAATTTTAAATTTTAAAAATTTTAAAAAATATAACCGTTAACAGTGTTCATGCGCCTGAAGTCTTAGGGTCAATCGCCTGAAGTTCTTTAAAACTGAAATTTTTGAACGAAAAATAGGGTCAAACGCCTAAGGTGACAAGGGTCAGTCGCCTGAGGTTACACTACCTCTTTAGTAATTCATCAGGAAAATCTTCAAGCGCCTAAACTTATTCTTCAGTCACTTGAGGAAATTTTTTCAAGCGCCTGAGCTTACACTTCAGTCGCCTAACAGACAAATTTTCTGTTTTCAGGTTATTTTTCAAAAACACTTGGCTCTCTTGCTTTGTTACTTTATAAAAACATTTTCCAGGGTTTTAAAACAAGGTCTCTAAGTCCAAGACAAACCCTAAGGAGCTTCAAACCATTTCACATGATATTTGAATATGAAGTACTTACAAAAATTCATCCTAAAGCCTTTAACACTCTAAGCTTTGAAGTCTTCATATGAATAATGCTTTGAATCCTCTTAGACTTTGAGCTTGAGTCAACTTTAGGTTTCCACATGCTTTGATCATTTTGAGTCCACTTGAGCTTCCTTTGGATTACCTTGAAGATGAGCATGATTTTATGGTCCTTGGTGATTTTGAACTTGCATTTCCTTTGATATTTTGATTTTTGTCAATTAAGTATTCCTGAAACATCATCACTTAACAACACATGTTAAATCAACGTTCATTTGTTATCATCAAAATGAAATTCGAAAGTCATGTTAAGCCAACAATCTCCCCTTTTTTATGGTAACAAATAAGGAGCAAAGATGAGAGATCCTTGAAAATGGCTCCCACTTACAATAAGCATGCGTTTTTAATAAATATGAAAAATAATGAATTCAAGTATGAGAAAGTTCAAAAATAAGTCACAATCAAAAAGTGCTCTTATCAAAAAGTGCTCATATGCTTTTGTTAAGTTTTCATGTTCATTCTAGCTTTTACTCCCCCTTGCTATATGCCCAAGTATTTATATGCTTTACATATTCACCATATTCTTACTTTTCATTCATGTTTGCTCCCAAAATTTCTCCCCCTTTGACATCATGCAAAAAGAATTGAGGGACATCGTGTTTCGTAAGCTTGGGGGTAGAAATTCCTTGATGGTCTTCTATATTTTTTTGAAGAAGCAGCTAACTTCAGAAAATCATGGTAAATCCATCAATTGTGATGTTTCCGAGCAGAAAAATTAGAACTTGGGATTTGAACTCAAAGGTTAGGTTGGTTGATTTCTATAGGAAAATCTTTGAAGGAGAATAATTTAGGTGATGTGAGTTAACGGTTTGTGGTCAACTTGGGTGTTTGACATTTAAATTTGAGTATATGTAAATGTGTGGTATGAGGTTGGTTAGTTGATTTCAGAGGTTATGGTATTAGGGTGAACCAGCAGGTGCCTCTAGGTAGAGGTGGATCAACACGAGTGTACTCGTTGATCCTGACTGAGCCATATAATGTCAAAGGCGCAGATATGAGTTTATGATTAAGATGATAATGATTTAATTTGGCTATGGATGATTGAAAAGTTTATATGATGATTTTATTTCATTGTGGATAATGTAAGAATTCATTTGATATAATTGTAGGGATATAGAGAATTAATGAATGTCTGAAATGAGGAAATGATTAATTAGTTAGCAAAATTTCGAGGACAAAATTTCTTAAAGGAGGGAAAAATGTAATAACCTGAGGAAAAAAAAAAGAGTTATTAAATAAAAAAATATTATTAATTAATTAAAATTATTAATCAATTAATTAGTTAAACATTATTAAATTAATGAATTAAATAAACAAATAAAAATAAATAGTATGGAAAAAAAGTTAAGACTAATTATTAATTAATTAATTAAATAAACATTATTGAATTAATTAAATAAATAAATAAATAAAAAGGAATAGTAAAAAAAAATTAGAATAAAGATATATATATATAAGTTTATTATAATATATTTATATAAGTATAATATATATATACATATAGTAAAGCTTCTGCAGTTCAATCTTCAATTCCTGCGCTCTCCACTCTGCTTTTCTCTGTCTCCGTCTCACTCCTCCGTCCTCCTCCTCTCTCTCCTCGATTTCGTAGGCCTAACGAGCGCCGATCGGAAAACGGAAGGTACCGTTGGGTTCCTAATTCTGTCACCGAAATTTCTACTGAAGCGGATTTATCGTGAGAACGGCGTAGACACCACTCCTAGGGAAAGATATATTTCCTCTAAATCCTTAATTTCTCCTTAAATTTGCCGTTAAAGCAACGATCAGGCACCACCACGAGGTCCTAGTCGTGATCGTCGTCATTTTAGCGTGAGCGTGAGTAAATTTCCAATTTGAGTTTTCTAGGCCCCACTCCAAAGTGAGAGTGGGATTTGGGAAATTAGGTAAATTGGTTATATTTGAGAGTATAATTATTTATTTAAAATTTATAGGTCTAGAAAATATTAAAATAATATTTTATTTAGGATTAATTTAATATAATTAGGATTTTTGATTCAAGACTCGGGTGAGCGCCGCAGGTATTTTTCAGCGTCCCTGTTGGCGTAATTTAAGAAACCAAATAAGGAAAAAAATATATATTAAACCAGAATTTTTATGAATTTAATGGAAAATGAACTGTGGTATATATACGTGTATATGTTTCGGTATGGATTTAAAATGCCAACCATTTAAATTATGTTTTTCCGAGTTTAGGGTTGTTTATTAGATACGTATATGTGAAAATGAACTGATGAAAGTGAAAAATATTTTCAGGATAATTATGTAAGATAAGAAAGGTATATTTTGAGTATATGAATGTTAAATGTAGGTTAGCTTATTTTACAGGAAATATATATGAATTTTACTGTTAAATCGTGTGGCATGAGTTAATGGGAATTCTGTGTGGAAATATGTTATATGTATGAGATGCAGGATCTACAGGAAATGAACTGAGTATGAAAATGTTATATGAAATATGCTGCATGTGAGTGTTAATGCAACCATGTAAAATAGCTAAAAGATGCTGGATAAAATAGCTGAAAAATGTTTGGTAAAACAGCTGAAAGATGTTGGGTAAAACAGCTGAAAAATACTAGGTAAAACAGTTAAAAGATGTTAGGTAAAACAATTGAAAGATGTTGAGTATGTAATAAAATGAAATGAAAATAGAAATAAATGAAACGAAAATGAAATGTGAAATGTGAACAATGTAAAATGGGAAAGAATCACTTAAGAGTGAAATGAAATGAAATGTTAAAGTTATGAACATGAACAGATGTGAATGGTTGAATAATGACAGAAAGAATAATATATTATTATATTAGAAGTATCTATGCTCGTAGAACATGTTACGATTGGGCGGGACGTACTCTTCGCCTAAGGGCTTACTGAGAAAGGCGAGTGCTCTAATAACTTCAGATGTAGCAGTAGCTACATAACGAACTAGGACAGAGGGAACCTACTTGTATGGACGGGTATATTTCCCTATCCTTGGGGCCTTCACTAGTAAACCTTTGTTTGAACTGTGTGAGTATGAGATCAATCTAACACTAGAGGGCTTACTAAGTAATGTGAGTGCCCTAATATGCTTCAATAGTGACCTTTGGGTTGCCAAATATATCAGAGCAAAAGGCTGCTATTTGTATGAGCGAGTAATCACATCTATCCTTGGGTAATCTCGTGAGTTAAATCTTTTACATGTGATTGATTGGGTTCAGAGAATGATTTCAGAAATTATGTTAACGATTTTCAAATGTTAAATATTATGTTGTTATATCAACCTCATGTTAGTCACACGCTGTTTTAATATATTGTTTCTTCCCTTACAGAGATGTGTCTCACCCGAATATGAATTTATCTTTTCAGGATTTCCTCGAGATCGAGCTTAGAGAGCTCAACATTTTATAGCATTTTTGGGAAATAGAAAGAGAAAATGGTATATTTTTATGTCAATTTTGAGATGTATAAATTTATGTTTCATGTTTTATGTTTTAAGTTTTCGGAGATATGGATGATTGAGAATACTGATATTTGGGGATTATGTTTTGGAGAAATGTATATATGTGATTACAGGTGGTGAATAGTTAAGTTGGATTATGGATAGGAATAGAAAACTCTAGTATTATATGAATGAGGATTATATTTATGTTTTCCGCTGCGTACATGATATTAATATGTGGATTATCAGGTAAATGGATGGATTAGTAGCACTCCGGGCCCACGTAGGGGGTCGGGGCGTTACACCTCATCCTTCATAGTCGCAGGATTTTCCCCTAGAAGCAACAGATGCAACTTCTTTCCATAAAAATAATCCTCGATTTGCATCCTCCAAAATCCAAAATCAGTGTCATCGAACTTTTCTATTCCAGGCGCCTTTCCTGCTTCCTCAGCCATTGCTCCCACTCAAACCTAACCCTAGGCTCTGATACCAGTTGTAAGGAAATTATCATAAAATTCCCAATCAAAACTTGTGAGAAACAAAATAGAGAGCCAAAGAAAAAAAAATTAATCACACGCACAATACAATATTTACATGGTTCGCCAATTTGCCTACATCCATAGAGTTGCAGGGATTTCACTATTATCAGGGAAAAAATACAGAATACGACAATACAGTTTTTCCTCTCTCACAAAAATTGCGTCAGAAAAAATAAATAAATAAATAAATAAAACCCTAATCACCAAAACAACAGCCCAAAAATTTTTTCCCCTTGGGCCTATCGACCCAAGCCTCCGCTCCATTGACTAAGCCTCAGAAAAAATCTCCCATTAAAAAACCACGCAACATTATTTCAAGTCGGGTCATCATCCAAATCAAACACAACTAGACTTCATAAAGCCCAATAGTAATTTCATAATTGATTAAGGATATACAAAAAGAAGAATAAGACAAAAAACCAGATCATAAATACAATAAATTGGAACAAGAAAGAAAAAGAAACCCAAAAAAAAAACGCACAGCATAATCAAACCAGTAAATAATGTCAACCCTGTTCAATATCCAAGAAGTTCACTCCTTTAAAGTAACCCTTTGCCAAGACACTGAAGTGATGCCAAGTAATGCATCTTATCTCAACCCAGCACAAAAGTCCCCCACAGCGTTGCAAAATAAGTGCATTTCCATAGTGCTGCCCAGTCCTTTCTCCTTCCAAAACCAACAAAGGTAACTGTCAAAAAAACCTCCAGAGTCTCTGGACAAGCCCAGAACTCTCCCAATAAACCAATTAATTTACTGCACACTTTCCAGGCAAAATCACAATGCAGAAATAAACGGGATGCTGTTTCTGAGCAGTCATGGCAAAGAACACAAGCATCTGGACAAAGTGCCTTCGTTGGTCACCTACTCTACAACAAGTTATTGGCATTGATTCTATTAAGCTTAACCAAACAAATGAAAAAAAAAACTTGATTTTTGCCCGGGCGCACGGGGGAGGAGGGTGGACTTTCGCCTTTCATATAGTATTATAAAGAGGAAAAGAAGAATTTGAGTGGGTCAAGAGAACACAAAAGGATTTACTTGAATACACCCCCAAAAAATCTAAGGACCAAGAACGACTAGGCGCTCCCAATGAAATACAACAGTTATTCAACAAAATCAACAAAGAAAAAAGCTTGTCCAGCTCCCTATCATAAGAGATCTCCAAAAATGAATATTCCAAGAAGGCAAAAGACCACCCGAATCAACAACAAAAGAAGAAATAACTCTATTCTGCCCTGAGATCAAATGATAGAGACAATGAAAATAGATAGATGGTTTGGTATTGTGGAGGTGTGTGATTCTTCCTGTTTTGTGGGAACTTGGTTGGAGCAAAATGCTAGAATTGTTACGAGAAAGAGGATGTCTTTGATTATGCTTGGGGATAGAATTCAGCATCTGGCCTCCTTCTGGACTTCTGCAGCAGGATGTTTCAGAGTCGTCTCTTCTTCAGGCTTACAGCGTGATTGGCGGGCAGAGCTGTTTTGATAATTTCTGTTTTTTGTTCTTTCATCTTCTAAGGAACGTTTATTTTGCTCCTTCTTGTACTTTTTGTTCTCTTTAATAAAATCTCTTCTTTTTCAATCCCCCAAAAAAGAATTGTATCCCTTAAATGGATGGGTTTAGGACATACATAATCAAGCTAAGGCTGGTTTGGGGCATGGCCAGGAAAGAAATACCTCAAATAGAACTAGTAGTGTCACCCAATTGCATCCACAGCTGGCATAGATAAGGGCTTCAATATAACAACTGCAACTGGAAACATATCACGCATTCAATTACTAAATGTTGCAGCAAACAAACCTGTAAGGTAGAACTAGTGGCAGTTGCTAAAGCAGCTGATTGCTCTCCTTTGCTCCACCTACAGAAAGATAAATAATTACATATTTACATGCATATAAAAGTGCAATAAATAAATGGACGCCTAAGAATAAAGACATCAAAAGATGGGAGACCTACAAGGACAAGGACTAATGATGATTGAAACACAAAGGCACCATATAACGAAGGCACTCCTTTATTTCTTTCAATATCAAAGAATCTAGTAATCACAGATTTAACCAATGTAAACAGACAGGACAAGAGAACAGAGCAGGACTAGAAGAAATAGTGCAAGATAAACTATCTTAGAACTACAGCATATAGTTAAAAATGCCTCCAAAACACCTATATATTGATGGAGATTATTTATATATAATTGGACGACATCCTGCAGAACCTCCCCCCTTCTCTCTACGCATATCAGAGCTTATTGCTATGGTAATTGTGGGAGCTGAAGGAAGGAGAACAGATCAGTCCAGATCCAATGGAAAACCTTCGATTTGAGACTGGATGGAGTGGGAAACAGTGAGTTTCTATACATGCTCGAGCATAACCCTAAGCGAAATCAGTAGTTAGGTTGTCTTCATCATCAGTGAAATGGTTTTTGGAGGGGATGTCATTAGTTTTTGGAAGGTTGGGAAGAGGTTCTTGAAGCATGAAGGTGAAGCGTCAGATATTGACTATCTATTCCTTAAATGAAAATGGGGAAATTTTTGCATATACGGCTGGTATGGAAGGGGAAAATATTTCCAGTTTTTGTTCCTAGTGATGCTAGAGGATACGGGTGGCAAGGGTTTATTCAGGAATTGTGGCTACTGAATTTCAAGCAATGGCAAATGATTCTGCTGAAAGCAAAGTTGGCGATGGGGTTCAAAGAATGCTCATTCATGGAGCAAGGCCGTGATAGCAGGAAGGAATCAGTTTTTGTGGTTGTTGTGATCGAGCGATGCAGATCGTGATGCCTGGACATTCATCATCTTCCATTGATCCTCGGCATTTTGGGGCAGTGACAATCATTGCAGAGGCCACTAGGGTTTCTGAAAATGGCTATGTGAAGAAGATGGATAGGAAGGGGCAGGAAGTGGTTGGGGCTTGGGAATAGTGGGCTTTGTGAGTTAATGAGCTTAAAATGAGTTAGATCGAGCACTGTAAACATCACTCTGCACTTAGGTCACAGCTGGGTATTCAAAAAGGCATTGATGTAAATAATGGGCTTTCTTCAGCTAGCCCAAAACACAAAGGGCCAAAATTTTTGTAGCAAATTACGTCTCAATATATTCAGGCCCATTCCCTGGAACAAAATGTACTGATTGGTGGAAGACGCAGGCTTTCTGATAGGTTGGCTCCTCAAGCTTCTCAGATGAAGAATCAAATAATCTTAAAAGAGTTGACGTGCAATTGGAGAAAGGGGTGGCTTCATCTTCATCGCAAGCTAACGGAACCATGGGTAGTATAAGACAAGTGTCCAGTAAAGGGCAGCAATGGCTTAGGTAGCTCACTGACTTCAGATGATGTTTCTGATTCTATATGGGTGTTAAAAGTGGGAATGATGGGAGAGTGGCCCCTGGTCTTCCTCTGCCTGAAATTGATGGGGGTTGGGACCTAAAGACTAAGGCTGTTTTTGGGGATGATGCTTGGATTAATCTTGATGTAATGGGGAATCAAAGCAGAGATGAGGGAATTAATAATGATCAATGTCTTAATAGGCAACGGGGTAACACAAAGCATTTTAACCCTTAAGAGGCGAGGAGTAAGCCTTAAGGCATTGGGCAGTAAGCCTTTTGAGAAATTTATTTTAAATAAAAATATATAAATAAATTACATAGATTTTAAAATAAAGAAAAAAAATTAAGAAATCACATGTATAATATATAATATATATAGACACACACATATATATATTGCAAACTACTTGTTGGCCATTCAAAAATTGCTACCTTGAATGCATTACATAAATCATGACAACAGACAGCTATAATATTACAAAGTTCAAAACATTTTCAACATCTAAGATACAAACCTCGACAAAGTGGCCCACATCCCTACGTGGAAACTACACCTTTGTGTAGGATCCACCCACATGACAATACCCTAGGGTGGCTTCAATACAAAAAGTGTCAATCTAAGCCTGTAACTCTAGTGAAGTACTGTCCACTTTGGCTCACTGGCTTCATGGTTTGGTCTTACAAAAGACGCCTCACATAGTTGGATCCTAAACCATCCTTATAAGCCCAAATCTTCCTCCTACACATCTGAAGTGGAATTGTGACACAAAGATACGTTAGAGGATGAAAGCGATGCTGCTAGTGAGTATGTGATGGGATCTGTCATTAGATGAAATTCAGGAACAGGGATATTTTTTTTAAGTCATCTGATCTACTTAGGGGCCTATCATATGTGCCTCCACCTCCAATGGAGTGGTTGAAGGAAATTCCTCCTTTTGAGGAAACTGATCTGGGAAAAAATTGCCTATTCCTAAAGAGAAGGTGGATGGGAAAGAGGTAGCAGCTCAACAATTTTTGGATAAGATGGGGTTGTGGCTGTCTGGTCCCAAAGAAAAATGAAGTTCATTTGGATGGTGGTGCCATAAAGGTGAAGAAAGGCCAGCAGGAATCAACTAATTTGCAGTGTACTGTGAATTATGATGACAGGGAACTCAAGAGGGGTTTTCTTAATTAGGTTATGTTAGTTTTTTCCCCCTTTTCCTTTTTTTATTTTTTATTTTTATTTTATGGATTTCCCAAGAATTTCCCGTCCTCCCATAGTTTGTAACTCTTTTCTTCTTCCTTAATAAATTTCTTTATCTATTAAAAAAAATTATTTGGGTAGAAAACATATATGAAGTTGACATTAGCTATAATAAAAATGGCAAACCTCATGTCATTTAGACATCAAAAACGTTAATTTCTGAATAAAAATATTCAGAGTGCACCCAGAAATGGCCCAATACACGTTCATGAATTGTAAATTTCATCAAATGAGGCAAATGCTCAAACTAGTCTTGACCAACCAATCCACAGGCTCTTAGAAAACTTGCACCCTGTCCTAACAAATTGGGCATCCTAGCCCTAGGCTTGAACCTTGATGACATATAACCATTTAGCTTCATTAGAACCTTCTATGCTTTCAAGCTAAATCTTACATTGCTTATATAAACAACAACAACAAGCCTTAAATCCCACTAAGTGGGGTAGGCTACATGAATTCTTTTCCACCAACTCAATCAAAATTGTTTTCCTCTATTAGATTAAGGGCTATTAAACCCTTCCTCACTACCTCATTCCAAGTTAGCTCAGTCAACCCCTATCATATTTCATGCTAGAAACAATAACTAACTCACTCCTCCTCGTAGGGTGTTCTACTAGGCCTGTGTTTCAAATGCCCAAACCATCTAAGCTGCCCCTACTTTATCTTGTTTTCAACAAGTGCTATGCCTAAATTATTACATATATGCTCATTTCTTACTTTATCTTTTAATGTTAAACCACTCATCCACCTTAACATTTGCATCTCAGCAACTTCTATCTTTTGTACATGTTGTTTCTTAGTTGCCCAACATTCTGAACCATAAAGAATAGCTGGCCTTATAGACGTTTTGTAAAACTTTCCTTTTAATTTTAAGGGTATTCTATGATCACACAACATGCCTAGCGCACTCCTTCATTTTACGCAACCTATTTTCATTCAGTTGCCCATATAAAAATAATAATATTAATCCTTCACATTCTCAACAAAATGGCTTTTGAGGAGCTTCAGTGTAGATGGATCCACAATGCATTTTAAACCAATTTTTTGATTGCTCTTCAATGGCTTCCCATTAGACTCTTTTCGCTGTTTTAGAGGTCTAAGGCAAGGTGTCCTCTTCCCCTTAGTATTTATTTTGGTAATGCAAGTGTTGAATCCCTAGTTGAATAAAGTTTCCAAAGGAGGCTTTTTCAAAGGTCTTAGTGTTAGAAAAAATGGGAGAAAAATTAAATTCTCCTATCCTCATTTCAGGATGATACCATCATTCTTCTTCAGGTTCGAACTAGTCTTAGCTTTGGATGTAAATTTGGGAAATGTTGAAATTACTCCAATTGGAGACAGCACCAGGAGGCCTCTCCTCACAGGCCTTTTGAGCTGCAAGTTGGGGGCTTTTCCTCCTACCTACTTGGTCTCCCTTGTGGACCCAAATTCAAAGAGAAAGGGGATTCTAACCCATCATTGAAAGATTTGAGAGGAAAGTCGTTGATTGGAAAAGGAATTACGTATCAAGAGACTTAACATCATCAAAAGCATCTTATCAAAATCTCCCGGTCTATTATATGTCCCTCTTCCCTATTTGTTGCCAAGATGCCAAAAGATTAGAAGGGATTCAAAAGAGATTACTTTGGAGGACCACAAGGAAGGAATTCAAACATCATCTCATTCAACGAGAGTCTGTAAAACAACCTATTCAAAAAGATTATATTTTCAACAAAGCACTCCCTACGAAATAGCTTTGGAGACTCGAGAAAGAGAAGGATCATATTTGGAGGGAATTCAGCACTTCAATCTATGGCCTTTCAACATAATGGTTGGACTACTAAATATGGGAGAGGAGCATACGGTGTTGGAGTATGAGAAATTTTATCAGGGAAGGTTGGGATGATTTTTCCTCACTTAGGAGTTTCTAAGTGGTGAATGGAGATGATAATGCCTTCTTATAGCAGGTATTTGGTGCAGCCAATCTCTCCTTCCCAGGAAATTTCCTTTTGCCATTCAACAAGAAGCCCTAATCAGCAATCACCTTCAAATTACAGAACAAGTGGTTTCCAGCAATATTCCTTGGTTAAAATTGTCTTTGGCTGGGAAATTGACAATGTTACAAATTTTTGTGGTAGCTTGTACAAAATCCAATATCAGAATGCTACTAATGATCCTAAGTCTGTCCTAGATAAAAATGGTTGATTTAGGATCAGATCCTATTACAGAAATCACACTCCTCTTGCAGCACAACAACTTCCCCTGGAAGCCCATATGGAAATCAGCAACCCCCACAAAGATTGCTTTCTTTGTGTGGGAGTCAACTCTTGGAAAGATTTTTACCATTGATAACCAGCAGAAAAGGGGGCTACCTCTTGTTAATAGGTGCTTCTTGTTTTGAGAAATGCCGATTGATCACATCCTCATGCATTGCTCCTAGCTTAGAACTTTTGGAACCTGCATACTTCTTTTGGTGACTGCCAGAACAGAGGAAGGAGAATTATGGTCTTGCAAAGAAATCCGCTCAAGAATGGAAATGCTTTGTCCCACTTTCCCCTTGCCATCTTTTGGTTTGCTCGGAGGGAAGGTATAAGAGAGCTTTTGTAGGCTATGCCGTTACATGTTATCGAAGACTGATGAATTGCTACTATTACTAATTGCATAGTGGATAATCTTCTATTGATACTCATGTAATTCTTGACTTCTGCGACACCATTTTTTATGTTTGCACTTGGGTTGCATCCTCCTAAAGATGAAATTTCTTTTGCTGATAAAATAAAAAAGAACCTTAAAGGAGATGAAATTTCAAAATTGTCTAGTATTATGAACACGAATCATAAAATAGAGAAGAGCTGAAATTGACAATGTGAGCTCAGACCATAGTGGAATATTACAGTTTCTTTCAATCATGTAGTCAAATCTCAATTCATTTTTCTTACTAAGAGAAAAAAAAATTGTTAAATCTTGACACATATTGTTGGCACACAACCTAACAGCTTAAGCTTTTAGGCAAAGCGGTAATCTAACATGGTATTAGAGCTAGTTTCCAAGAGGTACTGGGTTCTAGTATTGTTGCCAGCGTTTACTGTGATGTTTAGGGCTCATTTGCTATCGTTTTTGTTTCTTATTTTTCATTTGTATTTTTTTCAAATGCAAAACCCAAACTACAACGTGTTTGGTTGCGTTTTTTTCTTTTTTTAAGTTCCAAACAACCCGTTTCTCCGGTTTCCTTAAAAATCAAAAACCATTTTTAGTGGTTTTCACTTGGTCGAGGCGCTAATTTTAAAATTGATGCCCGTGGCTCTCCACTTCGATTCCCGTCCCATCATATTCATCACCCATTCCATTTTCGTTGGTTTTTTTTCTTCAATTTCAAGCTCATGTCTAGGGCTTGCTCTTCCCACAGCAGCCCCTGCCCCTTTACGCAATAGCCCCCTTCACACAGCATCCCCCACCCCTTCATGCAGCAGAGGGTCACACGTTGTGGCTTGCTGGAAGAAGAAGGGCAAATCTTCTCACAATTTTGTTTGCAATGTTGATTTTTAGGAAAGCAGTGATTCGAGCAAAGGAAACATTTTTTATGCGAGGGTTTTGTTCTTTGTTCTTGAAATATTGGAGCTCATTTAGGGTTTAATGCATTTGAATCAATATCCTGATAGTTAGAAGTCTTCGATCCAAACCATGGCTGCAATTCCTGTAACTGTGGTTGAATTTGCGTGGTGACCATTAGAGTTTCTCCTTGCCCAGAAATTGCAAGCTGTTACTGCTGCCAGTGCTTCCCCCTCCCCTCACATACTCTCTTCTTCCACTTATTTTTTTCTCCTCTGTATCAGCTTTGTTTTTTCCTCTTTTTTTTTTCAATTTTTGGTGATAATCAACATATTTCTTATAATTTTATAAGATCTTAAAAAAAAAAAACTGAAACAAATAACCAAACAGGTTTTCAGTTTTTGTTTTCAGTTTCAGTGATAGGACCAAACATGTTGACAATTTTAGGGGCCGCTTGGTATCCCTGTCAAAAATTAGAGAAACGGAAACCAGAAATGAAAACCAGAAACAGAAACTAAAAACTAAAAACTAAAAACCTGTTTGGTTAACATTTATAACACTAATACAAATTAAAAACTTAATTAAAAAATTCTCTTTTTCATCTTTAAATCAAATAATTTCATAAAATATAATTAAAATAATAAAATTATAACGAATACACATTAAAAAAATTACTATAGAAAAAAACATTTATTATAATTATTTCACTTAATTGTTCTACTTTCAAATTTTACTTTACAATTAAAATTTTACATGACAATAGAAAAATAGTGAAAGTATTTTGTAATTGGCTTTATTATTATTTTTTGAAATTTACGTATATTTTTATTTTAATTATATTTAAATTCATATGATAATTTAATTTTTATTTTTATTTAAAAGTGTATAAAATGAATAATTTAATCTAAAAAAATTATTTCTGAATATTAAAATTTCTGGCAACGGGTTGCCAAAACAACTAAAAACCATAAAATCTGATTTTCAGTTTTTTGGCAAACAGCTGAAAATCGGCAATAGAAATAGAAAACTGACAACATAAATAAACGTGTATTTATAATCTGTTTCTTCACTATGGAAAAACAAAAATAGAAAACAGAAAACAGCAACGATACCAAACAAGTCCTTAGTTTTCAGCTTATGTTTATGGTTTTCAGTTTTTTTTTTTTTTTTTTTTTGGTTTTTGTCTTTGTAATTTTTGACAATGATACCAAAACACCCCTTAAAAATTATTGTATTCCCTGAAGGAAACGCAATGGTTGTAGAAGTCGTATCCAAACATGGAAGCAGAGTTGTGGAGTATGAGAAAGGCACAATTTGTTTTCAGTGTGGGGGTGAGTTGCAATTGAAGAAACCTGGGGTTTCGTTGCTGGAAATCACAGCTGATCGGTTGGGGAATGTCCACAGAGTCGGGGCATCTAGGGTTTCGGAAGAAGCTGCAAAGATAGCAAAGGCGGCTAGGGTTGTGCTTGGAGAAGATGAGACAAAGAATTTTGGGCTGGGATGCTTGATTTTCATTTTGGACCTGGGCCAGGTTATTGAAAAAGAGGAGCTTCTTTTTAACCAAGCTGGGCAAATTAATTGAACAGGCCCATAGTCTTGGTAAAAAAAAATCAGGCCATTTTCTGGAAACAAAAGAGGTTTCTCCTCAGATGGATCATTCTCAGTTGGGCCATTCTTTTAAACAGGCCCATCCTTTGAATATTACCGACAGATCCCAACAGGCTGATACAAATAATCTAGATGTTCAGTTTCCAAATAAGGCCCAAGAGAACTCTTCTGCTGGTATTTTTAAAGACAAAGACTTTCATCTGCGAGTCAGGGATTGAAAAGACCACACTTGCAGGAAGATGTAATAGAAGGAAATCCTCAGCTAGAGCAGCAGCTAACAGAAGTTGGGGCCCAAATTGAGGGAGTTCAAGAGCAGCCTACATTCCAAACCCAGTTTTCTCTTATTAAAGGGTGTAGACAGCCAAGGGACTTAAACAGATATGTTGCCTTCCAAGCCGAATACAGGTACAAACCATATCTTGCAATGCTCATTTCCTCAGCAGAATCATGATGATCAAGATGGTTCTCAATCTTCATTAGAAAAAAGCAAGAGTACCGAAAGGTTTAGAGGGAAAGTGGCGGCAAGCGAAAGGCTTGTTCCAAGCAGAAATTCTGCAACTTTTTGTTGATTATTCTATTCTTTTAGTGGGACATTGATTCCAGTAGTAGAAAAGACATCCAGTGGGTCTACTAGTGTGTTAAACAAAGGATGGGGTTTCATAAAAAATCATAATTCTTGTGAGGTCAGGGAAGCAATGTTGGTTTTGGTTTTTTGGGGGGGGGGGGGGTGCGGGGGATTAAATAGCAAGAAAGAAAATTCGGATATGTTCAGGGTTTACACTCGTCGGAAAGCAGAACTAATGGGTGCTGAAATGAGAAAAAAGTTTTAAGAAAAGTTCTGAGGAGAGATGCAGGAGGTAATTTTAGCATACTGGAAGAATCACTTGGCTAGAAGGATAGGACTTGTGAGGGGTTGAGTAGCTGCAAGGATAAAAAAAGTTGGGGAGATTTTTCAGATGACAGTGTGAACATCAGTGATTTTTATTGTGATGAGGGTGCTTTTAGATGAAATTTGGGAACAGTATGGTTATGTTTCTGAGTCATCTAATAAGCTTGGGGATTTAACATATGTGCCACCTCCTAAATTGGAAGGATTTGAGGAAATTAGTATTTTTTAAAATGATGCTACGGAAGAAAAGCAATTAAGAAAAGATGGAATTTTGCCCTTCCCTATAGAGGAGGTTTCTAAAGAAAATTTTCAAACTCAGCATTTGTTGGATGAGTGAGTTGGGTCTATACATGTCAGATTACAGAGGAAATAAAATTCGGATGGATGCTGGTAAATCTAAGGTTAAGAAGGGTCGGAGGAATTAGCAAATTTGAAGTGCTCAGTGAATTAGGAGGGGAAGGGTTTAAAGAGGGGTTTTCTTGGGTAATGTTTGTGTAGTTTTGCTTTTATTTTTATTTTTTGCTTATTTTTGCCTTATTGAGGAATTCTTGCCCTCGCCTACAATGTAATTTCTCTCTCTCTCTCTCTCTCTCTCTATCAATGCATCTTATTCTTTTACCAAAAAAATATATATTTATTGTATTCACTATAATGGGTGTAATACATCGTTTGTTTATCCCTCCACGGCCTATTGAGCTGCATGTGCATGGGTGTGTTAAAGCTTGATATACAACCTAACAGCCTAGGCTTTTAGGTAAAGTGGTAATCTAACAAAAATATTACTAAAGGGCATCAACCATCAAGGGGGTGCCACCCAAGTACAACATACATAAAAAGATCACTCATGCTACAGGTGCCACAAAAAATCAAGAATTACAATAAGACCATTAAAGCAAGCAACTGTGCCAGCTCATAACAGTAGCAATACACTGATCTTTACTAATCAGTGAGTGTCGTGATCCATCAAAGACTCCTATTTCTTTCCTTCCAAACGCATAAAAAATGGCCAGGGAGATGTGAACCAAAAGTTTCCTCTTCTCTTTAGCTGTTGGTCAACATTTCCAAGCCAAAACTCCTCTCCCACAGAACTGGAAGAAGCGCACTGCCTGGTCATGGAAAAGGCCATGCTCCAAAAGTTCCTAGACCATCGCAGTGCAGGAGGATGTGGTCAACAGATTCAGCACTATCCGAACATAAAAAAATCTGTTGACGAGGGGCAGCCCCTTTTCTGCAGGTTATCAAGGGTTAAGATCTTCCCATGTGTCGCATCCAAGCAAGAAAAACAAATTTGGGTCTTTGATCTTGGGGGCATACGCTCGGAGGTTTTAGTTTTGTTCATTTTTATGATGTTGAGCTAAACAAAAATTATCAAAACAAGAGGAAAAATTACATCCGTTTATTTTAACCTAAAATTCTATAATATGTGTAGGATAGGATAGCAAATATCCCAAAACCCTGGCACTTAGGTGGTGATCCAAAGGGATCGCGCCACCAAACAATTTTAAATTAGAGTCAGATCATTGAGCAAGTTTTAGACCATAGGATCATAAGATTCAAAGATTGGGATTGAAATTTTAACAAACATTGATTGCCACAATAGCAGGGCAGTAAATCTTGCAAATTTGGCTTTCCTTTTGGGCTTGGTTGATCCTGCATCTTCTTGAGTCTTGAATTAATTATCCAATTAAACATTAGGGTCATCTCCAAAGACAACTCCAAACATCAAGAAGCTACACAGCACTATGAAGAACCTACTTTCATAGTTATTTTGAATACAATTAGTCTGTCACACTCACTGTACAAAACTCTTCTTCAAAAGGCCTTCTCAACGATTACTTTTTTGCTCCAAAAGAATGATGGCAAAAAAGGCAACCCTAGCCAACCTAGCTTAAAAGTGTAGTGGTCCAAAATATAAATTTGGATAAACAAGACCAATGCATCTCCTGTCTCCAACTCTCAGTTCAGCACCTCATTCACCTTTTTTAAAATCCAGTTTTCCATTTTTCCTACATAGACATTGTGTGAAAAAACTGTGAATTTCTACTTCTAGTTCCCACCACCCTAGCCCATCTTCTCTTTATTTTTTGGCAAAAATGGGTTTTTCAGATCCATTTTTGGAATGAGATGAATCCTTGTGGGTAAATGCAACCCTTCAAGCCCACACATATTGACAATTACTGGGCCAACCTAGCCCTTAGAATTAGGCCAATGATTCCATTGCACATGTGGGATTTCATACACATGACCTCTTGCCATTCCTTTTAAGCATAAATAATTGATTTGTAGACAGCGGAGTGCCTTCCCCTGCTTGGTGCATATAAACAACTTTTGTGCTTTGACTTCTGGCTAGAGTATCCATTCTCTCCACATCCAATAATCTAGCTAGTTAGCTAAGTGCTCCATTGCTACTAACATCTAGATATTGCAATTGTTCTTCCTGACCAACATACCATATTGCTTTTTTTGGGCTCTCAACCACTCCCTGGATCTCAAGCCAAACACTTCACAAGGGTCACATAGCACTGGTTCTAGCAACAAGCTTAACTAGTAGTACATTATGGATTCACTACATGAACACACATTCACAACCATTGAACACAATATACGACGTAAGCAGTAAGTTAGCAAGTAAGAAACACGACACAATTCATCTCATGATTCTCATTACACCTCCATAGGCTGTTGTGTTTAGCAAGGGAGGTAAGTACGCTAAACACATCTAAAATAGCTAGTGAGTTATACAAAGATTGATGAACACTCAACCTCTCTATGCTAATCTCACTCTAGAACAAGGAAACATCAATATGACCTAGGAGTCATACTCCACTTTCTCTTTAAGGAATTATTCTACTTAAAAGTCACCCACACAATCTGCATATGACAAGCAGTAATAGGCAAGCATAAGCCCATAAAAGCATAAACAAGCTTGGCTCCTGATATTGCAAATTGAATCAATTCCAACAAAATTATAACCATTGCTACAGTATCCAGATTATCCAAGAAGACACTTCGTAACCAAACTGTATCTTCTTATATGGCCTCCAACTCCATTTTTCTTTTCATATATGACCCAACTTCCAGTCAAATTGGCATCATACAGGTACATGACCAAAGTTAGACTGCAAAATTCTTTTTAAAATGCAATTCCTCATCAAAATGCTTCCCATTGCTCATGTGGGGTCTCTGACGAGGCCTATTTTATTCCTTTAAATCATAAATAATATATTTGTATCCAGCTGAGCCCTTCCCCTGCATGGTGCATACAAGCATTCGAGCAACTTATGCAGTTCTGTCTTCCAGCTTGAGTATCCATTCTCTCCGCATTCAATAACCTAAGCTAAATAGTAGACAGCTCCACTGCTACTAACATCTGGAGTTTGCAAATATTTTGTTCTTCCTAGCCAACATTCCATATTGTTTTTATTCTCCTCTAAAACTCCCCCTGGATAAGAAAATCTTGGCGTGGCCATAAATTGAATCAATTCACAAATTTACAATCATTGCTGTAAAACCCCGATTATCCAGGAAGACATTTTGTAACCAAATTGCCTACCTTCTTACATGGTCCCCAGCCCCCTTTTCTTTTTGGACAGGACCCCAACTTCCAGTTAAATTGGCATGAAATTGGCATATAACCATGTTAGCCTGCAAAATACTTTTCAGAACGCATTTCCCCTTGTCCTTCCATTTTACTGGTAGCATATGCTTACAACCACATACATAAACATCTGCATATCCAAGAGGAACAAAAGCTAAAGCGCTCATAAAAAAATTGTGTGTGTGTGTGTGTGTGTGTGTGAGAGAGAGAGAGAGAGAGAGAGAGAGAGCTGACTGAGCACTGGCATCGTTCTGGCTTATAGGGGCTGGGGATTCTCCAATCTGAGGGTGAGCCGCAAAGGCCTCGAGCCAACCATTGACATTTACCTAAAAAATCAAAACTTGAGAGAGCGTGTGCGAGAGAGAGAGAGAGAGAGGAGGGGAGCCAGAGACAGAGAGAGAGAGAGAGCGAGATATACAGACCTTGTTGAACCAGATGTCTTTGGCGGCAGAGAGAGCTTCCTCGAAACTAGAAAACGGAGAGCGCAAGATCATTTCCTTGGCGAATATGGTGCTACCGCAACACGACATGAAATCTCTTTCCTCGAAATCAAAGTATTCCATTGTAGACTGAAAATGGTGGCTTAGCTCTCCAAAGGTCTTATCAGTTTAGCGATTGAAAGTAACTATTGTTTGCAGATTTTACACTTTCGTACCTCACAAACTGAGTATCAGAGCGAAGTAGAAGAACTGAAGAAGAGGAGCCCGATGCGGGAGAAGAGACAGAGGGCAGAGGCAGAGAATGCGCTGCAGAGCAAGAGCGAAATAGAAAAAGAGGAGGGAGACGAAACAGGGGGCAGAAAATGCGCTACCGAGCAAGAAGTAGCAGAAAAGAAGGCAGAATATAATAACCCTTACAGCATACCCGGTGGGACTCGAACCCACAATCGCCTGATTAGAAGTCAGACGCCTTATCCATTAGGCCACGGGTACTCAGTTGTGAAGGCTTTTATATTAAATGAATTAAAAAAATCCTTTTCATGAAAATATGGCTGCTTAAGATACTGAATTAAAGAGATGGTCAATCTCAAAAATTAGAAAAATAAAATTAAAAAATTAAAAGTATAAACTAAAAATTAGAAACCAAAAGCTTATTGGGTTAATATTTATAAAATTAATATAAATTAATTAAAAAAATGCTCATTTTTATCTATAAATCAAATAATATTATCAAAATATGTTTAAAATTATAAAATTACAGATAATACACATTAATTTATTATAATAAAAATAAAATTATTGTAATTATTTTACTTTCATATTTTACTTTACAAAAAAAATTATTCGACATAACAATTGAAAAATAGCAAAAGCATTTTGTAATTGTCTTTAGTACTATTTTTAAAAATTTATGTATATTTTTATTTTAATCATATTTAAATTCTTATGATCATTTCGTTTTGATTTTAATTTAAAAGTGTATAAAATAAATATAATTAAAATAAAAATATACATAAATTTTTAAAAATATTAATAAATAACTTAATCCAAAAAAATATTTCTATATATTAAAATTTCTAACAACAAATTTTCAAAATAGCTTAAAATCATAAAATTTGATTCTTAATTTTTTTGCAAATAACTGAAAATTCGCAACAGAAACATAAACAAAAAAAAAATATAACATAAATAAATGTGTTTTTATAATTTGTTTCTTTACTATGGAGAAACAAAAACAAAAAACATAAAACATCAATGATGTCAAACATATCCTACAATTTCTCTACACTTTTTCTTATATTCCAACAATTTTTCTTTTCGAAGCACTTGAACATGGATTACCAAATTAACCAATTATTTATTGGGCATTTGTTCCAAGAATCATTTCTCAATGGATGTAATATGTGAGTCATTTAATTATTAGTTTTGAGTCTAAAATTTGATATGTCGATAATCTCATCTTTATTGAAAATGAAAAATTCCAACAAAATATAGGAGTTTTATTTTCATCCTCCATCTTATAAAAAATGTATTTTCGTAGGAATCTTACTTTTTGGAATTAAATTGATGTAACTATTTTGATTGATTGAACATTAATTTCATGTGATATCGCATTATTGCACAATTTTATTGCATTTTAAATAAAAATTTATTATATAAATAAAAAGTAATAAAAATTTGAATTTCAAAGTATTATTATTACCTTATAGTAAAATTGTAATAACCCAAGAAATTCTCCCACGCCTCGTCGACAAACACAGGGGATTCATCGACGAGAGTTTTTCAAGATTTCGTCGACGAGAAGATACCGAAAGAGGACTTTGAAAGTCTGAAATTCGTCAACGAGAGTGCAGGTTTGTCGACGAACTTTCTACAGGACTCGTCGACGAGGTGACGTGTCTTGTCGACGAATTCGGCTTCATAAATAGTGAAAATTTGGATTTTTAACATAATTCCAGCGCAAATTACCCTCTCTCTCTCTCTCTTTCAAACGTCTCCCACTCTTTCTCTCTTTGATTCCAGGTCCGTTTCTCGCCGGATTGAAAATCAGAGGTCACCACGACGCTCCTAGTAAAGGTCTCTTCAAGTCCGCCAGAGCTGATAGTTGGAAAAGTTGATTTTGAATTCATCCCAATTTCAGGGTAAATCAATTTATTCGGTATTTGCTTTCCCTACAGTTATAAAAAATATTGTTTGCAAAGAAATACTGATGTTTTGTTATAGGGAATGTCGTTTTCAGGGTGTTGAGTGGAGAATCATGCGGATATAGGGTCAGAGTACAGTAGGGACTTTTCAAAGATAAGGTAAGGGAAATATGCTATGTTAGGCGGTTCTCGAAATGATTTTTCAGTATGAAATATATATGTTTACCAAGTTATTATTCACAACAGAACTTTATACAGTTTATCAATTATGAATAATATGTTTTAAATTACTGTGTGGCTTGAGAATATAGATATAGTACAAAAACATGATTTACAGTATTTTTCAGAGTTATGTTTTACAAAATATACAGACAGTGGATATATTTTATAGCAATTACAAAATATCATGATTATACAATTTTACAGTATCATAACATACAATTTTACAGTTAATCTCAGAAACACAGTTGATATAGATACCGTTTACTACAACGTCATGGTTAATACAATTATTACAAAATCATAGTAAAACAGATAGTTTTATATAGAAATGTATTATATAGTATCAAATCCTAATAGACCATTATAGATGCAATTTACAGAGTACAGTATCATTGCTATATGCAGTATAGAGTACAACCACCTATTCAGATAATACGTGGTAGGTAGGTCGATCGCGCCCACATGTGGACAGACTCCCCATCAGATATGGGTTGAGGAGGGCTAGTCAGACTGACGGAGTATAGTGGTTTATCCTGGTCGGCCAGTCAGGTTACATCCCACCTACAGGCCACACAACCCTATCACGAGGGGTTAAATCATGACATACAGTTATCCATGCAGGGAAATTTTCAGTTATTATTATGTATGTACAGTTTCACAGAAAACAAGGAATATACTTACATGTATTAAAAGTATTATGTATATAAATCTAAAATACAAAAATGTTAAGCAACATGGAAGAAGGGGGGCGGTATATATTACTTTACTGCATTTACAGATTAAGTTGTACATGATTATATAGAAACTGATTTTCATAATATCGTAACTCATTTGCCACACACTAGCAATAGCATACTTCTTCTTATTGAGCGTCGCCTCGTCCCATTACTTTAACATTTTTCAGGTGATCCAAGTAGGCGAGCAATCAGGCTCGCAGATAGAGGAGGTTATGGTTCAGACCTGTCAGTAGAGTGAGTATTTTCCTCTGTTCATGATACTTTGAACTAGTTTATTCATTGATCTTTTCAAAAGTTTTCTTTACTTGTATGTTTTGATTTTCGCTAAGCGTTAGTAAGGCAGTGAAAATCCGTTGGTCAACCCGCTATTGCCAGGAGTGCGTTTAGGGTGGTCCCGGTGCCGTTCCCGATTAGGAAAATTTAAAAACATTCAAACTTTTGAAAACTTAGAAAAGAAGATGGATAAACTAGTTCAAAGTATCATGAACAGAGGAAAATTCTTAAAAGAAGATAAGAATGAACGAATAGAAACAAGCAAAAGAATTGATAAAAAAGAACTACAAATATCACTTGGCAAAATAGAAAGACGTTTATCAAATTGGAATGGTAAGAGCTTACCAAGTCAAGATTCAAATAAAATTTGGAAAATGACTAAACATGAAAGTCAAATTATCAAACATAAAGGATCTCTTGAGAAAGAAGAAGAATATTTTGTTAAAATAATTAACAAATCTATTTCATTAACAACTTGTGAAGCAAGACAACAAAAAAGACTTTTTAGTCTTGAAGATTTAGAATCCCTTAGGTCAAAATATGATAGACTTCATATTGGAATGGTCCAAGTGGGACTATTTCCATTAACCAGAGCAGGGCTTAACAAACCAGTTTGTGTTGTTCTTCGTGATGCTAGGCATCATGAATTCAATGATTCCCTCTTAGGGATGTTAGAATCAAATATTGCTGAAGGTCCAATTTATTTTGAATGCTATCCAAATATTAGGGCAAATCTTAATGATGAATCATTATACAAATTATTAACATTAGACATTCAAACTAAAGGTTATAATATGGATTCAAGAAGTTCAAATCTTGAACTTATTTATCAAATTTATTACAAAGCAACAACTTCAACAAAATTACCAAATTCACTTCAAACAGGTGAAAAAGGAGAAACTCTTATGTTACAAGCCAATTATAATAGAAAATCCTTTGCCTCTCATCCCAAGAAACTTCTATGGAATGAGATTCAGGCTGGGGGAGAGTGGGAGTTTACAAATTTAAACGAAACTGATTACCAAATTACTCCTGAAATACAAAAAACAGTTGCTACAAAAATTATTCAAGACAATGAAGGTAATGTAAAAATTAACTTTCAACCCTTACTCACAAGAAGTCAGAGTCTAGGACAAACTTCTAGACAACCAATTGATTTAGGAAGAAAAAGTATTTCAAGTCTTTATACTTACGAAGAACCAAGTCAAACAAACTTTAAACTCAAAGGTGTTGACTTTGGACCAAAAATACCTCAAGGTTATTATCAAGAAATTCCTGAGTCAAATTCTCCTACAGAATCACAAATCTTAACAGAAGAGCAAAGAAAAAATGTTATGGTTATTAATAAAGAAGAATTTATTCCAAATATGGGAAAAATTGAGAAAGATTACAATCATGAACTAAATGCAAAAAATAGAAAATTATTCCTTAAAAAATATAATAAAGAAGAAAGAGAACAAATTAGAGAAGAATGGTTTAAAAAGATGAATCAAATAAAAGAAGAAATCCCTTTCTTCAAATTTGTCAAAGAAAGACAGACAATTAATGTTATTCAAAATCCAATAAAAAATTGGAAAACTACTGATAATTACTTTGTCAAAGCTGTTCATCCACCAGAAAACTCAATTAAATTTAATTATAAAGGAAACGAAATCTTAGCATCACCTTACAAAGAATCAAAAGGTAAAGGAGAAATTGATCAAATAATTAGTCAAAATAATTATACAAATCAGATGCTTAAATCAATAGCTTCTCAAACAACAAGAATTGAAGAACAGTTAGAGAACCTTACTGAGATAAGAACTTGCAGTACTTACGAAAAAGGAGAATCAAGTAAATCAAAAGAAAAAATAGAAGAACCAATCGAATTTAACATACTTGATCATAATCTTAAGAATTTTAATTTTGACAAACAAAACGAATTGCTTATTAAAAGAATTGACGAATTAGTTAGCCAAACTTCAAACCTAAAAATTAATACAATAACCAAAGAAGATGTCATTAATGCTTTAGAGTCAAATTTTACGGAAGAAACCTTTGACTTAAATAAAATCAAAGATTGGAGAAGTCAAAGTCAAAGAACCTATTATAAAAAGCCTACACCACCAAGTCTTTTATCAGAAGAATCAAATGACTTACTTCCTTAAAGAAATTTTCAAGGAAATGAAATTCATGAATGGAGAATTGATGGTCTTACTGAACATCAACTTCATTCCTTTTTACATCAAATGGCCATGGCAGCAACTGCCTACAAACTACATTCACATAAAGCTTCAGAGGAACAGATTGTTTCTCTTCTTACTCATGGATTCACCGGAACACTTAAAGAATGGTGGGATCACTATCTTACTCCTTTTGAAAAAAGACAAATTTACGAATCAAAGAAAGTTAAAGAAGAAAACGGAATCGCTACACAAGAAAGCGATGCCGTTGCAGCTTTAATTTGGTCAATCTTTAGACAATTCATAGGAAAGAAATTAAAAAGACAAATGCTAAATCTAATTATCAACAGTAGTTCAGAAGATTCAGAAACCACTTATTCAAGCTCATTTGAAAAAGAATATATTAATGAAATAAATTCAAGTTCTGAATTATCATCTAACACTTCTTCAGAAGAATCTTGTCAAGAAGATTTAGGATTTTGTTCATGCAATAGATGTTCAAAATCTGTTAATGTTATTTCAAAAACAAATGAAATTATTCTAGAAATGATTGAACATATTCAAGAACCAGAAATTAAGAATAAATACTTACAAAAATTAAAAAGAAATTTAGAAAAAGATAAACTTCCCAAAATTAGTGAAGGTTATAATTTAGAAGAAATAATTAACAAATTTAAAACTAAAGAATTACCAAAAGAAAATTTAACCATACAAGATTTACAAAGAGAAGTAAATCAAACTAAAGAAGAAATCAAAAAGTTAAAAGAACAAGGTGAAGAATTTAAACAAGAAATGTTTAATTTAAATTCAAAACTTGAAAAAATTAACAATAAAGGAAAAGAAAAGATCATTTTAGAAGATGAAGATGATTTTCAAATTAATCAAGGATTTCTTAATTATTTATCAAAGGTTAACATTCACAAATGGTATTCTAACGTTAAAATTGTAATTAACAAAGATTTTATTCTTAAAGGTTGTGCCCTTCTTGACACAGGTGCAGATCTTAACTGCATTCAAGAAGGTCTTATTCCTACTTGTTATTTTGAAAAAACAAAAATTCAATTATTCAGTGCAACAAACTCCACGCTCAAAATACAATACAAAATTTCTAATGCTCATATTTGTAAAGATAACATTTGTCTCAAAACTACTTTTGTACTTGTTAAAAATATGCAACAAGAAATTATTCTTGGAACCCCTTTCTTCACAATGATTTATCCTTTTACGGTTAATGAAAAGGGAATTTTTACTTCCATTTGTAATCAAGAAATTACGTTTGAATTTATTGATAAAATGCATGAAAAAGAAATCAATACTCTCAAAGACTTAGGAACAAGTAAAATTAATCTTATTCAAAATAAACAAAAACATATTAAATCATTATCTAGAGAAATTTATCATAAAAAGACTGAAGAACAAATTCAAGCTCCAGAAGTCAAAAGGCAAATAAGTTTATTACAAGAAAAACTTGAAAAAGAAGTTTGTTCAGATTTACCAAATGCCTTTTGGAATAGAAAAAATCATTCTGTCAAATTACCTTATGCAAGAGATTTTAATGACGATAAAATACCTACAAAAGCTAGACCAATTCAAATGAATAAAGAATTACTTGAGTATTGTAAGAAAGAAATACAAGAATTACTTAACAAAAAACTTATTAGAAGAAGTAAATCTCCTTGGAGCTGCGCAGCCTTCTATGTTCAGAATCAAGCTGAAATAGAGAGGGGTGCTCCAAGACTTGTTATCAATTACAAACCCTTAAACAAAGCCTTACAATGGATTAGGTATCCTATACCTAATAAAAGAGATTTACTCAACAGACTTAATACTGCTGTTATTTATTCAAAATTTGACATGAAATCGGGATTTTGGCAAATACAAATTGCTGAAGAAGACAAGTATAAGACTGCATTCACAGTACCATTCGGACACTACGAATGGAATGTAATGCCATTCGGTCTTAAAAATGCTCCTTCAGAGTTCCAAAATATTATGAATGAAATTTTTAACAAATATACAAATTTTACTATTGTATACATTGACGACGTCCTTGTATACTCAGAGTCAATTAGTCAACACTTCAAACATCTTAACATATTTTATAATATTGTTAAGAAAAATGGTTTAGTTGTCTCTAAACCAAAGATTAAATTATTCCAAACCAATATTAGGTTTCTTGGACATCAAATTTACCAAAATAAAATTACTCCTATTCAAAGATCATTGGAATTTGCTGAAAAATTTCCAAATGAAATCACTAATAAGAATCAATTACAAAGATTTTTAGGATGTCTCAATTACGTCTCAGACTTTATTCCAAATCTTAGAATTCTAATTAAACCTTTATTTAAAAGACTTAAGAAAAACCCCCCAAATTGGAATGAAGAATGTACTCAAATTGTTATTAAAGTCAAAACCCTTGTCAAAAATTTACCATGTCTTAGTCTTCCAGACCCAGAAGCATTTATGATCGTAGAGACAGATGCCTCTAACGAAGGATTTGGAGGTATACTTAAGCAAAGAATTAATTCAAAAGAAACTTTGGTGAGATTTCATTCAGGAGCCTGGTCAGGTCCTCAAGTCAATTATTCCACAATTAAAAAGGAAATGCTTTCAATTGTTTTATGTATTCAAAAGTTTCAAGATGATCTTATCAATAAAGAATTTTTACTACGAATTGATTGTGCCAGTGCAAAAAATATTATTGAAAAAGATGTTAAAAATCTTGTTTCAAAACAAATTTTTGCAAGATGGCAAGCCATCCTCTCAGTTTTTGACTTCAAAATTGATTTTATTAAAGGAAATGCAAATTCAATTCCAGATTTTTTAACAAGAGAATTTTTACAGGGTAATTATGGCAAGAAGGCAAGTTGCTAGTGACTTTTATTCAAAAGCCTCTTCTTCAAAAGCCTCAGACATTGCTTTAACAAATAGATTCTCCCCACTGGAGAGTCTTCCAAAACCTTCAAACCCAAGTTTCAAAGATGTTATTGAGGGAAAAGCTTCTTCCCAATCATCCACTTCATCAAAAGGTCCTCCAAAAGGATATTTTACCAAAAATATTTATGAAGATTTATTTCCGGTAGAACCTGAGTGGGATGCCGTTCAACCTTTTGAAGTTATCAAAAAATGTTTCTTCAGAGGATGTCATTTTGACACTCCTGATATTATCAAAGACAGAAGATTTTACGAATTAATTCTTATTGAAACCAACTCTGTTATCATTGATTATACTTATGATCTTCAAGAACCTCAAAAAATAAATTTTTCAAAAATCAAAATTTTGAAGGTCATTACTCCAGGAGTTTGGGGACAATATCCTCGAGCGTCAAAAGAATTTAAAGGAGTCTTTATTCCTCAAACTTATGACTATCGAGATTATCAAAATGCCTGGTACTATGTTTTTTATATCAGAAATTTTACTCACTCTTGGTTTGTGCATTTTGACCAAAAAATTATCAAAACCTTCCCAAAATGGTTTTTAACCTGGTTCTCTTATTTTGGTGCCGAAACTGGTATTTTCCCAAAAGAAATTAAAAATGATTTTGATTTATTCAAAAAAAATTTTAAGCTTCCTCTTGACTATTCAAAGGGTCGCTGTGAAGAAGCTGCCAGCCTCATGTTCTTCTGCTCATTATTCATGATCACTTGGAGCTTTTGCTGGGACTATTTTATTGTCTCTCCAGAAGATAGTTCATTCGGGCATTCAAGAACTTTACGAAGAATTTTTAAAATTCGTTGGTGGGACAAATTTATTATGCCAGAAGGTAAGGTTCGCGCCTGGCTTTCAAAATCTTCAAGCCCAGAACCAGTTACTCAAAGTCAGAAAAAGAAGATTATCATTGATGAAAAAGACGATACTATGTCAACAGTATCACTTTCTTCAAGGAAGTCAAAGTCTTCGGCAAAAGCAAAGTTACTCAAGATTATTGCCCAGCTTGCCTCTGACGAGTCCGGATCCGAACCCGACTCACCTCAGGCTCCGAACTTCAATTTGCTTGGATCCAACATTGAATCTTGGTACAAGTTCATGAATGATCCAGATGAAGACTGTTCCAAATAATTATCAAGATTTTTTTTTGAAGGACAAGCCATCCTGTCACCCTTCTTGAGATGCTTATCAAATCAGTTATCGTCTTGGCATGCGTGGCAGAACAGTCTGCCATTTTACTATTGTAAATTATGAGTGAGGAGTGTTTTTACACCTGTCCATCTTTCGGCCAGGGTTGTAATTATTTTACGATATTTTATTTAAAGGTGGTGGGCCTCCCACACAAATGCAGCCGTCCATGTGCTGTCACCTTTATTTAAAATTTTCGTCGTCTTGTGTCGGCTCGACAGTCTGTAAGGTTTCCGCGTGACTTTTGAGTGGTCGATGGGGCCCAATGAGCACCCGCACTCATTTCCCCGGATTCCAAATTGTGTGAAGTCCGAGCCTGTCTTTCTTTAAATAAGGGGTTCAGCCTAGGTTGTTCCTCGCACCAAGTTGAGGGTTTAATTTCTCCTAGAGAAAGCCTGAGTCTTCGAGCTCCACTCAACTTCTCTCTTCTCCCATCCCTCTCCTTTCTGTAAGTCCTTCTTAACAAAAAATTAATAAAATTTGAGATATTTATTCAATCATTTTACTTTCATTCAAATAAGTATGCTCTGCACTTGCGGCCTTGACCGATCTTGTGCATCAGAAAAACTGCTGCTTTAAATTTACTCATATTCTCAAGATTGCTACAAGGTTTTTGGGTCGGATATTCGTGTCTGATTCCAAAGTAATAGCAGGTTCGCAAGAACTCATTAGTCATCCTTGAAATCTGAGAAGAACTGCTTTCAAATTATGATGCTTATGTCCTTTTGCTTGTCAATCGTTTAAACTTTCCTTGTTTTAAGAGTGATCTGCTGATATTGGTAGGTAGGTCGATCGTGCCCACATGTGGACAGACTCCCCATCAGATATGGGTTGAGGAGGGCTAGTCAGACTGACGGAGTATAGTGGTTTATCCTGGTCGGCCAGTCAGGTTACATCCCACCTACAGGCCACACAACCCTATCACGAGGGGTTAAATCATGACATACAGTTATCCATGCAGGGAAATTTTCAGTTATTATTATGTATGTACAGTTTCACAGAAAACAAGGAATATACTTACATGTATTAAAAGTATTATGTATATAAATCTAAAATACAAAAATGTTAAGCAACATGGAAGAAGGGGGGCGGTATATATTACTTTACTGCATTTACAGATTAAGTTGTACATGATTATATAGAAACTGATTTTCATAATATCGTAACTCATTTGCCACACACTAGCAATAGCATACTTCTTCTTATTGAGCGTCGCCTCGTCCCATTACTTTAACATTTTTCAGGTGATCCAAGTAGGCGAGCAATCAGGCTCGCAGATAGAGGAGGTTATGGTTCAGACCTGTCAGTAGAGTGAGTATTTTAGGAAGGTTACTCAGTTGAGGGTATTTTGGGAAACAGACATATATGTATATTTTGGGAACACTGTAGCTCTCTAGTATTGTACATATTTATATATGGGTGGTGGTTATGTGATTTTAGCTTCTTGTTGTTTAGGTTGATGGTTTGGTTTAATCTAGTAGGTATCAGAGCATTATAAATTTCGTAGTATAAAAAAAAAAGAACTGGAAAATAAATTGCAGGTCATTACAAAAATAGTATGATGGTTAACATTTTGAACTACAGTGCACTCATTTAGTCCAATAAATTTAATTATTAAGTGTAAAAATGTTCTAATCTATGATGGTTTTAATTAGTTACACAAATCTCTGTAGTTTTTATGTTGAAAATATAATTACTCTTCATATATTAATTATTTAAAGATATTGTGGTTATCTTCTTAAGAATCTCAAGTTGACCCAAAAATAATATGGCATCCAATGTGGGTTTATTTAGGTGTCTAAACTATATCAAAATAGGGTAAAGACTCTTAGCATGTGTTTACATCCCACTATTTGAATAGTATTGGCTAAGGAGAGGAGATTTAACCCTTTATTGTGGTATAGGGCTACTCCAACCAACTCTTGGCCAACTCAAGTTGAAAAGCAAAAACTCAAATATTCAAATCTAGTGTAGATCTTTTCAAAATTAAGTTGGAGCAGTTCCGACAATTTGGAGACTTTTCAGGATTGATTCAAGTCACATATGTCATCAAGTCAATTTGAAGTCGATCATTGAATAGATTATGGAAATCACTAGTGTCAAACAGATTATGGAGATCACCAAGCATTGATGCAATATTGATTAGAGGCAAATTAGTGAGCTTATGGTTGAAATTGATGATGTTTATTTGAAGTCGTATTTTGTGGCTTAACTTTGAGTGAATTGTCAAGCATATTATGGAGACATTTTTATTTGTCAAATATTCAAGCAATTCAATAGTGCTCCAAATAAAACATTGGGACATGATAGTAATCAAAGCTAGTCTAAGAAAAAGGTGATTGAAGTGGAAAATATCACCAAAAATCTTAATTTTAAGCAAACCAAAAAAGAAGTTTGCAATGAAAATCAAGAATATAATTCATCATAGGACCTAGTGTTTCTCGTTTATTTTAGAAGATATTATGGCGTCACTTATTTAAACATGATTTATTTAATATTTCAACAATTTTAAGTAAGATTATAAAAGAACATTTCACTCACAATTTTACCCTAATGATTTTCTATAAACATATTTAAAATCTAAGTCTTAAAAAATGCTAAAAAAAAATTGGAATAGATAATTTTTTCTTAAAGAAAATGAGTTACATAATGGATCATCGACCCCATCCAATTCAACTCGTGACGCCCCGATTTTTTCGTACAATTTTTTTTTTCACTAATAATTAAATAAATTTATATTCACTCTTTATCCACAACACTCACAAATCGGCCATGTCAACAACCCTACCACCATTCATACGACCCAACCCATATTGGGTACAGGGTAAAAAGTCATTTCATTATTACAACCTAATAGCGGAAGACAGTATAATTACATTATCCAGAATACAATACCTAGAATATCTACACACATATATACATCACCATCACAAACTCAAATCAACCCAACTCTAGGGGAAATTACACATCCCCTAATCCAAAAACTCACCCTGTATGTCAGGGTCCCGGCTCCCTATAATCACGGAGCTCTATCACCTGGTCTATCCTTGTTCCCTAAAAAATTAAGATAATTTGGGTGAGACACATCTCAGTAAGAAGGAATAAATTATTTATAGTGTGTGGCCAAATGAGTTCAGTTATAACATATTTTACTTTTCAAAACAACATTTCATCTGAGAAAAATGCACTGACATATATATTCACATACTCATATAGATATACAACATGAGCTTTTATAAGCTTTAAAATCATTTCTCAATTTTATTCATCCCCAACACTTATAATTACTCGCGAAGTTCCTGAGAATAGGGAAGATTGCCCACCCATACAGGTAGTTTTCCTCTGCCGTAACACATTATGTAGCAAAAAATGGCCACATCTTATACTTATCAAGGCACTCACCTTACCTAGTAAGCCCTCAGGCAGAGAGTTCACTTCGCCTCAATTATTTATTTTATAAAACACACTCTCTTCCATTTCTCATAATCATTTCCCATTTTAACTCATTACATGTCTATGTATACATAAATTCACATTTATGTACCTTACATATTACATTAAATAACATAATTCTAATTCTTAACAAATTCACGATTTCCATACTGAGCATACCTCCCCAACGGCATCAATAGGAACTTCACACACACACACAATCTTCATACTAAGCATACGTCCCCAACGACATCAGTAGGAGCTTCACATACACACACAGTCTCCATACTGAGCATATCTCCCCAACGACATCAGTAGGAGCTTCACACACACACACAGTCTCCATACTGAGCATACCTCCCCAACGGCATCAGTAGGAACTTCACACACACACACGGTCTCCATACTGAGCATACCTCCCCAATGGCATCAGTAGGAAAGGAATACCACCCACCCGTAACTATTGTGCGGTATTGGCATATCATCAATCATATTTCAATATATCTTAATTCAATTTAATATAAATATTCTCATAATTTTCTGTGCATATTTCATCATCTCATAATAATATATATCATGTTTCACATATTTCCACATTTCCCAAAATACTCATATCAGCAATTTGTACAAACTCATTTTTCATGCAAATAATTTCTACTCACGTATAAATATCACATCAATCATTCTCATTTCAATATTTTCTTACAAAATACACATCATTATATTTCACATTTTTCAACACATGTCATGTGCCACACAATTTTCATCTAATACTCATAATGTGTTAATTTCACACTACAAAACATCACAATTTAATATTACTCAAATGACACACAATTTATCTGATATTTATATCATAATAATTTCCATACCCAAATACAATATGCTCATTTTCATATATTAATTCAAACGGTAATTCTAAAATACTGCTATAATTTATTCCTCTTACCTGGCTTACTGAGAGACTCGTTAACACCCAGATTCTACGCCCTTGGCGCCCGAAACTCAAATCTTGAAATTCACATTTTTCCTAAATTAATTAACTCATTTCCCCCTAAAACAATACTCAACTAACCTTCCCTAAACTCCATATACCCCAAATTATTATTTAAACTATTATTTAACACCCCTACTTAATTTTTAAAATTTTTCCTGCAGGTCCCAAAATTACACTTGCGATGCTCACCTAGGCACTAAATTCTGAAAATTCTACTTCAACTCCAAATGCTCAACATTTTAGTATTTCCAAATTAATCATAATTAATTAAAAATAAGCCCCTTAATGTACCCTAAATTTGGGGTTTTGCCCACGACGATCCTACGAGAATTTCGTCCCACTAGACTTATAGAGAATCATCCCTAAATTCTCGTAGGGTGCGCACACGTGATCCCAAGAATCTGTACTCTTGTCCCTCTGGAGGTCTGAATACTACCACTCTCTGATAGCAATCAATGCTAGCATAGTGGCCAGCTAGCTAATTCATACCCAAGATTATCTCAAACTCATGCATGTCTAGAACCACCAGATTAGATAACAAAGACCTCCCCTGAATAACCACTGGACAGTCCTTGAGTACCTTTCTACATATCCTTACAGCCCCAGTCGACGTAGTAATAGACAAACTAATATCTAACTGCTGAGGCTCAAACCTACACAACTTCACATATTCTCAGGCGATAAAAGAATGAGTCGCCCCATAATCAAACAAGACAGTAGCTTTAAATGACAGTATTGAAACAATACCAGTCACCACATCTCTCGCCGCCTCAGCATCTCCCGATGTCAGTGCATAAACTTGTGTCGGGGCAGTATTCCTCTACTTTCCACCTCAAGGTGCCTGATAACCTCCTCTATATGGTCGAAGAGCAGCCGCTACCACTAGTGGTGCCTGACAGTTCCTCGCAAAATGCCCAGGCTAGTGGCAGTAGAGACTCAAAAAATTAAAATGATTAAAATAATTAGAAAAAAATAAATAAAATAACAGATAAATAAATAAAAGGAATGGAGTGGGAAAAAGAAGAACAAAAAAATAAAATTAAAGAAATTAAATTAAATTAAAGTTAATTAAATAATTAGTTATTAAATTAAACATTTTTACATTGGATTAAAAAAAAAAAACTAATTAGAATGATATATATATATATATATATATAAGTAAGTTATTATAATATATATATATATTTTTTATATAAAGTAAAGAGGGAAGAAGAAGAAGAAAGAGTCAAAACATAACGCCCCCCCCCCCCTGAACTTCAGTCTTGCATGCTCAGCCATCTCCGTCTCCGTCTCTCTCCTTCTCTCAATTTTTCGATGAGTTTGCGGCGGATCGGGAAATGGAAGATGCCGTTGGATTCTTGGTTTCGCTGTCGAAATTTCTACTGGAGCAGATTTTTCATGGGAACGGCTTAGGCACTGCTATTGGGAAAAGGTAATTTTTCCTCATTTTTTTAATTTTGCTGTTAATATGCGGTTAAATCGAAGATCGGGTACCACCGCGTGGTCCTAATCAAGGTTGTCGTCATTTTGGTGTAGATAAACTTCCAATTGGGGTTTTCTGGGCCGTACTCCAAAGCGAAAGTGAGATTTGGAAATTTTGGCTAAATTTAAGGAGATAATTATTTATTGGGTATTTAAGGGTCTGGGAAGTATTAAATAAATATTTTATTTAGGATTAATTTAATGGAAGTAGGATTTTTGATTCAGGGTCTAGGTGAGCGCCGCAGGTATTTTTCGGAGTCCCTATTGGCATAGTTCAAGAAACTAGGTAAGGGAAAATTATATATTAAATCAGATTTTATGAAATTAAAAAACAATAGTTTATGTTATATTATATGTATGTTTTGGTGTGAATTATTAAAATGTCATCCATGAAATTTATGTTTTCTGAGCCTAGAATTTTCGATATAGTTATGTATATGGGAAAGTGAACGAATGAAAGTGAAAAGAATTTGCTGATGAATTAAATAAGAAATGAAATGTATTTTGAGCATATAAATGTTTAATGTGGGTTGACTTATTTTATAAGAAATATGTATGAATTTTATTATTAAATTGTGTGGCATGAGAATCTGTGCAAATTATATGTTAAATGTATGAAATGCAAGCTAAGTAAGTAAAGTAATGAGAATAAAATATGATATGGATAATATTGCCTGTGTATGTTAAATGCAACCATGTAAAGGTACGACAGCTAAAAGTCAGGTTAGTAGATTCTAGCGCACTTCTATGTGGACTAACTATAGTAGATTCTAGCGCATTTCTATGTGGACTAACAAATGACGGCTAAAGAGTGGTTGTAGTACAAAGAAATGAAATGAAAATGTTATGAAATGAAATGACAATGGAATGACAATGCAATGGAATGACAATGTAATGAAATGAATTGTGAAACGTGAAAAATACAAATGGGAAAGAGTCACTTAAAGTGAAACACAAGGAAATGTTAAGTTATGAACATGAAAGAATGTGAATGATTGAATAACGATGGAAAGAATAATGTATTATGATATTAGAAGTATCTATGTATATAAAACATGTTACGATTGGGCAAGGCGTATCTTTTGCTTGAGGGCTTGCTGATTAAGGCGAGTGCACTAGTAGTTACAGATGCGGCAGTAGCCGCAAAACATACTAGGACAGAGGGAACCTACTTGTATGAGCGGGTAGATTTCCCTATCCTTAGGGTCTTCACCGATAAACTTTTGTATGAACTATGTGAGTACGAGATCAATTTATCACTTAAGGGCTTACTGAGTAAGGTGAGTGCCCTGGTATGCTTTAGATGCGACCTTTGGGTTGCCTAAATATCATAGCAAAGGGGTGCTACTTGTATGGGCGGGTAATCACCCCTATCCTTGGGTAATCTCGTGGGTTAAACATTTGCATGTGTTTGAATAGGATCAGAGAATGATTTTAGAAATTGTGTTAACGATTTTTAAATGTTAAATATTATGCTGATTATAAACTCATGTTGGCCACACACTGTTTTAATATATTGTTTCTTCCCTTACTGAGATGTGTCTCACCCGAATATGAATTTATTTTTTTTCAGGATTTCCTTGAGATCGAGCTTTGAGAGCTCGAGGTTTTTATAGCATTATTAGGAAATAGAAAAAGAAAATGGTATATTTCTATGTTAATTTTGAGGAATGTAAATATTTATGTTTTATGCCTTTATGTTTTAAGGCTATTGAGTAAGGAATGATTGTGAAAATACTGAATTGTTTTGGGAGTTATGTATTTATGGAAATGCAGGTGATGAATGGATAATATGGATTATAGTTAGAATTAGTAAACTCTGGTATATGTTATATGGAGATTATGATTATATTTTCTGCTGCATATGTTATGGATTATGATTTATCTGGATTTTACCGGGTATAATGCGTCGGACCCAGGTTTAAGGGTTCGGGGTGTTACACACTGATAGTAGACAACCTCCCTAGCTCGACACTCTCCTTGGTGCCTCCTCAAAAACCTGGGACAAGGAGGGAGCATCTGTCTACCCTGTATTGCTCGCTCTCCTCCTCCCTGTCATCGTCCTCCTCTGCTATCATATCTCCTCTACGACCCTCGACTAGACCCTGCCTGAAAACTTCCTCTAGCTCTGTGCTGTTGCGCCTCTTTGTATGCTGCTCTCAATCACCGCAGCCCTATCCACTATCTCTGAGAAGGTTTGAGCTTGGAAGCCTACCACCTGCTCATACATATTCTGCCTCAGGCCCTCCTCAAACTTCCTCGCCTTCCTCTCCTTATTTAGCACCATATACGGGGCAAATCGGGACAACTCAACAAACCTCACTGCATACTGCTGCACCGTCATAGACCCCTGTGTCAAATACAGAAACTCTAACATCTTTGTACTCCTGACCGTAGCGGGAAAGTACCGCTCGAAGAAAATCTCCCTAAAGCGACTCCACGTCATCGCTATAGGGACAAGCCTCTACTCCTCAAGTAATCTTACTGACCTCCACCAGCGCTTTGCTTCCCCGATCAATTTAAACGTGGCAAATAACACCCTCTGCTCATCTGTACATGAGAGGACTTCTAGTACATCCTCTATGTCCTAAACCCAGTTCTCTACTACTAGTGGGTCCACTCCTCCAGTAAAAGACGGGGTCGCATATGCGTGAACTGCTCGATCGTGCAGCTTTGCTCCCCCGAGCTCCTAGCCATCTTAGCCATCACCTACTGAGTGATGCTACGCAACATTGCGTCAGGGTCTCCACCACCCATACTAGAAGGTCTTACTCCATCACCTCCCGCACTCGTGTTACTATTCCCCGAATCCATCCCACGAAGGATACAACCAATCTCAGCATACAAATACTATCACACAACCCATACACCGCCATACCCCATAAATTGTTCTTCTATCCACATCCTTAATCCCCATTTAAGATTCACCCCTACCACTCAGAAACAATACGCAATGGTAGTATCTATGGTTTTCCCGAAATCGTCACTCCAGGAAAAACACAAAAACAACCCCGGTACTCCTGCCTCTAGGCCGCAAGATAGAATCATAAATTCTCACCTCATCCTCGAACAACCACTAACTCACATTTTAGTTTACCCATCACCTATCTTCCTCAAAATCCACTCGTATACTCTGGTATTGTATTCCGCTGTCTACTAAAGTCTACAGACCTAGCAACCTAGGCTCTGATACCAAACAGTGACGCCCCAATTTTTTCGTACAAATTTTTTTTCACTAATAAATAAATAAATTTATATTCACTCTTCATCCACAACACTCACAAATCGGCCGCGTCAACAAACCTACAACCATTCATACGACCCGATCTGCATTGGGTATCGGGTAAAAAGTCATTTCATTATTACAACCTAACAGCGGAAGACAGTATAATTACATTATCCATAATACAATACCCAAAATATCTACACACACATATATACATCACCATCACAAACTCAAATCAACCCAACTCTAGGGGAAATTACACATCCCCTAATCCAAAAACTCACCTTGTATGTCAAGGTCCCAGCTCCCTATGATCACAGAGCTCTATCATCTGATTTATCCCTATTCCCTGAAAAGTTTAGATTATTTGGGTGAGACACATCTCAATAAGAAGGAATAAATTATTTACAGTGTGTGGTCAAATGAGTTCAGTTATAACATATTTTACTTTTCAAAACAACATTTCATCTGAGAAAAATGCACTGACATATATATATTCACATAGTCATATAGATATACAACATGAGCTTTTATAAGCTTTAAAATCATTTCTCAAGTTTATTCATTTCCAACACTCATAATTACTTGCGAAGTTCCCGTAAATAGGGAAGATTGCCTGCCCTACCTTACGAGCGGATGAGATAAAAAACTTCACTATTTCAGGATGAATTATAAGATGATTTAGAACTGGTCCTTATATAAAAAAACTCCGATTTTGTACAAGATATCTCTTTTCTCTTTATCTCTTATATTTTTTTTCTATATACCCTACTTACTTTCAGCATATAATGTGTATTTCAAATACAAGGGATAAACTACCCTTTTATAAGATAATATGGATAATAAGATATTTATTGAAGTAAAAAATTAAAATGATGAAATATTGGGTGACATACATATTTTTCATTAATTGAAATATATTTTTTATTGATCAAAGAGCGCTCCCTTGTAGATGTCATATTTTCGTAGCCAGCTGTTGTGGTGTTTCCAAGCTCAGTATTCTTCTGTGTTGCTTGGAGTTTAGAGATGGACACAATAGTCAAAGGTCGAAAGAGAGAAGTTTTTTCCCATTTTATTATTATTTTATAATAATATATTAAATAATATCCTATTTGGGAAAATTATTCCCAAAATGACGCTTATGTAATCTCGTTGAGATTTGAACGACAAGAGGCATTGTTGGCCTGGTAGTATGTCTAGAGGGGGGGTGAATAGACTTTCTTCAGTGATGTGTTTACTTTCTACAAACATATGAATCTTACCAAGAGCAAGTGCATTAAATTGTCGTGTAAAAGGAAATGTAGAAAATCACAATAACAATATAAATGAGATAAGAGAGAAGAAAAGCTTAACACATTGATATTTACGTGGTTCGGCACCCCGCCTACGTCCACGCCTTGAGACCAACTCAAGGATTCCAAAAATCCACTAAAATCCTCCTTCGGGCGGAGAAACCAATATACACCAACTCACAAAGAGCTTTAACAAGGTGCTCACTTAGAGACACCCAAAAACAGCTCACAAAGAGCCTTTGTTTACAAAAAGGTAGATGAAGATTAAATGTAAGCTTGAATACTCCCTTGAGGTAGTTAAACCAATAAAATCCTTACTCAATATCCTCTGTCAATAGAGTGAATGCAAAACTAAGAGTAGCAAGAAGAGGGCAAGTGAGTTTGTGAGTAAACCCTAGAGATGACAACACCAAAGAATGATCTTCTTTCAATATATTTTCTCTAGTTAAGAAGTAAATGCTATTTACTCCTATTTATACATTAAATGGGCGAGAGCAACGCTGGAGAGCCGTTGGGCATTTATGAATGTAAGACAAAATTCAAAAATAGTCATTCGCAGCATTTATTGTTCATTGCTGCCCGATGTTCGTCGATGAAGCCCTGTGTTCGTCGACGAGCTCTTCAGCAATTTCGTTGACGAAGCCCTGTGTTCCTCGACGAGTTGCTGGTTCTGAATTCAGGTACCTCTCGGTATATTTTCGTCGACGAGTCCTTCATGTAATTCGTCGACGACGCCCTGTGTTCATCGACGAGTTGTGGATCTGAATTCAGATGCCCCTCGGTATCTTTTCGTCGACGAGAACCTTGTGTTTGTCGACGAAGTTTGAACTAAACTCGTCGACGAAGCCCTGTGTTCGTCGACGAGATCCACCTTCTTCAAATTTTGTCCTTTTAAGTTTCTAAGAGGGTTCTTGTCTGTTTGGGGGGTTTCTTTATACACTTTAAAATGAGTTTACTAGTATTTTTGTTGTGTGTGTATGATACGCCCCTTTCTTGCTCTTAGTATTGAGTTTCACTTTATGTACAAGATATTTACAAGATGATATCTCTCTTATTTTACACACTCAATTTTCAAATGATTTTTGTACATTTGTTGTATTGTTCATGAATGCTTTAAGAGACTTGTGCTTCTGGTCATGACATGAGTTGCTTTGACTGTTTGTTGGTTCAGATGCCATGCTGTATACCCGAAACATATCTTAGAACAACGTTAGTGACCTTGAGAGCAGCTAATGGGTTGATAACATCAAAACATAGTGGGAATGAAAGACCTTTAACTATTTGGTCTAACAGGCATTCCTTGTGTAACGTCCTCAAAATTCTTATATATATAATAATAATAATAATAATAATAAATTACTCCAACACTTGCATGTAATGGGCATTCCTATGCAACGGAAAAACATAGATCACATATACTTGTATATAGAATACCAGAATTCAGTATTTTCAACCATAGAAGCCACCACCATACAAAATAAACCCCTCCAACATCATCTACCTCAAAAATACAAAACCCTACACAAAACTCACCCTCTGAACCAGGGTAATCAAAATACTCTTTATTCGCGAGCCTAATTTGCTCGCCTAGCTGGCTCACCTGAAAAATGGTAAAGTAATGGGGTGAGTCGACGCTCAGTAAGTGGAAATATGCTATTACTAGTGTGTGACAGCTAAGTTAAGAATACTGTTTAAATAACAATTGAACTGTAGTACAATAATAAATTTGTAAAGCATATATATTTCTTTTCACAATTTAAAATATAACTGTATCATCTGAGTTTTCTATTTTTCTTACTGCTAATATCATACTATACTCATCATATACTGTAAAGTTGTATACATATACATAACTGTGTTTTATCTCCGAAACTTTGTATGTCATGATTTGACCCCTTGTGACAGGGTTGTGCGGCTCGTAGGCGGGACTTAATATGGTCGGCCCTCTAGATCAGTCAATATACTGGCTACTACCTCGTCAAACCGGCCCCCTCCACCCAGTGAACTGGGGAGCTGCATACTCTCCGAGCACGGTCGACGGTACCCACACACTATTTGTGTCACGCCCCGAACCCTGAAATGGAACCCAGGGGTGAATTTAGTAACCTAACCTATCTCTGTATCAATATAAAACATACATGATACCATATACAAAAGGGTCCGACCCCGTGGGGTAACGGATGCCCTATATACATACATACAATACATGTCCATACTTATTAATATACGCAGCGGAAAAGGGTATTTCTTTACATCAAACTGCACCATACCAGAGTCTATACCATACAAGGTTAAACATTCCCACAAGACTATACATACTATGGGTGTCCACAAAATCTATCATGACAACCCGGTTACAAAACTCGTACCTATCAGGTACTAACAGTAGATAAATACACCCCTAGCTTCCAGATGCTAGGATGCTAGTTTCGGCTACCCGAAGGACCTGAAAACATTTGTATATATTCGGGGTGAGACACCTCTCAGTAAGGGAGAAAACATGTTATATCAGTGTGTGGCATACCAGTGTCATTTTCATACTTCATAACACATACATACGATACAGTTTAAAACACATACGTACAGTTTCAAAACAAGTTCCATACATTTCCATACAAATCCATACAGTTCCAGTATTTCCACAAAATCCATTCCAGTTCATACGATACTCAAATACATACATACATACATATGGTTAGTGTCGTCACACTACTCACAACTGCACAAGTCACCTAGTCTCACAGCGATTACGTTCCAACACATTAAACTACGAAGGTTTCCGACTCAGGCCCAATAGTGAATCCATTGCTACATATGCAACTACACAAGGTCACCTGGTCTAACCCCGATTACATTACCATGTGCAAACTACGCTGCGTCAACCTAGGCCCACTGTGGTTCGTTGCTACATTCGGTGACCAGGCGAATCATATTGGTGATATTTCGCACCCCGGATATAAAGCCGGCCACTCTTGCCCATGGTAGTTAGCCGTTACAGGGCACAGCGTATGGTAGTTAGCTGCCCCTAGCAGATTTTCACAAAACCTAGAATCACTTTGGAACTCACGTCCCTATACATTTCAGCGTACGGTAATAAGCCGCCACATAGCTGTTTTTCATAATATCTGGAACAACATACAAACATACAGACATACCACACTTATTTGGTTTACGGCAAATCATATTGTTTACAAGTTCAAGTAGACAGTTTATGCAAATATGGATTACGGTCACCTTAATAATACAGTTTAAACAACATAAACAGTTTTACAATCAAATAAGAGATGATACCCGAAATCCCTAATTTTCCCGAAACTATAACCCAAAAATCCCGTGTTTTTACTTAATAGATTTCCCCAAATAAGTAGTCAAAACATACATACGATCGTAGCCTACAGGCTTACCGATCATGATTTCAAAAACGAACTGATATAAACAGAATCCCCTTACCTCAACCCGAAACCGAACCACAAACTCTATGGCCCTCAAAACTACGAACCGAGACTCCAAAATATACAAACCACAATACTAAACATGCTTATAATCCATACTACTACACATATACCGAATCAAGAACAAAAACCGAGCCTTACCTCGATTTTGGCCCGAAACCCGAAAATGCTCGAACCGAGATTCTGATCCACAGAAGTTGTAGAGAATCCCTCCACGATCCTCGTGGTAACCTCAGATTTCCGATTCTATTAACGACCGGCTAGGAAATCTAGAGAGAGAGAGAGAGAAAGAGAGAGAGTAGAGAGAGAGTAGAGAAACTTAGTGAAGAAGAAAAGTAATTTTCCTTTTATACCCCCTTTGACCCGCCCGGTTTTCGTCGACGAAAAGTACCTTCGTCGACGAAAAGTCAAGGATTTCTTCGCGGATGTCGGTAGCCTCGTCGACGAAGTCTGATATTTAAACTTTTCTAGACTTCTCGGCTTCTATTTGTCGACGAACCTCTAAATTTCGTCGACGAAAAGTCTACTGCCTTCGTTGACGAAATCTGGCTTCGTCGACGAAATCTGCAGGAATCTATTTTTCTATTTTTCGGGTTCTTACAATTTGAGATATGTGGTTGCACTCTATCTATATCTAGCAATGGTACAGTGCTCTGTACTCTTTATCTATATCTGTCTGTATTCTTTCCCCAGGGATCTGATACTATATATATATACATATATACTCTTTTAATGTTTTCATCATGTTTCCAAAATTACCATAACGCTATCATTCTGTACTGTAAATACTGTAATCTCTGTATACTGTATCTGTAGCATCTTGATGCTATCTCTGTATATTTGTCTATAGACTTTGTCTATATGCTCTGTCTGTATATTTTGTATGTTATGGTAATAGGAAACATGACATACTAGAAACACTGTATATACTGTTCTATATAAAACTGTAATACATATACTAATCTGAGTATAACTGTATACATGTATATGTGTATATATATATATATATATATATATATATATATATCTGTTTTATGAAACTGTTCGTATAAAAGCTGTATACGCATGCATATCTTTTTGTATAATCTCTGTGAATATATAACTATATCTGTATATTCTGTATAACTCCATATACTGGAAAAACTATATAAACTGTATATACTGTCTATATTTGTGTATTTAGTATAGTATGATACACTGTAAAAAAACTATATAAGTTATTCATTACATAAATATCCACACACAAGCATTTAAAACTCATATTCTGTAAAATTAGGTAATAAGCTGGTATATTTGTGTAAAATCTCTGTTAACATTATAACAATTCCTAGCATAGCATATTTCCCTTACCTTAACTTTGAAAAGCCCCTATAAAATTATGGCTCTATACCCGCAAGGTTCCTAACTCAACATCCTGAAAACAAAATCCCCCAAAACAAAATATAAGTATTTTCTTACCTACATCATTTCTCATAACTACAAGGAAGGCATAATCTTAACAAAATACCTTACCCTGGATTTGAGATGAATTTCAAATCGACTTTCCCCAAGATCTGCTCTGGCAGACTTGCAGAGAACTTTACCAGGAGTGTCGTGGTAGCCTCAGATCTTCGATCTGGCGAGAAACAGGCCCGGAATCGAAGAGAGAAGGGGAGGGAGTCGTAGGAAAGAGAGAGAGAGGGTAATGGGCAAAAATTTTGGTTAAAAATCCGAGTTTCAGCTATTTAAATATCATTATTTTTCCGGGTCATTACACCCTGACTGACACATGGCACCCAAATCTCACTGGATGGTGTAGCGAGATTTACATGGATGTGCCCAACACCAAATTTAGTGATCCCTAGCCACGACTTGAACCCGATGCTGCTGTCCATAATCTTATACGTCGAGCTCATTCCATGGGATCAAGGGCCACCAATCTCTCCTTGGACTAGCTGACGGGCATGCCATTGTCGTCACCGCCGTGGCTGAAGAGGAGGATACCAGATGAGTTTCGGATGCCGGGGATGGAACTGATGGGAATGTGGTTGAGAAAGAGTTGGAGAGCACTGTCGGAGTCGATCTTTCTCGCGCTCGCAAGGTTTATGGAGTCGTCATCATGGAGAATGGGGGAAACCGTAGAAATCATGGATGGTGTCGTTGCGAAGAACTGCGTAAATGGAGGTCTCCCAGTGACCGGAAATCACCATAATCAGGTTGCCGGAGTCATCGTCATGTAGAACATCTCCTTCAATCCCATCTCTAATCCTTTCTTCCCCCCTCCGACCTGAATTGCATATTATTTCATGTATGTATGCATGCGGCTGTTTCTAACTATGGGTGGCCAGTTGGTTCTCCATCTCCAACTGTGCCGCACTTTAATTCTCTCTCTCTCTCTCTCTCTCTCTCTCTCTCTCTCTCTCTCTCTCTCTCTCTCTCTCTCTCTCTCTCTCTCTCTCTCGGCATACATGCATTCAATGTACTTTAACTCCAAGCCCCCACCCCACCCTATAAAAACCCAACCTCTCACATCTCTCACTTTCACATTTCCTACCATCACATCTCTCACTTTCTCAGCTTCTCCTCTTCCAATAATTGACTCCCACTTTCCTTTTTTTTTTTTTTTTTTTTCTACACACCATTAATTTCTCCCTCCTCTCTGCATTTATATGTGTATTTACAAAGAAAGATTCAATTGATTTATAAATAATTTTTACTTTAAAAAATATTATTTTAGTTCAAAAGACACTTCAAATATAATTATATTTATGCTTTGTCATAAAATTATTTAAAAATATTAATAAGCAATATTAATAACTCCGTAACAACTTAACTCCAATGGATTTGTGTATAATAATATTTTGGATGCAACAACATACTGAGGTATGGCGAAACACATGCATTCATTAGTCATTACTTACATAGGAAGTAAACTTGGTTTAGTATCTGAGGATGGACCACATGCAAGTAGTGCAGCAGCACACAACTTGAACTAAACTTGGTATAGTCTCCGTTTGTTTGTTGAGAAACTAGACGGGAGTGAAGTTAGTTGGCGTAGATCTTTGGAGCCGTCGCCAACTAACTTCACTCCCGCTGCAATCAACCTCCACGAACTCTTTGCATTTGATTTGAACGACATGACTCTATTTTTGAAGAATAGATCCTTAACTTTCGATTCTCCAAAATGTCGTCGTTCGCTTCGTCTCTGTCACCTCAGGTGCCGTTGTATTTGTCGAAGATGAAGGAAGCAGGGGAATATTCCCGAGTGCTTTACTATGTTTTTCTCTTTTTTGGGTGAAAAACTTATTAGGCTGTTTGAACAAAAAAAGCCAGTAAAGGTGACTTTTCAGCGGAGCCTACTCGGTGAGCATCTCGCTTCGGCGCCGACAAATGGGAACAAGACGCATGATTCCGACGTCAGCAAGACGAAATTCGACACGAACATGGTCATCATCCTCGTCGCTAGTGAAGACGAGGAGGGAGGGAACCTATTTCTGCAACTCCATCCACTTGATCCGGCCAGAGCGATGTTTCCAGTGGTAAGGTGCAAACCTTGCTACATGAAGTAGTGAAATTTGAGGATTTGCAGAAAACTCGCTACACCAACTAAAGAGATTACGTGTCATTTTAGGAATAATTTTCCGTATTATTTAATATATTATTATAAATTAACAATTAACTGGAAAAAACTCCGAGAGAGCCCGAACTCATTGCGAAGTCCGGAGACCAAAGCTTCAATAAACGACCATGGCAACTCCTCGTTTTTCCGAGGGTGATTTTGATCAGGTGCTGTACTGTACTTCTCCTCCGAACCCAATCGCTACCTTCAATACTGTTTTCAAGAGTTACCTATTATCTATGGCGATGATCACAGCCACAGGCACTTCATGGGCATGGCCTGTTTGGGAATTTGGTAGAAATTTGCGCTTCCGTGCTCTATTTGATTGCGAAGGAAACTGATTATAAGAGGATAGAATCAAAATTTAGCTTTCTGTGAAATGGGAAGCTTGCTTGAGCCGATTACATTGGTTGTATGGGGGCAAAATTCAGGAAGTTGTTTTCTTAGTTTTCTTTGTGTCCAGACAGCAGCGCATGATAGTTTTTGAATATGTTGCTTATGATTTTTGAGAATTTGGTTTGTTTGTGGCAAATTAGAGGAGGGTTTTGTCGCATTTTCTGTTATAGTTACTCTGGCTTTAATTTTTCTTGACAGGTAGCCTTTTTCTGTTTAAGTTTATTTCATATGCAACCCCGTTTAAGGCTCAGTGCATTTATTTTTAATAATTACTGGAATAGTATTATTGTAGAAGAATGAAAATCATAGAATGAAAGGGTTCAGGACTCTATTGGTATTCATTAGTTCATGATAGTGTTTTTTTTTTTCCTTTTTCGTGTGAGTGAGAATTTTAGAGTCTAACGCTAGGGCTGTTCTCATTTTATTCTCTCTCGGAGGTTAGATAGCTTTTAACGGTTTTGGTTGTCACGGTAGAGAAATATTAACCAGTCCATTATTTTGGCCGAGCCTGACCATCAGGGCTTGAATTTGTGTTAATTTTATTGGATTTCTTTCTCTTCTCATCTACGCTATCAATTTTTTTTTTTCTCATCTAATGTGAGCGCATAAGAGTAAACCTCTTATGCTTTGTTTTATTCCTGTTGTTCTACTATTTATGGGGAATAATTTAGCTAAGCATTGATTACGTTCATATACTTATTATTCTTAATTGCTTGGCAGGTTCTGGTTGAAGAAAACAGGTCTGCAAGAACGTATACATTAAACAGACCTAGGCAGTTGAATGCCCTTTCCTATCAGATGGTATGAGGAATAATTTATGAATGCTGTTTAATTAATATTGGGATGTTTTGTGCCTAGTTTATTCCTAGTTATGCATCAGACTTATTCAGTGACTCTTCGTTATTTTGGTTTGTGCTGTGCCTGCCTTTTCCTCAGCGACCCCTCAACCTCTAGTTTAGGTTTGGCAACCAGGTTCTAGGTTATTTAAGTCTAAAGACTAGAAATCCTACTCCTTGTTCAAACCGTAATAAAGAAAATTCAATGAAAACTTGAAAAGGGTACTGAACCACCCCTTCCCCCTGTCCTTGAAAAAAAAAAAATGCATATATTCCTTGGAAGATTCTTCCATGATAGATTTTCCTTCGGCTAGATGGTTCTCCAAATTAAAATTGCACAAATATTATTGTTTTTTATTTTTCTCATCAAGTCAGAGCACTTCCATAGGCGTTTTCCCTAACATGCTTTAGCAGATTATAGTTGCCTTACTCCACTGTAAAAGTATTCAAGTTTTCTTCTAATTGTAAGAAAAATGCATCTTTTTCAACTTTAACAGCATCCTTTTTGCCCGAAGGTTTATAATGGGGAAAAAATATAGCTGATGTAATTTCACAAAATTTTATCCACTGCAGTCTTGCATGGATTACAAAGAAAACAGCCATGAAAATAAAGAGTGAAATCAGAAGAATCCAGGACCACTGAATATGAGGTTGAGAAGGGCATGGACAGGGGAATCTGAATTCATTATATAGTCACAATAAAAACTATAGGTTGGAAGCCTAGTAGTGAAAAGTCTCAAATTTATTCTTGGAGATTGATCTGCTTCTTTCTTCTAAAATGAACTAAGCTTTATTATGCTTTTTTTTTTAGCCAAATACAGTTGACTGTATTCGACCTAGTTGTTATCCTTTTACTTCTTTCAAAGTTCTTGTTTTATTATGCTTCTTTGTGGGTAATGTGCTTTTTTTTTTTGGTAACTAGAAAACTACTTATGTATATTTTAAATTTGTATTAGTGGGATAGTGCTTTTCTGATTATGACTATTTATTTATTAATGTTTGAGTAGAATGGACATTAATGAGAGCAACTACTTTGCCAATACATGATTCAATGAAAAAGGAACTTGATCTCTCTCTCTCTCTCTGTGTCCAGGTTGCTTGGCTGTTGAAGCTTTTCCTCCACTGTGAGAAAGAAAGTAATGCCAAGCTGGTAATATTGAAGGTACTATTGTACAACTCATGCAAGAAATATTTTCTTTGCCTTTTTAGTTAGTTTTGGCAACATTATTTACTCTATCTTACTTTTTTGTGTTCAATCTATTGCAACTCCAACTTTTGTAAGAGGTTTTTGTTAGGCCGGTCCCATATCATTTTCCTTTTTTAGTTTCAATTCCTCTAGTGTAATGTGGGAATCCATTCTGTTTCATTTTGAAAATATTTGACTTTAGCATAATTCTTTTTTGTCTTTTCTTGAGAAATGTTAAGAGTAATTGCTTGTGTGAAAGATGGAATGCTTTGGATTTATGAAGAGGCTGAAAGCTCTAAAGGTTGCCTTGGAAATTTGTGATAAGGAGGTTTTTGGTGATGTCCAGATTGGGAAGTTTGAAGCTCTAATTGTCCTTGTTGGACCCTTATATCCTTCTAGTAGGGAGGATGAGAGAATTTGGGTGCGTGATTCTTCAAGTATGTTCACTTTAAAATTTTTTTCTCGCATGTTCTGGAAACTTTTGTCCCATAACCTCTTCACTTGGTGCACATCCTTTGGAGAACTTAGGTTCCTTGGAAGGTATGACTTCGTTTGGACTGCAATCTTGGATAAAATTAACGCTCATGATCTGCTTTGCAGAAGAAGGCCTTGCAAGACTCTAAGTCCCGATGTGTGTATCATGTGCCACAAATGCAATGAAACAAATGTTCATCTCTTTGTGTATTACAGGGTGGCCACATTCCTTTAAAACACTCTCTTTTCTTATGCAGGGAAGAGTGGGTGGCGGTGGGAATGCTTTTGTTGTTTAAGTATAGGGGCCTCGGCAAAAATAGGGCGCTTTGGAGTGCGACAGTTTTCGCCATTCTTTGGACCTTGTGAGAGAAATGATAGAATTTTTCAGCATGGTTTTTATAGGACAATGATCTTCCTTGCTTCCATTTGTGTGTATTATCATTTTTGTAATTTAAATACCTATATATATATATATATGTTTTTGTTTTTTTTTTTTTTCTGTTTTTTGTATCGTTAAAAAGGACTCCTTGTCCTCCAAGACTTGTACTCTGTTTTTTGAGTTCTAATAAATGTGTTCTCTTATCCAAAAAAAAGTTTGAAGTCTATTGTATTTAAGGAGATTGAGGGTACTGGTTCAAGGGCTTGTTAATATTTCCAAGGTCGTGTTCTATAGGAGAGCGGCTCTTAAGAATGATTTGGGGGCTTTGCTGCTGAAGGAGGAGATGAGTTTGAGACAAAAGGTTAGGTTAGGTTTAAATGGGCCAAAGAAGGGGATTGTAATACAAGATCTTTTCATAGAAAAGCCAATGATAGGTGCAAGAGGAATGCAATTAAAGAGCTGAAATCTACTGGTGGTGTTTTTATTAGGAGTCAGTATGTTACTCTAAAGGAACATACTGACTTGGAATATAGGGACACTTACGGGTAAAAGCATGGAAATTGTGGATACAATGATTAGAAGAAGAATTAATATAATTTGCCTTCAAGAAACTAAGTGGGTGGGGGAGAAAGCTAGAGAAATCGATAAATCAGGTTTTAAACTTTGGTACACTGGAAAAGAAAAACATAAGAATGGAGTAGGCATTATTATAGACAAAAACTTAAAAGATAGCATTGTGGATGTAATTAGAGTAAGGGATAGAATTATAAAAATCAAAATGGTATTAGGACAAGAGATAATAAATATCATTAGTGCTTATGGTCCTCAAGTTGGCTTAGCAGAAAATCTTAAGAGACAATTTTGGGAAGATATGGATAGTATTATACAAGGCATACCAGGGACTGAAAAAATATTTATAGAAGGAGATCTGAATGGACACGTTGGAAGAGATAATAAAAATTATGAAAGGATACATAGAGGATATGGATATGGAGACAAAAATGAGTCTGGGGAGATGATCTTAGACTTTGCTATGTCATAAGATTTTAGTATAATGAATACTTGCTTTAAGAAGAGAGAAGAACACTTAATAACCTTTAAAAGTGGACAAAATAGAAGTCAAATAGATTTTTGTTTAACTAGGAGGGTAGATCATGTATCATGCAAGGATTGTAAAGTTATTCCAAGTGAAAGTCTAACCACACAACATAGAGTCTTAGTGTTAGATATATGCATTAAAAAATGGAAGAAAAAGGATAAAATAAACCAGTGTAGGAGAACTAGATGGTGGAACCTAAAAGGAGAAAATATAATAAAATTTAAAGATAAAATGATCAAAGATGGGGATTGTACCTTAGAGGATGGGATAGATTCAAATAATCTTTGGAATAGATTAGCTAGCTCTATTAAAAAGATAGCAAAAGAGATTTTAGGCGAATCAAGGGGAAGATTCTCAAATAGCAAAGAAAGTTGGTGGTGGGATAAAGATGTACAAAAAATCATAAAGACAAAAAGAATTTGGTATAAAACGTGGCAAAAATGTAGAAACAGCGATAACTTTGAAAAATATAAGGAGGCAAGAAAAGATGCAAAAAGGGCCGTTAGTGAAGCTAAATATAGATCATTTAATAGTTTGTATGATAGATTAGGTACAAAAGAAGGGGAAAGAGATATATTTAAACTTGCTAAAGCTAGAGAAAGGAAGAACAAGTACTTAGGAAATGTAAAATGTATAAAAAGTGAGGATGATATTGTCTTGGTTAAGGACGAAGATATTAAAGAAAGATGGCGAAGTTACTTTAGTAAGTTGTTTAACGAAAACCAAATAGAAGGCTTAAATTTAGAATTGTCAAATGAGGAAAAGACTAAAAATATAAGATTTATTCGAAAAATTAGAGTTAACGAAGTTAAGTTTGCACTAAAAAAGATGAAAAATGGGAAAGCTATGGGACCAGATAACATCCCAATTGAAGTTTGGAAATGCTTGGGTGATAACGGAATTATATGGTTAACTAATTATTTAATACAATTGTAAAAACTAAGAAAATGCCATATGAATGGAGGAAAAGTACTTTAATACCTATATACAAAAATAAAGGAGATATTCAAAATTGTAATAATTATCGTGGAATTAAACTTATGAGTCATACGATGAAACTATGGGAAAGAGTAGTTGAACAAAGATTAAGGTTAGAAAAGAAGATCTTAGAAAATCAATTTGGTTTTATGCCTGGGAGATCTACCACAGAAGCTATTTATCCTTTAAGAAGATTAATGGAAAAGTTTAGAGAAAAGAAGAGGGACTTGCATATGATATTTATTGACCTTGAGAAAGCATATGATAGGATACCTAGGGAAGTTCTATGGTGGGTTTTAGAAAAAAAGGATGTATGTTGTAGGTATACCGATGTCATTAAGGATATGTACAATGGAATAATGACTAGTGTAAAGACTATAGATGGAGAAACTAGAGAATTTCCAATTACCATAGGTGTACATCAAGGATCTGCTTTGAGTCCTTATCCTTTTGCTTTAGTGATGGACCAATTGACTAAGAGTATTCAAAAGGAGGTCCATGGTGTATGTTGTTTGCAGATGATATTGTATTAATTGACGAAACTAGGGATGGAGTAGAGGCTGAGTTAGAATTATGGAGAGAAGCTTCGGAATCTAGAGGCTTTAAGACAAGTAGAAATAAAACAGAATATATGAAATGTAATTTTAATAATGATAGGAGGAATATTGGAGACAAAGTTAAACTTGATGATGAAGAAATAAATAACACTTGTAGATTTCGATACCTTGGATCTATTATGCAAGCTGAAGGAGAAATTGAAGATGATGTAATGCATAGAGTTAAAGCAGGTTGGGTAAAATGGAGAATTTCTTCAAGTGTTCTATGTGATCGTAGAATACCCTTAAAATTGAAAGGGAAGTTTTATAGGACAGCTATAAGACCAGCTATGCTATATGGATCAGAATGTTGGGCGACGAAGAAACATAATATCCAAAAAGTAAAAGTTGCCGAGATGAGGATGCTTAGATGGATGAGTGGTATAACATTGAAAGATAAATTAAGGAATGAACATATTCGTGGTAAGTTAGGTGTAGCTCCTATAGAAGATAAGATAAGGGAAGGACGACTCAGATGGTATGGACACTTGCAACGTAGGCCTTATAGTGCACCTGTGAGGAAGAGTGACTTAGTTACCGTGGGGGGCAGTAAAAGGGGTAGGGGTAGACCTAAAATAACTTGGGAGGAGATAGTGAGTAAGGATTTAATATTTTTGAATCTATCAAAAGAAATGGTCCATGATCGCATAAATTGGCGGAAAAGGATTCATATAGCCGACCCCACTTAGTGGGACTAAGGCTTGGTTTTGTTGTTGTTGTTTATGTTACTCTAGAGGAAGATGTTTGTACATGAGATTGCAAGTTCTTTTTTTTTTTTTTTAAACCAATGTTTAGAAGGGAGGAAATGTTTATTGTCCTATAACTGAGTGGTTGGATTGGTCTCCCATTTTTGGTGATAAATTGGTTGGTTGGAGATGCCTTTTGAGGAGGTGGCAAAGAGGGTAGTGTTTTTGCATAAATGGGGAGAAAGCCCCCCAGTTCGGATGGGTTCACTTTAGCTTTCTTTTAGAGTTGTTGGGATATGGTGAAGGTTGACTTGATGAAGGTGTTTTAGGATTTTTATTGCAATGGGGTGATTCTAAAGCATGAACTCTACTTTTATGACTTCTGTTCCCATAAAGGATCACTTAAACAAGGTTTGTGATTTCTGACCTTTTAGCTTGATCATGAGTGTTTATAAGGCTATTGCTAAGGTTCTTGCTAATGTGATTAACTAGGTGATATAGGATACAATTTCTAGTTCTTAGTCAGCTATGGTTGGGAGATATATTTTGTGGATGCTTCCTTGTGGTTAATGAGGTTGCAGAGGATGTTAGGAGTAAGAAAGCTTTAATTCTTTAAGTTGGATATTGAGAAGGCTAATAATGAGATGATTTTCTTTTTCTTTTTTGGTTTTTTCTTTGTTTTCTTTGTTTTTGTTTTTTTTTTTTTTCTTTTTGGGATAGGATCTTATGTAGGAAGGGTTTTGGTTCAAAATGGCGAGACTGGATTAGGAATGGCCTTTTTGCCTTTTTCCAATGACTAGTGTATCATGTGCTTTGCACATGATTGCAAGTGAACTGAGTTATCTTGACTCACGTATTTAGATAATTCTTTATAAACAGCTGTATAAATTGTGATTCATTAATTAAAATATTATAATTGTTATTTTAATTTATTTAATGGTCAATTAGTGAGTTTATATTAATTTCAAATAAATTTGTCTTTATTATTTAGAAGGTACTTTTGAATCTTTGATTCTATTTCTAATATTTATATTTTAAATTTTAGATTACCATTTATATGAATCATATTAGATGCTTTATAATAATTTTAGAAGACATCACAAATATTTTTACCTATTATGTATTTCTTTGTGATAGATCATCTTTATTTAGCATTTATGATACTATTACTTTTATACTTTTTTATATTCAAATCACAACCTATGTAGAGCAAACTTTTTAAATTTAATATTATCTAATTTTGATTGAATTTAATTTTCTTTTTAAAAATTTTGTCTCATTTTTTGTGTCCATGAAATAATTTACACTTGTCTTACTTTTCTTTATAGTGTGAATTTATTTTTAATTTTTATGCAATATATTTTTTTTTGGGGTTCAAACTTTAACCAGACTAAAATAAAATTTATAAATTTAGTTTTATCTAAATATAACTTTGCATACTAATTAATGAAGTCTTGACAAGTTTTAATCTATATTACGTGGATAGTTGAAAAAAATATCTGAAAAAGTAGATGTTTAACCACTTGAACCACCCATCGGCTTTTGTAATTGTTTAAAGTTATTCTAAATTATAGAAAATTTTACAAAATTAAAATTTCAATTAGTGCTATTTCTCCCACATCATTGATGTTTTTTTTCCCCACCAGAACTGATGCTTTCAGTTGAACCATGCATGTCTGTCAATTAAAGAAAAAAACTATACATCTCTCTTTGAAAACCAGTAGACATACACAAAAATAATAATGTAATAAAACATGCATGGACTAAAAGAAAATTCGTGCCATCTTGGGACTGATTGGTAACGGATTGAGTTCAAGATGATACACTCGATTAGTTTTGCTTTTTTGTTTTGCGAAAGACTGAGGATGATCTTGTAGGATTTGGAGCAGACTAATCAGAGAGTGTTATATTATTGTTTAGATCCACACTAGTGATGGTTAGATCCCAATAATTATTATGCACCCCTTGTAGTCTTTCTCATCTTTTTATTGTTTTTGTTGGATAATTAACGATCACAAGATTACACAGGGTTCTTGAATGGTTCGAACTGTTAGAGCATTTTTGTTAAAATATAGATACCTTTTGTAGGATTGTAGCAACATTATTAAGAAGCTGATCTAGTTGAAAAGCGATCATGAAAGGATCAATTGCATACCTAGCAGCTCCATTAACATTAACAGCATGTAGTATGTTTCCTCCCATCCTCGAAATTTGAGGCCCTTGGCATGAAACTGCATCTGCTGCTTCACCTGCTGCTGTGTCTGCTGCATCACTTGTTGCTGCTGAGTCTGCATCATGCAACCACATTTATGACAGATTCTGTTCTTCTCTGCCGACACTACCTGGCTATAAGAATGACCATCTCTCTGTAAATCTTTGCCAACACCACCCTTTCCATTTGGGAAAATCCTAATCGCTGCACAGATTCCTCGCATGAATTTTTCTCATCCATCCCCTTTTTGTCCACCAGGAATGAACACTGAAAAAGGTCTTCCTTTTCCATCCCAGCCCTATCTTCAAGATCTTCCCAAGTTTGTTGGTCAACTTGCCAACAAATACCTCACACTAGCAAATCTATTGCTTCAGAAGCCCCTTCCCAGCCTGCAAAAATTCGAAGCCAGACCATTGGAGAACCATTTTGCCACTTCCAAAGAAAGCATCACCCATCGCTTATGCATCGGACTATGTTTGGCAACAAACAAAAAATCTCCCTTACCCACTTTATCCAGTCTCATATCAAAGGATTTCCTTCGATCTGAATGGATTGATAGCAATTCCCTCCTTTCATGTTATATGGCAGCCATGATGCCAAGGAGCAGTAATGAGAGGAGAGATGGGAGTATCGCGTCTCTCTTACAATGCTTATGCTCCTTTTTTATGTTTTTCTTCTTTAAAGATATTTCTTCTTTTTATATCCAAAAATTTTAAAAAAAACTCTGTAGCTTAATTCATAGGAAAGCCATATGGTGAGTCCAAGAGGCGAGTTGGAACTCTTGGACATTCTAGAATATGATTTCAAGGATGAAGATTATGATTTAGATCAACAAAACTCCTTTCATGATGTAGTATTTTTATGCTACATGGCAAGAAGCAGAACAAATAAAGTTCAAGTAGTGTGTTTCATGGATTCCACCAATTTACAATGTTTACTCCAATGTGATGACATAGTGGAGGTAAGTTCACTTTATAATCAAAATAGTACATTAAGAAAAGCGCATTAAGTGTTTGATAAAAAATTTCTCTCAATTGATAGAGAGCAGTTTATTTCTTTTGCATAGAATACCCTGCATTTGTTTGATAGAAATCCACTCATAAAAGATTTGAACGGTACCATCTCTTTTGCTGTACATGATAAGAAAATGATATAGTGGAGATAAGTTCTTCTTTTACAATCAAGCCATCGTTCAGAAAGAGGTCAAACATTATTTGTGTGATGAAAGTTGCCACTCAATTGAAAGCAACCAGCCTATTTGTTTTGCATGGAATACCCTGTATCTGTTTAATACGAGTCCACGTGGAAAAGATTTGGATGGCCCTTGATTTTTATTTTTTATTTTTTTAAGATGACAGAAATCCATTAATAATTAAACAAAATACAGGAGATGGGGGAATATGGCATCCTCCATGAACTAGCTAATTATAAAGCGTTGCCTTCCAATCCCTTCGAAGACTACACAGCGCTGGATGACATGCCTGATTTGAAAGAAGATATATATGATTAGATTTAGCCATTTGAGGAGATTTAATGGTACTTGAAATAGTGCAAACGATCATAAATACATGAAGTTGTATTGATACGGAATTCATGACAACCAGATGAAGTGTATTGAAGGGTGTGCTAAATTTTCTTTCAAAACAGTTTGCTTACAAAGTCATGTGAAAATAATCAACTGGAAGACATGTGCAATGACAACTGCATTTGAGCACAAGAGTCAAGTATTTTTCCACATGGGACGTCACAGGGGGAAAGTTTTGAAGGCCTTGTTTGAGATTTTAATAGGTTTGGGAGACAGAAATCAGAACCAATGGATGAGTTCTTCCCCTTCCAAATTGGGGAGAACTGATGCAGGACAAAACCCTGAAGAAATTACTGTTTACATCAGTGTTCGCTTTGCTCTTCATTCTAATTTAGTGCCCTAGGTTCTTTAGGTCATGTCAATTCTTGATGGGCATTGTTGGCCAACAATGGAACAGCTTAAGCTTACAGGTAAAGGTTTTGTACATGTTATCAGAGCCATGGTTGCTAGGAGGTTCTGGGTTCTAGTCTTGTTGTCTGTCTATATTGTTTTGTTTTTAAAAATTATCCGTTCCCTATTATAGACATTATTTATTGTTTTTCCATCCATGTGCAGTCGAACTGCATGTGTGCAGGAGTGTTAAGGCTTGATATACATCGTTGGCCCACACCCTAGTGAAGTGGTTGTTACACAGGTCACTTGAGAGTATTTGAGTCAAGGTGGTTTATTTTATCTCATACAGATGGCATTTGTTTTAACTAAGTGTTGTTATTATTGTTGCTTAGGCTTTCCAAAATTTATCTTATTGTAAATTGAAGCTTATACATGCAGCTTGACTTTTATTATCAACCAAATTTCAGCCTTTGGCTGTTAAGTTCTCTTGAGAACTTAGGGACTAAATGATTAAGAAACCAAGAATAAATTTTTCCAGTGATCTTAAATTTCCTAATAGTTGTTGAAGCTCCGTTGGATTTTTGCTTTCCTCTATTCTCGAAATTGAAATGAGGCACCTAGTCTTAAAACCAATCTTCATTGAATTTCTATAGCACATCTGAACTACTACTTTATAAATCTCAAAATTTCATCGATGAAATTGGCACAAAATTTTAAATGTGGAACAAAATCCCTAGAGATTGAAATCATCCTTTTGTTCTAAGTAGTAAAATTTCTGTTTCTATAAGAAGAAAGGTTCCAAAAGCTTTGAAATTGAAAAAAATGATCTTATAGTCTTTTATTTCCAGGGAAAATAAAGATTTTTAAACAATAGGATAGTGAAAATTAGCTTTAAAAAACAACACCCTTTGAAATTTGAGCGAATTGAATTTTTAAATTTAATCTTATACAATCGTGGGCGGTAATTTTTAATTATATTTGGGGCATAACCAAATATTTACATCGATGAATTTTATAGTTATATTAAATTGTATATATTTAAGATAAAAATTATTATATCACAGTTATTGCAACTCTACCCCACATCATAGTGATTTAGTTTTATAATTATAATTCAGTTAATTTACAATGTTTAATTTCTAAATTTGCATTAATATTATTTCTAAGGTGCAAACAAGCCTCAAAATTTTCATTAAAAACAAGACATGCTTTTGCTGCTAAATTATTTTCAGGATT